>NC_134364.1:139071737-139408545 GCF_048569485.1 Anomaloglossus baeobatrachus | reverse complement strand
TGGTTGATGATGGTGGTAGTAGATGTGTCTGGTGATGATGGTGGTAGTAGATGTGTCTGGTGATGATGGTTGGTAGTAGATGTGTCTGGTGATGATGATGGTGGTAGTAGATGTGTCTGGTGATGATGATGGTGGTAGTAGATGTGTCTGGTGATGATGATGGTGGTAGTAGATGTGTCTGGTGATGATGATGGTGGTAGTAGATGTGTCTGGTGATGATGATGGTGGTAGTAGATGTGTCTGGTGGTGATGATGGTGGTAGTAGATGTGTCTGGTGATGATGATGGTGGTAGTAGATGTGTCTGGTGATGATGATGGTGGTAGTAGATGTGTCTGGTGGTGATGATGGTGGTAGTAGATGTGTCTGGTGATGATGGTGGTAGTAGATGTGTCTGGTGGTGATGGTGGTGGTAGTAGATGTGTCTGGTGATGATTGGTGGTAGTAGATGTGTCTGGTGATGATGATGGTGGTAGTAGATGTGTCTGGTGATGATGGTGGTAGTAGATGTGTCTGGTGATGATGATGGTGGTAGTAGATGTGTCTGGTGATGATGATGGTGGTAGTAGATGTGTCTGGTGGTGATGAGTGGTGGTAGTAGATGTGTCTGGTGATGATGGTGGTAGTAGATGTGTCTGGTGATGATGGTGGTAGTAGATGTGTCTGGTGGTGATGATGGTGGTAGTAGATGTGTCTGGTGATGGATGGTGGTAGTAGATGTGTCTGGTGATGATGATGGTGGTAGTAGATGTGTCTGGTGATGATGATGGTGGTAGTAGATGTGTCTGGTGATGATGGTGGTAGTAGATGTGTCTGGTGATGATGGTGGTGGTAGTAGATGTGTCTGGTGATGATGATGGTGGTAGTAGATGTGTCTGGTGGTGATGATGGTGGTAGTAGATGTGTCTGGTGATGATGATGGTGGTAGTAGATGTGTCTGGTGATGATGATGGTGGTAGTAGATGTGTCTGGTGATGATGATGGTGGTAGTAGATGTGTCTGGTGATGATGGTGGTAGTAGATGTGTCTGGTGATGATGATGGTGGTAGTAGATGTGTCTGGTGGTGATGGTGGTGGTAGTAGATGTGTCTGGTGGTGATGATGATGGTGGTAGTAGATGTGTCTGGTGATGATGGTGGTAGTAGATGTGTCTGGTGGTGATGATGATGGTGGTAGTAGATGTGTCTGGTGATGATGGTGGTGGTAGTAGATGTGTCTGGTGATGATGATGATGGTGGTAGTAGATGTGTCTGGTGATGATGATGGTGGTAGTAGATGTGTCTGGTGATGATGATGGTGGTAGTAGATGTGTCTGGTGATGATGATGGTGGTAGTAGATGTGTCTGGTGATGATGATGGTGGTAGTAGATGTGTCTTGTGATGATGATGGTGGTAGTAGATGTGTCTGGTGGTGATGGTGGTAGTAGATGTGTCTGGTGATGATGGATGGTGGTAGTAGATGTGTCTGGTGATGATGGTGGTAGTAGATGTGTCTGGTGGTGATGATGGTGGTAGTAGATGTGTCTGGTGATGATGATGGTGGTAGTAGATGTGTCTGGTGGTGATGATGGTGGTAGTAGATGTGTCTGGTGATGATGATGGTGGTAGTAGATGTGTCTGGTGGTGATGATGGTGGTAGTAGATGTGTCTGGTGATGATGATGGTGGTAGTAGATGTGTCTGGTGGTGATGATGGTGGTAGTAGATGTGTCTGGTGATGATGATGGTGGTAGTAGATGTGTCTGGTGATGATGGTGGTAGTAGATGTGTCTGGTGATGATGATGGTGGTAGTAGATGTGTCTGGTGATGATGATGGTTGGTAGTAGATGTGTCTGGTGGTGATGATGGTGGTAGTAGATGTGTCTGGTGATGATGATGGTGGTAGTAGATGTGTCTGGTGATGATGATGGTGGTAGTAGATGTGTCTGGTGATGATGATGGTGGTAGTAGATGTGTCTGGTGTTGATGGTGGTAGTAGATGTCTCTGGTGAGGTGATGGTGGTGGTAGTAGATGTGTCTGGTGATGATGGTGGTAGTAGATGTGTCTGGTGGTGATGATGGTGGTAGTAGATGTGTCTGGTGATGATGGTGGTAGTAGATGTGTCTGGTGGTGATGATGGTGGTAGTAGATGTGTCTGGTGATGATGGTGGTAGTAGATGTGTCTGGTGATGATGATGGTGGTAGTAGATGTGTCTGGTGATGATGGTGGTGGTAGTAGATGTGTCTGGTGGTGATGGATGGTGGTAGTAGATGTGTCTGGTGATGATGATGGTGGTAGTAGATGTGTCTGGTGGTGATGATGGTGGTAGTAGATGTGTCTGGTGATGATGATGGTGGTAGTAGATGTGTCTGGTGTGATGATGGTGGTAGGTAGATGTGTCTGGTGGTGATGATGGTGGTAGTAGATGTGTCTGGTGGTGATGATGGTGGTAGTAGATGTGTCTGGTGATGATGATGGTGGTAGTAGATGTGTCTGGTGATGATGATGGTGGTAGTAGATGTGTCTGGTGGTGATGATGGTGGTAGTAGATGTGTCTGGTGATGATGGTGGTGGTAGTAGATGTGTCTGGTGATGATGATGGTGGTAGGTAGATGTGTCTGGTGATGATGATGGTGGTAGTAGATGTGTCTGGTGATGATGATGGTGGTAGTAGATGTGTCTGGTGGTGATGATGGTGGTAGTAGATGTGTCTGGTGATGATGGTGGTAGTAGATGTGTCTGGTGATGATGATGGTGGTAGTAGATGTGTCTGGTGATGATGGTGGTAGTAGATGTGTCTGGTGGTGATGATGGTGGTAGTAGATGTGTCTGGTGATGATGATGGTGGTAGTAGATGTGTCTGGTGATGATGGTGGTAGTAGATGTGTCTGGTGGTGATGATGGTGGTAGTAGATGTGTCTGGTGATGATGGTGGTAGTAGATGTGTCTGGTGATGATGGATGGTGGTAGTAGATGTGTCTGGTGGTGATGGTGGTGGTAGTAGATGTGTCTGGTGTGATGATGGTGGTAGTAGATGTGTCTGGTGGTGATGATGGTGGTAGTAGATGTGTCTGGTGGTGATGATGGTGGTAGTAGATGTGTCTGGTGATGATGGTGGTAGTAGATGTGTCTGGTGATGATGGTGGTGGTAGTAGATGTGTCTGGTGGTGATGATGGTGGTAGTAGATGTGTCTGGTGATGATGGTGGTAGTAGATGTGTCTGGTGATGATGATGGTGGTAGTAGATGTGTCTGGTGATGATGATGGTGGTAGTAGATGTGTCTGGTGGTGATGGTGGTGGTAGTAGATGTGTCTGGTGATGATGATGGTGGTAGTAGATGTGTCTGGTGGTGATGATGGTGGTAGTAGATGTGTCTGGTGGTGATGATGGTGGTAGTAGATGTGTCTGGTGATGATGGTGGTAGTAGATGTGTCTGGTGATGATGATGGTAGTAGATGTGTCTGGTGATGATGGTGGTAGTAGATGTGTCTGGTGATGATGGTGGTAGTAGATGTGTCTGGTGATGATGATGGTGGTAGTAGATGTGTCTGGTGATGATGGTGGTAGTAGATGTGTCTGGTGATGATGGTGGTGGTAGTAGATGTGTCTGGTGATGATGGTGGTAGTAGATGTGTCTGGTGATGATGATGGTGGTAGTAGATGTGTCTGGTGATGATGGTGGTAGTAGATGTGTCTGGTGATGATGGTGGTAGTAGATGTGTCTGGTGATGATGGTGGTAGTAGATGTGTCTGGTGATGATGATGATGGTAGTAGATGTGTCTGGTGGTGATGGTGGTAGTAGATGTGTCTGGTGGTGATGATGGTGGTAGTAGATGTGTCTGGTGATGATGGTGGTGGTAGTAGATGTGTCTGGTGGTGATGATGGTGGTAGTAGATGTGTCTGGTGATGATGGTGGTAGTAGATGTGTCTGGTGATGATGGTGGTAGTAGATGTGTCTGGTGATGATGGTGGTAGTAGATGTGTCTGGTGATGATGATGGTGGTAGTAGATGTGTCTGGTGATGATGATGGTGGTAGTAGATGTGTCTGGTGATGATGGTGGTAGTAGATGTGTCTGGTGATGATGATGGTGGTAGTAGATGTGTCTGGTGATGATGGTGGTGGTAGTAGATGTGTCTGGTGATGATGATGGTGGTAGTAGATGTGTCTGGTGGTGATGATGGTGGTAGTAGATGTGTCTGGTGATGATGGTGGTAGTAGATGTGTCTGGTGATGATGATGGTGGTAGTAGATGTGTCTGGTGATGATGGTGGTAGTAGATGTGTCTGGTGATGATGGTGGTGGTAGTAGATGTGTCTGGTGATGATGGTGGTAGTAGATGTGTCTGGTGATGATGGTGGTAGTAGATGTGTCTGGTGGTGATGATGGTGGTAGTAGATGTGTCTGGTGATGATGATGGTGGTAGTAGATGTGTCTGGTGATGATGATGGTGGTAGTAGATGTGTCTGGTGATGATGGTGGTAGTAGATGTGTCTGGTGATGATGGTGGTAGTAGATGTGTCTGGTGATGATGATGGTGGTAGTAGATGTGTCTGGTGATGATGGTGGTAGTAGATGTGTCTGGTGATGATGGTGGTGGTAGTAGATGTGTCTGGTGATGATGGTGGTAGTAGATGTGTCTGGTGATGATGGTGGTAGATGTGTCTGGTGTGATGATGGTGGTAGTAGATGTGTCTGGTGGTGATGATGGTGGTAGTAGATGTGTCTGGTGATGATGGTGGTGGTAGTAGATGTGTCTGGTGGTGATGATGGTGGTAGTAGATGTGTCTGGTGATGATGGTGGTAGTAGATGTGTCTGGTGATGATGGGTGGTAGTAGATGTGTCTGGTGATGATGGTGGTAGTAGATGTGTCTGGTGGTGATGATGGTGGTAGTAGATGTGTCTGGTGGTGATGATGGTGGTAGTAGATGTGTCTGGTGATGATGGTGGTAGTAGATGTGTCTGGTGATGATGATGGTGGTAGTAGATGTGTCTGGTGATGATGGTGGTAGTAGATGTGTCTGGTGATGATGATGGTGGTAGTAGATGTGTCTGGTGGTGATGATGGTGGTAGTAGATGTGTCTGGTGATGATGGTGGTAGTAGATGTGTCTGGTGATGATGATGGTGGTAGTAGATGTGTCTGGTGTGATGATGGTGGTAGTAGATGTGTCTGGTGATGATGGTGGTAGTAGATGTGTCTGGTGGTGATGATGGTGGTAGTAGATGTGTCTGGTGATGATGGTGGTAGTAGATGTGTCTGGTGATGATGGTGGTGGTAGTAGATGTGTCTGGTGATGATGGTGGTAGTAGATGTGTCTGGTGGTGATGATGGTGGTAGTAGATGTGTCTGGTGATGATGGTGGTAGTAGATGTGTCTGGTGATGATGGTGGTGGTAGTAGATGTGTCTGGTGGTGATGATGGTGGTAGTAGATGTGTCTGGTGATGATGGTGGTAGTAGATGTGTCTGGTGATGATGATGGTGGTAGTAGATGTGTCTGGTGGTGATGATGGTGGTAGTAGATGTGTCTGGTGATGATGGTGGTAGTAGATGTGTCTGGTGATGATGGTGGTAGTAGATGTGTCTGGTGGTGATGATGGTGGTAGTAGATGTGTCTGGTGATGATGGTGGTAGTAGATGTGTCTGGTGATGATGGTGGTGGTAGTAGATGTGTCTGGTGGTGATGATGGTGGTAGTAGATGTGTCTGGTGATGATGGTGGTAGTAGATGTGTCTGGTGGTGATGATGGTGGTAGTAGATGTGTCTGGTGATGATGGTGGTAGTAGATGTGTCTGGTGATGATGGTGGTAGTAGATGTGTCTGGTGATGATGGTGGTAGTAGATGTGTCTGGTGGTGATGATGGTGGTAGTAGATGTGTCTGGTGGTGATGATGGTGGTAGTAGATGTGTCTGGTGATGATGGTGGTAGTAGATGTGTCTGGTGATGATGATGGTGGTAGTAGATGTGTCTGGTGATGATGATGGTGGTAGTAGATGTGTCTGGTGATGATGGTGGTAGTAGATGTGTCTGGTGATGATGGTGGTAGTAGATGTGTCTGGTGATGATGGTGGTAGTAGATGTGTCTGGTGATGATGATGGTGGTAGTAGATGTGTCTGGTGATGATGGTGGTAGTAGATGTGTCTGGTGGTGATGATGGTAGTAGATGTGTCTGGTGATGATGGTGGTGGTAGTAGATGTGTCTGGTGATGATGGTGGTAGTAGATGTGTCTGGTGATGATGGTGGTAGTAGATGTGTCTGGTGATGATGGTGGTAGTAGATGTGTCTGGTGATGATGGTGGTAGTAGATGTGTCTGGTGATGATGATGGTGGTAGTAGATGTGTCTGGTGGTGATGATGGTGGTAGTAGATGTGTCTGGTGATGATGATGGTGGTAGTAGATGTGTCTGGTGATGATGATGGTGGTGGTAGTAGATGTGTCTGGTGATGATGATGGTGGTAGTAGATGTGTCTGGTGATGATGATGGTGGTAGTAGATGTGTCTGGTGATGGTGGTGGTAGTAGATGTGTCTGGTGATGATGGTGGTGGTAGTAGATGTGTCTGGTGATGATGATGGTGGTAGTAGATGTGTCTGGTGATGGTGGTGGTAGTAGATGTGTCTGGTGATGATGGTGGTGGTAGTAGATGTGTCTGGTGATGATGATGGTGGTAGTAGATGTGTCTGGTGATGGTGGTGGTAGTAGATGTGTCTGGTGATGATGGTGGTAGTAGATGTGTCTGGTGGTGATGATGGTGGTAGTAGATGTGTCTGGTGATGATGATGGTGGTAGTAGATGTGTCTGGTGATGATGGTGGTGGTAGTAGATGTGTCTGGTGATGATGGTGGTAGTAGATGTGTCTGGTGATGATGATGGTGGTAGTAGATGTGTCTGGTGATGATGATGGTGGTAGTAGATGTGTCTGGTGATGATGATGGTGGTAGTAGATGTGTCTGGTGATGGTGGTGGTAGTAGATGTGTCTGGTGATGATGGTGGTGGTAGTAGATGTGTCTGGTGATGATGATGGTGGTAGTAGATGTGTCTGGTGATGGTGGTGGTAGTAGATGTGTCTGGTGATGATGGTGGTAGTAGATGTGTCTGGTGGTGATGATGGTGGTAGTAGATGTGTCTGGTGATGATGATGGTGGTAGTAGATGTGTCTGGTGATGATGATGGTGGTAGTAGATGTGTCTGGTGATGATGGTGGTGGTAGTAGATGTGTCTGGTGATGATGGTGGTAGTAGATGTGTCTGGTGATGATGATGGTGGTAGTAGATGTGTCTGGTGGTGATGATGGTGGTAGTAGATGTGTCTGGTGGTGTTGATGGTGGTAGTAGATGTGTCTGGTGATGATGATGGTGGTAGTAGATGTGTCTGGTGGTGATGATGGTGGTAGTAGATGTGTCTGGTGGTGATGATGGTGGTAGTAGATGTGTCTGGTGGTGATGATGGTGGTAGTAGATGTGTCTGGTGATGATGGTGGTAGTAGATGTGTCTGGTGATGATGATGGTGGTAGTAGATGTGTCTGGTGATGATGATGGTGGTAGTAGATGTGTCTGGTGATGGTGGTGGTAGTAGATGTGTCTGGTGATGATGGTGGTGGTAGTAGATGTGTCTGGTGGTGATTATGGTGGTAGTAGATGTGTCTGGTGATGATGATGGTGGTAGTAGATGTGTCTGGTGATGATGGTGGTAGTAGATGTGTCTGGTGATGATGATGGTGGTAGTAGATGTGTCTGGTGATGATGGTGGTAGTAGATGTGTCTGGTGATGATGGTGGTAGTAGATGTGTCTGGTGGTGATGATGGTGGTAGTAGATGTGTCTGGTGATGATGGTGGTAGTAGATGTGTCTGGTGATGATGGTGGTAGTAGATGTGTCTGGTGGTGATGATGGTGGTAGTAGATGTGTCTGGTGATGATGATGGTGGTAGTAGATGTGTCTGGTGATGATGATGGTGGTAGTAGATGTGTCTGGTGGTGATGATGGTGGTAGTAGATGTGTCTGGTGATGATGGTGGTAGTAGATGTGTCTGGTGATGATGGTGGTAGTAGATGTGTCTGGTGGTGATGATGGTGGTAGTAGATGTGTCTGGTGATGATGATGGTGGTAGTAGATGTGTCTGGTGATGATGATGGTGGTAGTAGATGTGTCTGGTGATGATGGTGGTGGTAGTAGATGTGTCTGGTGATGATGATGGTGGTAGTAGATGTGTCTGGTGATGATGATGGTGGTAGTAGATGTGTCTGGTGATGGTGGTGGTAGTAGATGTGTCTGGTGATGATGGTGGTAGTAGATGTGTCTGGTGATGATGATGGTGGTAGTAGATGTGTCTGGTGATGATGGTGGTGGTAGTAGATGTGTCTGGTGGTGTTGATGGTGGTAGTAGATGTGTCTGGTGATGATGATGGTGGTAGTAGATGTGTCTGGTGGTGATGGTGGTGGTAGTAGATGTGTCTGGTGGTGATGGTGGTGGTAGTAGATGTGTCTGGTGGTGTTGATGGTGGTAGTAGATGTGTCTGGTGATGATGATGGTGGTAGTAGATGTGTCTGGTGGTGATGATGGTGGTAGTAGATGTGTCTGGTGGTGATGATGGTGGTAGTAGATGTGTCTGGTGGTGATGATGGTGGTAGTAGATGTGTCTGGTGATGATGGTGGTAGTAGATGTGTCTGGTGATGATGATGGTGGTAGTAGATGTGTCTGGTGATGATGATGGTGGTAGTAGATGTGTCTGGTGGTGATGATGGTGGTAGTAGATGTGTCTGGTGATGATGGTGGTGGTAGTAGATGTGTCTGGTGGTGATTATGGTGGTGGTAGTAGATGTGTCTGGTGATGATGATGGTGGTAGTAGATGTGTCTGGTGATGATGGTGGTAGTAGATGTGTCTGGTGATGATGGTGGTAGTAGATGTGTCTGGTGATGATGGTGGTAGTAGATGTGTCTGGTGATGATGATGGTGGTAGTAGATGTGTCTGGTGGTGATGATGGTGGTAGTAGATGTGTCTGGTGATGATGGTGGTAGTAGATGTGTCTGGTGGTGATGATGGTGGTAGTAGATGTGTCTGGTGATGATGATGGTGGTAGTAGATGTGTCTGGTGATGATGATGGTGGTAGTAGATGTGTCTGGTGATGATGATGGTGGTAGTAGATGTGTCTGGTGATGATGATGGTGGTAGTAGATGTGTCTGGTGTGATGGTGGTGGTAGTAGATGTGTCTGGTGATGATGATGGTGGTAGTAGATGTGTCTGGTGATGATGGTGGTAGTAGATGTGTCTGGTGATGATGATGGTGGTAGTAGATGTGTCTGGTGGTGATGGTGGTGGTAGTAGATGTGTCTGGTGATGATGATGGTGGTAGTAGATGTGTCTGGTGATGATGATGGTGGTAGTAGATGTGTCTGGTGATGATGATGGTGGTAGTAGATGTGTCTGGTGATGATGGTGGTAGTAGATGTGTCTGGTGGTGATGGTGGTAGTAGATGTGTCTGGTGATGATGGTGGTGGTAGTAGATGTGTCTGGTGATGATGATGATGGTGGTAGTAGATGTGCCTGGTGGTGATGGTGGTGGTAGTAGATGTGTCTGGTGATGATGATGGTGGTAGTAGATGTGTCTGGTGATGATGGTGGTAGTAGATGTGTCTGGTGATGATGATGGTGGTAGTAGATGTGTCTGGTGATGATGATGGTGGTAGTAGATGTGTCTGGTGATGATGGTGGTAGTAGATGTGTCTGGTGATGATGATGGTGGTAGTAGATGTGTCTGGTGATGATGGTGGTAGTAGATGTGTCTGGTGATGATGGTGATGGTAGTAGATGTGTCTGGTGATGATGATGATGGTGGTAGTAGAGATGTGCCTGGTGGTGATGGTGGTGGTAGTAGATGTGTCTGGTGATGATGATGGTGGTAGTAGATGTGTCTGGGTGATGATGGTGGTAGTAGATGTGTCTGGTGATGATGATGGTGGTAGTAGATGTGTCTGGTGATGATGATGGTGGTAGTAGATGTGTCTGGTGATGATGGTGGTAGTAGATGTGTCTGGTGGTGATGGTGGTAGTAGATGTGTCTGGTGATGATGATGGTGGTAGTAGATGTGTCTGGTGATGATGATGGTGGTAGTAGATGTGTCTGGTGATGATGGTGGTAGTAGATGTGTCTGGTGATGATGATGGTGGTAGTAGATGTGTCTGGTGATGATGGTGGTAGTAGATGTGTCTGGTGATGATGGTGATGGTAGTAGATGTGTCTGGTGATGATGATGATGGTGGTAGTAGATGTGCCTGGTGGTGATGGTGGTGGTAGTAGATGTGTCTGGTGATGATGATGGTGGTAGTAGATGTGTCTGGTGATGATGGTGGTAGTAGATGTGTCTGGTGATGATGATGGTGGTAGTAGATGTGTCTGGTGATGATGATGGTGGTAGTAGATGTGTCTGGTGATGATGGTGGTAGTAGATGTGTCTGGTGGTGATGGTGGTAGTAGATGTGTCTGGTGATGATGGTGGTGGTAGTAGATGTGTCTGGTGATGATGATGGTAGTAGATGTGTCTGGTGGTGATGATGGTGGTAGTAGATGTGTCTGGTGATGATGGTGGTAGTAGATGTGTCTGGTGGTGATGGTGGTAGTAGATGTGTCTGGTGATGATGGTGGTGGTAGTAGATGTGTCTGGTGATGATGATGGTAGTAGATGTGTCTGGTGATGATGATGGTGGTAGTAGATGTGTCTGGTGATGATGATGGTGGTAGTAGATGTGTCTGGTGATGATGGTGGTAGTAGATGTGTCTGGTGGTGATGGTGGTAGTAGATGTGTCTGGTGATGATGGTGGTGGTAGTAGATGTGTCTGGTGATGATGATGGTAGTAGATGTGTCTGGTGGTGATGATGGCGGTAGTAGATGTGTCTGGTGATGATGATGATGGTGGTAGTAGATGTGCCTGGTGGTGATGGTGGTGGTAGTAGATGTGTCTGGTGATGATGATGGTGGTAGTAGATGTGTCTGGTGATGATGGTGGTAGTAGATGTGTCTGGTGATGATGATGGTGGTAGTAGATGTGTCTGGTGATGATGATGGTGGTAGTAGATGTGTCTGGTGGTGATGATGGTGGTAGTAGATGTGTCTGGTGGTGATGATGGTGGTAGTAGATGTGTCTGGTGATGATGGTGGTAGTAGATGTGTCTGGTGATGATGATGGTAGTAGATGTGTCTGGTGGTGATGATGGTGGTAGTAGATGTGTCTGGTGATGATGGTGGTAGTAGATGTGTCTGGTGATGATGGTGGTAGTAGATGTGTCTGGTGATGATGGTGGTAGTAGATGTGTCTGGTGATGATGATGGTGGTATAGATGAGGTGTATGATGCTTGGTGATGATGATGTTGGTAGTAGATGTGTCTGGTGAGTGATGATGGGTGGTAGTAGATGTGTCTGGTGGTGATGATGGTGGTAGTAGATGTGTCCTGGTGATGATTGATGTGGTAGTAGATGTGTCTGGTGATGATGGTGGTAGTAGATGTGTCTGGTGATGATGATGGTGGTAGCTGGTAGATGATTGGTTAGTAGATGTGTCTGGTGGTGATGATGGTGGTAGTAGATGTGTCTGGTGATGATGATGGTGGTAGTAGATGTGTCTGGTGATGATGGGAGATGGGTGTGGTAGTAGATGTGTCTGGTGATGATGGTGGTGGTAGTAGATGTGTCTGGTTGATGATGATGTGGTAGTAGATGTGTCTGGTGATGATGATGGTGGTAGTAGATGTGTCTGGTGATGATGGTGGTAGTAGATGTGTCTGGTGATGATGATGGTGGTAGTAGATGTGTCTGGTGAGATGGATGGTGGTAGTAGATGTGTCTGGTGATGATGGTGGTGGTAGTAGATGTGTCTGGTGGTGATGATGGTGGTAGTAGATGTGTCTGGTGATGATGATGGTGGTAGTAGATGTGTCTGGTGATGATGATGGTGGTAGTAGATGTGTCTGGTGATGATGATGGTGGTAGATGTGTCGTGTGGTGATGATGGTGGTAGTAGATGTGTCTTGGTGATGATGGTGGTAGTAGATGTGTCTGTGATGATGGTGGTGGTAGTAGATGTGTCTGGTGGTGATGATGGTGGTAGTAGATGTGTCTGGTGATGATGATGGTGGTAGTAGATGTGTCTGGTGATGATGGTGGTGGTAGATGTGTCTGGTGATGATGATGGTGGTAGTAGATGTGTCTGGTGATGATGATGGTGGTAGTAGATGTGTCTGGTGATGATGATGGTGGTAGTAGATGTGTCTGGTGATGAGTGGTGGTAGTAGATGTGTTCTGGTGATGATGATGGTGGTAGTAGATGTGTCTGGTGATGAGTGGTGGTAGTAGATGTGTCTGGTGGTGATGATGGTGGTAGTAGATGTGTCTGGTGATGATGGTGGTAGTAGATGTGTCTGGTGATGATGGTGGTAGTAGATGTGTCTGGTGATGATTGATGGTGGTAGTAGATGTGTCTGGTGATGATGATGGTGGTGTAGTAGATGTGTCTGGTGAGTGATGATGGTGGTAGTAGATGTGTCTGTTGGTGATGATGGTGGTTAGTAGATGTGTTCTGGTGATGATGATGGTGGTAGTTAGATGTGTCTGGTGGTGATGATGGTGGTAGTAGATGTGTCTGGTGATGATGATGGTGGTAGGTAGATGTGTCTGGTGATGATGATGGTGGTAGTAGATGTGTCTGGTGATGATGATGGTGGTAGTAGATGTGTCTGGTGATGATGATGGTGGTAGTAGATGTGTCTGAGTGATGGTGGTGGTAGTAGATGTGTCTGGTGATGATGATTGGTGGTAGTAGATGTGTCTGGTGGTTGATGATGGTTGGTAGTAGATGTGTCTGGTGATGATGGTGGTAGTAGATGTGTCTGGTGATGATGGTGGTTAGTAGATGTGTCTGGTGATGATGATGGTGGTAGTAGATGTGTCTGGTGGTGATGATGGTGGTAGTAGATGTGTCTGGTGATGATGATGGTGGTGGTAGATGTGTCTGGTGATGATGATGGTGGTAGTAGATGTGTCTGGTGATGATGATGGTGGTAGTAGATGTGTCTGGTGATGATGATGGTGGTAGTAGATGTGTCTGGTGATGGTGATGGTGGTAGTATATGTCGTTGGTGGTGATGATGGTGGTAGTAGATGTGTCTGGTGATGATGGTGGTAGTAGATGTGTCTGGTGATGGTGGTGGTAGTAGATGTGTCTGGTGGTGATGATGGTGGTAGTAGATGTGTCTGGTGATGATGGTGGTAGTAGATGTGTCTGGTGGTGATGATGGTGGTAGTAGATGTGTCTGGTGATGATGGTGGTAGTAGATGTGTCTGGTGATGATGGTGGTAGTAGATGTGTCTGGTGATGATGATGGTGGTAGTAGATGTGTCTGGTGGTGATGATGGTGGTAGTAGATGTGTCTGGTGATGATGATGGTGGTGGTAGATGTGTCTGGTGATGATGATGGTGGTAGTAGATGTGTCTGGTGATGATGATGGTGGTAGTAGATGTGTCTGGTGATGATGATGGTGGTAGTAGATGTGTCTGGTGATGATGATGGTGGTAGTAGATGTGTCTGGTGATGATGATGGTGGTAGTAGATGTGTCTGGTGGTGATGATGGTGGTAGTAGATGTGTCTGGTGATGATGGTGGTAGTAGATGTGTCTGGTGATGATGATGGTGGTAGTAGATGTGTCTGGTGGTGATGATGGTGGTAGTAGATGTGTCTGGTGATGATGGTGGTAGTAGATGTGTCTGGTGATGATGGTGGTAGTAGATGTGTCTGGTGATGATGATGGTGGTAGTAGATGTGTCTGGTGATGATGATGGTGGTGGTAGATGTGTCTGGTGATGATGATGGTGGTAGTAGATGTGTCTGGTGATGATGATGGTGGTAGTAGATGTGTCTGGTGATGATGATGGTGGTAGTAGATGTGTCTGGTGATGGTGGTGGTAGTAGATGTGTCTGGTGATGATGATGGTGGTAGTAGATGTGTCTGGTGGTGATGATGGTGGTAGTAGATGTGTCTGGTGATGATGATGGTGGTAGTAGATGTGTCTGGTGATGATGATGGTGGTAGTAGATGTGTCTGGTGATGATGGTGGTAGTAGATGTGTCTGGTGATGATGGTGGTAGTAGATGTGTCTGGTGATGATGGTGGTAGTAGATGTGTCTGGTGGTGATGATGGTGGTAGTAGATGTGTCTGGTGGTGATGATGGTGGTAGTAGATGTGTCTGGTGATGATGGTGGTAGTAGATGTGTCTGGTGATGGTGGTGGTAGTAGATGTGTCTGGTGATGGTGGTGGTAGTAGATGTGTCTGGTGATGATGGTGGTAGTAGATGTGTCTGGTGATGATGATGGTGGTAGATGTGTCTGGTGATGATGGTGGTAGTAGATGTGTCTGGTGATGATGATGGTAGTAGATGTGTCTGGTGATGATGGTGGTAGTAGATGTGTCTGGTGATGATGATGGTGGTAGTTGATGTGTCTGGTGATGATGATGGTAGTAGATGTGTCTGGTGGTGATGATGGTGGTGGTAGTAGATGTGTCTGGTGGTGATGATGATGGTGGTAGTAGATGTGTCTGGTGATGATGGTGGTAGTAGATGTGTCTGGTGATGATGGTGGTAGTAGATGTGTCTGGTGGAGGTAGAGGTGGTAGGTGCAGATGGGGGTGGTCTTTCCCCTCCCCCGCTCCGCACTGCTCATGCTCCCCTTGTCCTCCGTCTCCTCCTCGTCTTCCTCCTCCAGCAGGCGAGCAGTATGGCAGAAGGGGATGAGCTGCAGGCTTTCACCTCCATCATGGACGCTCTGGTGCGGATCAGTGTAAGTGTGGGCTGTGGATGATGGGGGCAGTAGTTGTGTTTTTGCCATGTTTCTCAGCTATGGGAGATTCTGTGGGAGAAGGATATGTGGGGCCGGGAAGGGCTGCAGCACGTCTGCCATCTCCATAGTAACTGCATCCTTCATCTTCCTGCAGCCCCCCCCCCCCCGCCTGTTACCGGGACGACATAGCTGACAGGAAGGTTAGGCCCCAGGCCCAGATCTGTACAGTGTGTGCACACTGCGCCGCTATATACAGCGCGCCGATATATACACCGCCATCACACATTGTGCCGCTATATACACCGCCATCACACACCGCGCCGCTATATACACCGCCATCACACACCGCACCGCTATATACACCACCATCACACACCGCACCGATATATACACCGCCATCACACATTGCGCCGCTATATACACCGCCATCACACACCGCGCCGCTATATACACCGCCATCACACACCGCACCGCTATATACACCACCATCACACACCGCACCGATATATACACCGCCATCACACATTGCGCCGCTATATACACCGCCATCACACACCGCGCCGCTATATACACCACCATCACACACCGCGCCGCTATATACACCGCCATCACACATTGCGCCGCTATATACACCGCCATCACACAGCGCGCCGCTATATACACCGCCATCACACACCGCACCGCTATATACACCACCATCACACACCGCACCGATATATACACCGCCATCACACATTGCGCCGCTATATACACCGCCATCACACACCACGCCGCTATATACACCACCATCACACACCGCGCCGCTATATACACCACCATCACACACCGCGCCGATATATACACCGCCATCACACACCGCACCTCTATATACACCACCATCACACTGCGCCGCTATATACACCACCATTACACACCGCGCCGATATATACACCACCATTACACACCGCGCCGATATATACACCGCCATCACACACCGCGCCTCTATATACACCACCATCACACTGCGCCGCTATATACACCACCATCACACACCGCGCCGATATATACACCACCATTACACACCGCGCCGATATATACACCGCCATCACACACCGCGCCTCTATATACACCACCATCACACTGCGCCGCTATATACACCACCATTACACACCGCGCCGATATATACACCACCATTACACACCGCGCCGATATATACACCGCCATCACACACCGCGCCGATATATACACCACCATCACACACCGCGCCGCTATATACACCACCATCACACACCGCGCCGATATATACACCACCATTACACACCGCGCCGATATATACACCGCCATCACACACCGGGCCGATATATACACTGCCATCACACATCGCGCCGCTATATACACCGCCATCACACACCGCGCTGATATATACACCGCCATCACACACCGCGCCGATATATACACCGCCATTATACACTGCGCCGATATATACACCGCCATCACACACCGCACCGATATATACTCCGCGCCGCTATATACACCGCCATCACACACCGTGCCGATATATACACCGCCATCACACACCGCGCCGCTATATACACCGCCATCACACACCGCGCCGATATATACACCGCCATCACCCATCACACTACTGTATACACCACGCTGATATATACTCCGCCATCACACACCGCGCAGATATATTCACCCACTGCACCACTGTATACACCGCTATCACACACCGCGCCAATATATACACCGCCATCACCCACTGCACCACTGTATACACCGCCATCACACACCGCGCCAATATATACACTGCCATCACCCACTGCACCACTGTATACACCGCCATCATACACCGCGCCTCTATATACACCGCCATCACACACCGCTCCAATATATACACCGCCATCACACTCCGCGCCTCTATATACACCATCACACATCGCGCTGATATATACTCCGCCATCACACACCGCGCCTCTATATACACCACTATCACACATCGTGCTGATATATACTCCGCCATCACACACCGCGCAGATATATTCACCCACTGCACCACTGTATACACCGCTATTACACACCGCGCCAATATATACACCGCCATCACCCACTGCACCACTGTATACACCGCCATCACACACCGCACCGTATATACACCACCATCACCCATCGCACTACTGTATACACCACGCTGATATATACACCGCCATCACACACCGGCGCAGATATATTCACCCACTGCACCACTGTATACACCGCTATCACACACCGCGCCAATATATACACCGCCATCATCCACTGCACCACTGTATAAACCGCCATCACACACTGCACCACTGTATACACCATCACACACCACACCGATATATACACCACCATCACCCATCGCACTACTGTATACACCACGCTGATATATACACCGCCATCACCCACTGCACCACTGTATACACCGCCATCACACACCGCGCCGATATATACACCGCCATCACCCACTGCACCACTGTATACACGCCATCACACACCGCGCCTCTATATACACCGCCATCACACACCGCTCCAATATATACACCGCCATCACACTCCGCGCCTCTATATACACCATCACACACCGCGCCTCTATATACACCACCATCACACATCGTGCTGATATATACTCCGCCATCACACACCGCGCAGATATATTCACCCACTGCACCACTGTATACACCGCTATTACACACCGCGCCAATATATACACCGCCATCACACACCGCACCGATATATACACCGCCATCACACACCGCACCACTGTATACACCGCCATCACACACCGCGCCGTTATATACACCACCATCACCCATCGCACTACTGTATACACCACGCTGATATATACACCGCCATCACACACCGCGCAGATATATATATATATATATATTCACCCACTGCACCACTGTATACACCGCTATCACACACCGCGCCAATATATACACCGCCATCATCCACTGCACCACTGTATACACCGCCATCACACACTGCACCACTGTATACACCATCACACACCACACCGATATATACACCGCCATCACACACCGCGCCTCTATATACACCGCCATCACACACCGCGCCTCTATATACACCACCATCACACACCGCGCTGATATATACACCGCCATCACCCACTGCACCACTGTATACACCGCCATCACACACCGCGCCGATATATACACCACCATCACACACCGTGCCTCTATATACACCACCATCACACATCTCGCTGATATTTACACCGCCATCACCCACTGCACCACTGTATACACCGCCATCACACACCGTGCCTCTATATACACCACCATCACACACCGTGCCTCTATATACACCACCATCACACATCTCGCTGATATTTACACCGCCATCACCCACTGCACCACTGTATACACCGCCATCACACACCGCGCCTCTATATACACTACCATAACACACCGCACCTCTATATACACCACCATCACATATCGCGCTGATATATACTCCGCCATCACACACCGCGCAGATATATTCACCCACTGCACCACTGTATACACCGCTATTACACACCACGCCAATATATACAACGCCATCACCCACTGCACCACTGTATACACCGCCATCACACACCGCACCGATATATACACCACCATCACCCATCGCACTACTGTATACACCACGCTGATATATACACCGCCATCACACACCGCGCAGATATATTCACCCACTGCACCACTGTATACACCGCTATCACACACCGCGCCAATATATACACCGCCATCATCCACTGCACCACTGTATAAACCGCCATCACACACTGCACCACTGTATACACCATCACACACCACACCGATATATACACCACCATCACCCATCGCACTACTGTATACACCACGCTGATATATACACCGCCATCACCCACTGCACCACTGTATACACCGCCATCACACACCGCGCCGATATATACACCGCCATCACCCACTGCACCACTGTATACACCGCCATCACACACCGCGCCTCTATATACACCGCCATCACACACCGCTCCAATATATACACCGCCATCACACTCCGCGCCTCTATATACACCATCACACATCGCGCTGATATATACATCGCCATCACACACCGCGCCTCTATATACACCACCATCACACATCGTGCTGATATATACTCCGCCATCACACACCGCGCAGATATATTCACCCACTGCACCACTGTATACACCGCTATTACACACCGCGCCAATATATACACCGCCATCACACACCGCACCGATATATACACCGCCATCACACACCGCACCACTGTATACACCGCCATCACACACCGCGCCGTTATATACACCACCATCACCCATCGCACTACTGTATACACCACGCTGATATATACACCGCCATCACACACCGCGCAGATATATATATATATATATATTCACCCACTGCACCACTGTATACACCGCTATCACACACCGCGCCAATATATACACCGCCATCATCCACTGCACCACTGTATACACCGCCATCACACACTGCACCACTGTATACACCATCACACACCACACCGATATATACACCGCCATCACACACCGCGCCTCTATATACACCGCCATCACACACCGCGCCTCTATATACACCACCATCACACACCGCGCTGATATATACACCGCCATCACCCACTGCACCACTGTATACACCGCCATCACACACCGCGCCGATATATACACCACCATCACACACCGTGCCTCTATATACACCACCATCACACATCTCGCTGATATTTACACCGCCATCACCCACTGCACCACTGTATACACCGCCATCACACACCGTGCCTCTATATACACCACCATCACACACCGTGCCTCTATATACACCACCATCACACATCTCGCTGATATTTACACCGCCATCACCCACTGCACCACTGTATACACCGCCATCACACACCGCGCCTCTATATACACTACCATAACACACCGCACCTCTATATACACCACCATCACATATCGCGCTGATATATACTCCGCCATCACACACCGCGCAGATATATTCACCCACTGCACCACTGTATACACCGCTATTACACACCACGCCAATATATACAACGCCATCACCCACTGCACCACTGTATACACCGCCATCACACACCGCACCGATATATATACCGTCATCACCCACTGCACCACTGTATACACCACCATCACACACCGCACCGATATATACACCACCATCACACACCGCGCCGATATATACACCGCCATCACCCACTGCACCACTGTATACACCACCATCACCCACCGCGCCAATATATACACCGCCATCACCCACTGCACCACTGTATACACCACCATCACACACCGCGCCAATATATACACCGCCATCACCCACTGTACCACTATATACACCGCCATCACACACCGCGCCTCTATATACACCGCCATCACACACCACGCCTCTATATGCACCGCCATCACACACCGCTCCAATATATACACCGCCATCACCCACTGCACCACTGTATACACCGCCATCACACACCGCGCCGATATATACACCGCCATCACACACCGTGCCGATATATACACCGCCATCACACATCGCGCCAATATACACACCGCCATCACACACCGCTCCATTATATACACCGCCATCACACACTGCACCACTGTATACACTGTGCCTCTATATACACTGCGCCAATATATACACCCCCATCACACACCGCTCTAATATATACACTGCCATAACACACCCGCCAATATATACACCACCATCACACACCGCTCCAATATATACACCGCCATCACCCACTGCACCACTGTATACACCGCCATCACACTCCGCGCCTCTATATACACCACCATCACACACCGCTCCAATATATACACCACCATCACACACCGCGCCTCTATATACACCGCCATCACACACCGCGCCCTATATACACCACCATCACACTCCGCGCCTCTATATACACCACCATCACACACCGCTCCAATATATACACCACCATCACACACCGCGCCTCTATATACACCGCCATCACACACCGCGCCTCTATATACACCACCATCACACACCGCGCCTCTATATACACCACCATCACACACCGCTCCAATATATACACCACCATCACACACCGCGCCTCTATATACACCGCCATCACACACCGCGCCTCTATATACACCACCATCACACACCGCGCCTCTATATACACCGCCATCACACACCACGCCTCTATATACACCGCCATCACACTCCGCGCCTCTATATACACCACCATCACACACCGCTCCAATATATACACCACCATCACACGCCGCGCCTCTATATACACTGCCATCACACTCCGCGCCTCTATATACACCGCCATCACACACCGCTCCAATATATACACCACCATCACACACTGTGCCACTGTATACACCGCCATCACACACTGCTCCAATATATACACCACCCTCACACACCACGCAGCTGTATACACCACCATCACACACCGCGCCAATATATACACCGCCATCACATGATGTGTACAGTATACAGATGTATACTGTACGTACTGTGTGTGTGTTTGTGTGTGTGTGATGGAGGTGTATATTTCTGTACTGTGTGTGATGACAGTGTACACTGTGTGCAGAATTATTAGGCAAATGAGTATTTTGATCACATGATACTTGTTATACATGTCGTCCTACTCCAAGCTGTATAGTGAGAGCCAACTACCAATGAAGTAAATCAGGTGATGTGCCTCTCTGTAATGAGGAGGGGTGCAGTGTAATGACATCAACACCCTATATAAGGGGGGCTTCATTATTAGGCAACTTCCTTTCCTTTGGGAAAATGGGTCAGAAGAGAGATGTGACGGGCTCTGAAAAGTCCATATTGTGAGAGGTCTTGCAGAGGGATGCAGCAGTCTTGAAATTGCCAAACTTTTGAAGCGTGATCACCGAACAATCAAGTGTTTCATGGCAAATAGCCAACAGGGTCACAAAAAGCGTGTTAGGCAAAAAAGGTGCAAAATAACTGCCCATGAATTGAGGAAAATCAAGCATGAAGCTGCCAAGATGCCATTTGCCACCAGTTTGGCCATATTTCAGAGCTGCAACGTTACTGGAGTGTCAAAAAGCACAAGGTGTGCCATACTCAGGGACATGGCCAAGGTAAGGAAGGCTGAAAACCACCACCTCTGACCAAGAAAAATAAGATAAAACCTCAAGACTGGGCCAAGAAATATCTTAAGACTGATTTTTCAAAAGGTTTTATGGACTGATGAAATGAGAGGGACTCTTGATGGGCAGATGGATGGGCAAGAGGCTGGATCAGTAAAGGGCAGAGAGCTCCACTCCGACTCAGACGCTAGCAAGGGGGAGGTGGGCACTGGTGTGGGCTGGAATCAAAGATCAACTTGTGGCACCTTTTCGGGTTGAGGATGGAGTGAAGCTCAACTCCCAGACCTACTGCCAATTTCTGGAAGACAACTTCTTCAAGCAGTGGTACAGGAAGAAGTCGGTATCGTTCAAGAAAAACATGATTTTCATGCAGGACAATGCTCCATCACATGCATCCAACTACTCCACAGCATGGCTGGCCAGTAAAGGTCTAAAAGATGAAAAAATAAGGACATGGCCCCCTTATTCACCTGATCTGAACCCTATAGAGAACCTGTGGTCCCTCATAAAATGTGAGATCTACAGGGAGGGAAAACAGTGCACCTCTCGCAACATTGTCTGGAGGCTGTGGTGGCTGCTGCACGCAATGTTGATCTTACACAGATCAAGCAATGACAGAATCTATGGATGGTCGCTGCTGAGCGTCATCAGAAAGAAAGGTGGCTATATTGGTCACTAATTTTTGGGGGTTTTGTTTTTGCATGTCTGAAATGTTTTTATTTCTAAATTTTGTGCAGTTATATTGGTTTACCTGGTGAAAATAAACAAGTGAGATGGGAATATATTTGGTTTTTATTAAGTTGCCTAATAATTCTGCACAGTAATAGTTACCTGCACAAACAGATATCCTCCTAAGATAGCCAAATGTAAAAAAAACCACTCCAACTTCCAAAAATATTAAGTCTTGATATTTATGAGTCTTTTGGGTTGATTGAGAACATAGTTGTTGATCAATAATAAAAAAGATCCTCTAAAATACAACTTGCCTAATAATTCTGCACACGGTGTATATATGGCCATGACCGGGTTTTGATGTGGTGTCCTTCATCCACACATTGACTTAGCTGTGTGGCATGGTGCATCGTCCTGCTGGAAAAAACAGTCCTCGGAGTTGGGGAACATTGCTTGACCAGAAGGAAGCGACTGTTTTTTTTAGGATAACCTTGTATGCGGCTTGATTCATACGTCCTTTACAAAGTTTAATCTGCCCAATTCCAGTCTTGCTGAAGCATCCCCAGATCATCATCGATCCTCCACCAAATTTCACAGTGGGTCCAAGACACTGTGGCTTGTACGACTCTCCAGATCTCCATCTAACCATTAGACGACCAGTTTTGGGCAAAGCTGAAAATTAGACTCATCAGAGAAGATTACCTAAAGGCCGCTTTACACGCTGCGATATTGTTACCGATATCGCTAGCGTGTGTACCCGCTCCCATCGGTTGTGCGACATGGGCAAATCGCTGCCCGTGGCTCACAACATCGCTCAGACCCGTCACACTACTTACCTGCCTAGCGACGTCGCTGTGACCGGCGAACCGCCTCCTTTCTAAGGGGGCGGTTCGTTCGGCGTCACAGCGACGTCACTAAGCGGCCGCCCAATAGAAGCGGAGGGGCGGAGATGAGCGGAACGTAACATCCCGCCCACCTACTTCCTTCCACATTGCCGGCGGTCGCAGGTAAGGTGAGGTTCCTCGTTCCTGCGGTGTCACACATAGCGATGTGTGCTGCCGCAAGAACGACGAACTGCATCGTACACGCAGCAGCAACGATAATTGGGGCATGTCACCGATGAGCGATTTTGCACATTTTTGCGACGATTCAAAATTGCTCATAGGTGTCACACGCAACGACATCGCTAAAACGGCCAGATGTGAGTCACAAATTCCGTGACCCCAACGAGATCGCTTGAGCGATGTCGTAGCGTATAAAGCAGCCTTTATTCTAGAAATTGGGCAGATTAAACCTTGCGAAGGACGTATGAATTAAGCCGCATACAAGGTTATCCGGGAAAAACAGTTGCTTCCTTCTGCGCAGGCAATGTTCTCCAACTCTGAGGACCGGTTTTTCCAGCAGGACAATGCGCCATGCCACACAGCTAGGTCAATCAATGTGTGGATGAAGGACCACCACATCCAAACCCTGTCACGGCCAGCCCAACCTCCAGACCTGAACTCCACTGAAAACCTCTGGAATGTAATCAAGAGGAAGATGGATAGTCACAAGCCATCAAACAAAGAAGAACTGCTTACATGTTTGCACAAGGAGTGGCATAAGGTCACCCAATAGCAGTGTGACGACTGGTGGAAAGCAGTAACATGAAAAAATGCAGAAATGTTCACAAGGTATGAATACTTTTACAAAACACCTGCAAACTGCATCCCTGCTACATAGAGTCCAATTATAAATAGCAGACAGTTGTGGCACAATGTGTTCCTGTGTGTATTCACTGGCCAGGATGAGGAGTATTCAGACTGGAGTCTGAGCCCTGTACTTGGCTGCAGTCAGTGAGGAGGTGAGTCCTATGGTACGGGGTGCACAGCCAGGGACAGCCGGACCCCTGTAGTCTTTGATTGGTACCCCACCTCAAATTATGTACACACAACTCTTATCCTTCTTGCTGTTACAGACCAGTATGAAGAACATGGAGCGTGAGCTCTTGTGCCCGGTGTGTAAGGAGATGTACAAGCACCCAGTCATCCTGCCGTGTAAGCACAATGTGTGCCAGGTGTGTGCCAGTGAGATCCTGCTGCAGAGGGGCTATGTGTGTGACCCCAACTCGGAGCCCAACTCCCCCGCCTCCTCACCCTCCACACGGAGCCCGCGGCAGGGCAGGAGAGTGGTGCCCAAGCAGGAACGGCTCATTAAGTCAGGTAAGCTGAGGCTTCGTTACAATGTGTCTTCTGAGCGCAGCCCATGATGCAGTATTACAAATATATGGTTATGGCGCTGTCCTGTGGTAACACTGGCTGAGGTCACTGTCGTCTCTTCGGCAGGTTATGGCACATACCCGGGTAGGAAGCGGTACTGTGGGAACACACAAAGCGTGCTTTTCCCATGTCCTTCCTGCCAGCATGATGTGGACCTCGGTGAGCGGGGTCTGGGTAACCTTTTCCGTAACCTGACCCTGGAGCGTGTGGTGGAGCGGTACCGGCAGACGGTGAACATCAGCACCGCCATCATGTGCCAATTCTGTAAACCGCCCCAGCAGGAAGCCAGTAAGGGCTGTACCGAGTGTCGGGCCAGCTTCTGCAACGAGTGCTTCAAACTCTACCACCCCTGGGGCACCCAGAAGGCCCAACATGAGCCCACTCCCCCAACCATGACCTTCAAGCCAAAGGTGAGACCATTGTCTTATGGGAAGACCTGGACTAACGGGGAGACCCGAAGACCTTGGGGGAGACTCTGACTGAAGGTGTGAACCTGAGAAATTGACAAAGCAGACACTGAGTGTATGACCCTGAAACAGACTGACGAGGGAGACTCTGAAGGTGTGACCCTGAAACAGACTGACGAGAGAGACTCTGACTGAAGGTGTGACCCTGAGCCTGACTGACGAGGGAGACTCTGACTGAAGGTGTGACCCTGAGACTGACTGACGAGGAAGACTCTGACTGAAGGTGTGACCCTGAGCCTGACTGACGAGGAAGACTCTGACCGATGAGAGAGACTCTGAAGGTGTGACCCTGAGCCTGACTGACGAGGGAGACTCTGACTGAAGGTGTTACCCTGAGACTGACTGACGAGGGAGACTCTGACTGAAGGTGTGATCCTGAAACAGACTGACAAGAGATACTCTGACTGAAGGTGTGACCCTGAGACTGACTGACGAGGAAGACTCTGACTGAAGGTGTGACCCTGAGACTGACTGACGAGGGAGACTCTGACTGAAGGTGTGACCCTGAGACTGACTGACGAGGAAGACTCTGACTGAAGGTGTGACCCTGAGACTGACTGACGAGGGAGACTCTGACTGAAGGTGTGACCCTGAGACTGACTGACGAGGAAGACTCTGACTGAAGGTGTGACCCTGAGCCTGACTGACGAGGAAGACTCTGACTGAAGGTGTGACCCTGAGCCTGACTGACGAGGGAGACTCTGACTGAAGGTGTGACCCTGAGCCTGACTGACGAGGAAGACTCTGACTGAAGGTGTGACCCTGAGACTGACTGACAAGAGATACTCTGACTGAAGGTGTGACCCTGAGACTGACTGACGAGGAAGACTCTGACTGAAGGTGTGACCCTGAGCCTGACTGACGAGAGAGACTCTGACTGACTGACTCTTATTGCATTTTAATGCAATGTTGCGGTGACCCAAAATAAAAGCAATTCTGGTGTTGTAATTTTTTATTATTATTATTATTATTATTATTATTATTTATTCTTGTTACGCCGTGTATCGATCAGACGAATTGATTTGATACATCGGGCATTACTGAATGTGGCAATAACAAATATGTGTGTATATTATTATTATTATTAGTATTAGTATTAGTATTTTTAGTGGGGCAAAAAGGGGGTGATTTGAAATGTTTAAGTTTTTTTCTTTTTAGTCCCCCTAGGGGACTTTATACCTGCACACAGCGATCACTTCTCCTGATCAGCAGAAATGCTGCTGTGTGAGTATCTGCGCTCTGCCGGCATTCACAGGAGACATATCAATCATACCAGTGACAGGTAGTATGGGCGTCATCAATAGGCTGTAAGCCAGACACTGTGCATCACACGTACCCGTGTGACTAGCGCCCTATGAAAACCTCATCTGTGTACCATTGACCGCCCCCTCCATGATATGCTAGACTGACAGTGGTGGTCTCATCGGTTATCTGCACCTTTGTTGCCCCCACCTTCATTATGGGGAACCTGTTCCATCCTGCTTCTGCATTTGCTATTTCACCTTGTTGGCTAATGGCTGTTTCTCCTGGTGGATACTTATGGGGGACACCCTGACTGATGTGACGCTGAGACCCTGACTGATGCTGACCTTGAGACCCTAAGTGATGGGTAATTCTCACTTCTCCTGTCCTGTATACTGGGTGTAATCCTCAGTATCATTATTATTCTGTATATATACACTGCACAGTACCACTTCTCCTGTCCTGTATACTGGGTGTAATCCTCAGTATCATTATTATTCTGTATATATACACTGCACAGTTCCACTTCTCCTGTCCTGTATACTGGGTGTAATCCTCATTATCTGTATTATCCTGTATATATACACTGCACAGTACCACTTCTCCTGTCCTGTATACTGGGTGTAATCCTCAGTATCTGTATTATTCTGTTTATATACACTGCAGAGTACCACTTGTCCTGTATACTGGGTGTAATCCTCAGTATCTGTATTATTCTGTATATATACACTGCACAGTACCACTTCTCCTGTCCTGTATACTGGGTGTAATCCTCAGTATCTGTATTATACTGTATATACACTGTACATTACCACTTCTCCTGTCCTGTATACTGGGTGTAATCCTCAGTATCTGTATTATTCTGTGTATATATACACTGCACAGTACCACTTTTCCTGTCCTGTATACTGGGTGTAATCCTCAGTATCATTATTATTCTGTATATATACACTGCACAGTTCCACTTCTCCTGTCCTGTATACTGGGTGTAATCCTCATTATCTGTATTATCCTGTATATATACACTGCACAGTACCACTTCTCCTGTCCTGTATACTGGGTGTAATCCTCAGTGTCTGTATTATTCTGTATATATACACTGCACAGTACCACTTCTCCTGTCCTGTATACTGGGTGTAATCCTCAGTATCTGTATTATTCTGTATATATACACTGCACAGTACCACTTCTCCTGTCCTGTATACTGGGTGTAATCCTCAGTATCTGTATTATCATGTATATATACACTGCACAGTACCACTTCTCCTGTCCTGTATACTGGGTGTAATCCTCAGTATCTGTATTATTCTGTATATATACACTGCACAGTACCACTTCTCCTGTCCTGTATACTGGGTGTAATCCTCAGTATCTGTATTATCATGTATATATACACTGCACAGTACCACTTCTCCTGTCCTGTATACTGGGTGTAATCCTCAGTATCTGTATTATCATGTATATATACACTGCACAGTACCACTTCTCCTGTCCTGTATACTGGGTGTAATCCTCAGTATCTGTATTATTCTGTATATATACACTGCACAGTACCACTTCTCCTGTCCTGTATACTGGGTGTAATCCTCAGTATCTGTATTATTCTGTATATATACACTGCACAGTACCACTTCTCCTGTCCTGTATACTGGGTGTAATCCTCAGTATCTGTATTATCATGTATATATACACTGCACAGTACCACTTCTCCTGTCCTGTATACTGGGTGTAATCCTCAGTATCTGTATTATTCTGTATATATACACTGCACAGTACCACTTCTCCTGTCCTGTATACTGGGTGTAATCCTCAGTATCAGTATTATTCTGTATATATACACTGCACAGTACCACTTCTCCTGTCCTGTATACTGGGTGTAATCCTCAGTGTTTGTATTATTCTGTATATATACACTGCACAGTACCACTTCTCCTGTCCTGTATACTGGGTGTAATCCTCAGTATCTGTATTATCCTGTATATATACACTGCACAGTACCACTTCTCCTGTCCTGTATACTGGGTGTAATCCTCAGTATGTGTATTATTCTGTATATATACACTGCACAGTACCACTTCTCCTGTCCTGTATACTGGGTGTAATCCTCAGTATCAGTATTATTCTGTATATATACACTGCACAGTACCACTTCTCCTGCCCTGTATACTGGGTGTAATCCTCAGTGTTTGTATTATTCTGTATATATACACTGCACAGTACCACTTCTCCTGTCCTGTATACTGGGTGTAATCCTCAGTATGTGTATTATTCTGTATATATACACTGCACAGTACCACTTCTCCTGTCCTGTATACTGCGTGTAATCCTCAGTATCTGTATTATCCTGTATATATACACTGCACAGTACCACTTCTCCTGTCCTGTATACTGGGTGTAATCCTCAGTATGTGTATTATTCTGTATATATACACTGCACAGTACCACTTCTCCTGTCCTGTATACTGGGTGTAATCCTCAGTATCTGTATTATTCTGTATATATACACTGCACAGTACCACTTCTCCTGTCCTGTATACTGGGTGTAATCCTCATTATCTGTATTATCCTGTATATATACACTGCACAGTACCACTTCTCCTGTCTTGTATACTGGGTGTAATCCTCAGTTTCTGTATTATTCTGTATATATACACTGCACAGTACCACTTCTCCTGTCCTGTATACTGGGTGTAATCCTCAGTATCAGTATTATTCTGTATATATACACTGCACAGTACCACTTCTCCTGTCCTGTATACTGGGTGTAATCCTCAGTATGTGTATTATTCTGTATATATACACTGCACAGTACCACTTCTCCTGTCCTGTATACTGGGTGTAATCCTCAGTATCTGTATTATCCTGTATATATACACTGCACAGTACCACTTCTCCTGTCCTGTATACTGGGTGTAATCCTCAGTATGTGTATTATTCTGTATATATACACTGCACAGTACCACTTCTCCTGTCCTGTATACTGGGTGTAATCCTCAGTATCTGTATTATTCTGTATATATACACTGCACAGTACCACTTCTCCTGTCCTGTATACTGGGTGTAATCCTCAGTATCTGTATTATTCTGTATATATACACTGCACAGTACCACTTCTCCTGTCCTGTATACTGGGTGTAATCCTCATTATCTGTATTATCCTGTATATATACACTGCACAGTACCACTTCTCCTGTCCTGTATACTGGGTGTAATCCTCATTATCTGTATTATCCTGTATATATACACTGCACAGTACCACTTCTCCTGTCTTGTATACTGGGTGTAATCCTCAGTTTCTGTATTATTCTGTATATATATACTGCACAGTACCACTTCTCCTGTCCTGTATACTGGGTGTAATCTTCAGTATCTGTATTATCATATATATATATATATATATATATATATATATATATATATATATATATATATATATACATACATATACAGTCAGGGCCAGAAATATTTGGACAGTGACACAAGTTTTGTTATTTTAGCTGTTTACAAAAACATGTTCAGAAATACAATTCTATATATAATATGGGCTGAAAGTGCACACTCCCAGCTGCAATATGAGAGTTTTCACATCCAAATCGGAGAAAGGGTTTAGGAATCATAGCTCTGTAATGCATAGCCTCCTCTTTTTCAAGGGACCAAAAGTAATTGGACAAGGGACTCTAAGGGCTGCAATTAACTCTGAAGGCGCCTCCCTCGTTAACCTGTAATCAATGAAGTAGTTAAAAGGTCTGGGGTTGATTACAGGTGTGTGGTTTTGCATTTGTAAGCTGTTGCTGTGACCAGACAACATGCGGTCTAAGGAACTCTCAATTGAGGTGAAGCAGAACATGCTGAGGCTGAAAGAAAAGAAAAAATCCATCAGAGAGATAGCAGACATGCTTGGAGTAGCAAAATCAACAGTCGGGTACATTCTGAGAAAAAAGGAATTGACTGGTGAGCTTGGGAACTCAAAAAGGCCTGGGCGTCCACGGATGACAACAGTGATGGATGATCGCCGCATACTTTCTTTGGTGAAGAAGAACCCGTTCACAACATCAACTGAAGTCCAGAACACTCTCAGTGAAGTAGGTGTATCTGTCTCTAAGTCAACAGTAAAGAGAAGACTCCATGAAAGTAAATACAAAGGGTTCACATCTAGATGCAAACCATTCATCAATTCCAAAAATAGACAGGCCAGAGTTACATTTGCTGAAAAACACCTCATGAAGCCAGCTCAGTTCTGGAAAAGTATTCTATGGACAGATGAGACAAAGATCAACCTGTACCAGAATGATGGGAAGAAAAAAGTGTGGAGAAGAAAGGGAACGGCACATGATCCAAGGCACACCACATCCTCTGTAAAACATGGTGGAGGCAACGTGATGGCATGGGCATGCATGGCTTTCAATGGCACTGGGTCACTTGTGTTTATTGATGACATAACAGCAGACAAGAGTAGCCGGATGAATTCTGAAGTGTACCGGGATATACTTTCAGCCCAGATTCAGCCAAATGCCGCAAAGTTGATCGGACGGCGCTTCATAGTACAGATGGACAATGACCCCAAGCATACAGCCAAAGCTACCCAGGAGTTCATGAGTGCAAAAAAGTGGAACATTCTGCAATGGCCAAGTCAATCACCAGATCTTAACCCAATTGAGCATGCATTTCACTTGCTCAAATCCAGACTTAAGACGGAAAGACCCACAAACAAGCAAGACCTGAAGGCTGCGGCTGTAAAGGCCTGGCAAAGCATTAAGAAGGAGGAAACCCAGCGTTTGGTGATGTCCATGGGTTCCAGACTTAAGGCAGTGATTGCCTCCAAAGGATTCGCAACAAAATATTGAAAATAAAAATATTTTGTTTGGGTTTGGTTTATTTGTCCAATTACTTTTGACCTCCTAAAATGTGGAGTGTTTGTAAAGAAATGTGACAATTCCTACAATTTCTATCAGATATTTTTGTTCAAACCTTCAAATTAAACGTTACAATCTGCACTTGAATTCTGTTGTAGAGGTTTCATTTCAAATCCAATGTGGTGGCATGCAGAGCCCAACTCGCCAAAATTGTGTCACTGTCCAAAGATTTCTGGACCTAACTGTATATACACTGCACAGTACCACTTCTCCTGTCCTGTATACTGGGTGTAATCCTCAGTGTCTGTATTATCCTGTATATATACACTGCACAATACCACTTCTCCTGTCCTGTATACTGGGTGTAATCCTCAGTATCTGTATTATTCTGTATATATACACTGCACAGTACCACTTCTCCTGTCCTGTATACTGGGTGTAATCCTCAGTATCTGTATTATCCTGTATATATACACTGCACAGTACCACTTCTCCTGTCCTGTATACTGTGTGTAATCCTCAGTATCTGTATTATTCTGTATATATACACTGCACAGTACCACTTCTCCTGTCCTGTATACTGGGTGTAATCTTCAGTATCTGTATTATACTGTATATATACACTGCACAGTTCCACTTCTCCTGTCCTCTATACTGGGTGTAATCCTCAGTCTCTGTATTATTCTGTATATATACACTGCACAGTACCACGTCTCCTGTCCTGTATACTGGGTGTAATCCTCAGTATGTATATTATTCTGTATATATACACTGCACAGTACCACTTCTCCTGTCCTGTATACTGGGTGTAATCCTCAGTATCTGTATTATTCTGTATATATACACTGCACAGTACCACTTCTCCTGTCCTGTGTACTGGGTGTAATCTTCAGTATCTGTATTATTCTGTATATATACACTGCACAGTACCACTCCTCCTGTCCTGTATACTGGGTGTAATCCTCAGTATCTGTATTATTCTGTATATATACAGTGCACAGTACCACTTCTCCTGTCCTGTATACTGGGTGTAATCCTCAGTATCTGTATTATTCTGTATATATACACTGTGTCGCGGGCGGGGAGGACGCCGCTGCTGCTGCGCTCTCGCTAACGCTCGGGTCCGGCGCTGCTGCGGCTGCTCGGTGGCTCGAGCGGTGGGCCGGATCCGGGGACTCGAGCGGCGCTCCTTGCCCGTGAGTGAAAGGGGTGGTTGGTTTGGGGGATTTAGTCCGTGACGCCACCCACGGGTCGTGGTGAAGATGGGCACCACCGCTGCTGGTGACGGGGATCCCAGGAGCGATGGTAGGGAGCAGCTGGGATGTTGTTTTCCCCCTCCGTGGGTAGGGGTCGGTGGTCCCGGGGCCCGGTGATGTGACGGGGAGGCAGGGTTCGTGAGGTGCAGGGTTGCAGGGACAGCGAGAGATGCACAAAGTCCTCGGTAAACCAAATGGCTGGATGGACGGGTCTGTCTTTCCCTGCACCTTGATGTTCTCGTTTGACTACTATGGATCCCCAACGGTAGTCCGCTCCCCGGTGTATGGGTACCGGAGGAGCTCGTTTGCCCGCAGGCGCTGGCCCTTGGGTCTCTAGCCTTAGGCGGTAGTGTATACCCTCACGGTGTGGGCGGTTGCCTTCAATCGGGACTTTTGCTGTTAAGAAACCCCTGGGGTTCCAGTCACATTCGGATCTGACTATTGTCGGCGGCTCCAAGCCTGGTCGGGGTCCGATGGCCCTGCCTGTGTGTGCTGGCTTCACTTCCCTCCCCGGTCAGTACCGGCGGGCCGTCAACCCTCAACTTATTTACAAAATAAATCAACCCTCAACTTATTTACAAGCCCACAAGTTCGTGGGTGGCCTGCCAGTTCTCTGCCATGTCCATGAGTAGTCTCTCATGCTGGTTGTAAACACTTAGAGTCCCTCCGGGGACAACTTGCCGGCAACGGCCGGGATAATCAGGTAGACAATCAGATGAAGATCACGGTTGATTAATGTCATTCATTTAAACTGCTGAGGGTCCCAACGGGGAACAACTGCTTGCAACGGTGGACCGCTGCCTTACTCAACAGTCCATTCTCAACCGTGGGGCTCCAGTGCCACCTTCACATGGTGCACTGCTCTGGACCCCGATGGTAGCTCGCTGCAGGTGATCTTTCTCCACATACATGCGGGCATACACATCCGCCTTACACCTTTTTCGGGCAGCGATCTCCCGGCCTAGCTGGCGCTGCTGCCGCTCCAAGTATGGGGCGTCTGCCCGCTCCGTCTCGCTCTGTGCGGGGGTCGGGCCCAGCCGGAGCTCCCCCATGCCGGCTACGACCGGCACCTTCTGCACTGGGGAACCCCGCTGTGTCGTGGCCTGCTCGGCTGCCTTGCAGCGGCAACCCCGCAACGCCTCAGCCGAGGCCTGGATTCTGGGAGTGTCCAGCTTTACCCGCTGGGCTGGCTTCCGGTCGACAGTCACCTCCATCTTGGCCGGGCAGACTGCCGGGGCCGTTGTCATCTGGTGCGCGGCTTCCTCTGGGATCGCTGGTGCATCCAAGTCTGGACGCAGGCGCGACGTGGGGCTGGTACGGGTGTCGGAGCGATGACAGGCTGACTGCTCTCGTCTTCTGCAGGCGGGTCTTTGCAGGCTGGTAGAACGGACTCCGCTGCCGGTGTTGGTAGCAGCGGACCGAGCAGGGGAGCAGCGGCAACCGGTACGGGCGGCGGGGGAGGTGATATAGAGGGCAAGGGCAGCAGACCGGGTCCCTTAGCCGCGGTGGCTGGTCCCTGGGGGACATAGGGGCGTGGGTCGCTTACCTGCTCCTCCACGGTTGCTTCCACTTTGCGTGCTCGCACATCCGCAGTCGGTTCCTCCACCTCGGCCATCCACCGTTCCATCAGGGAATCAGCCTGGGCCTGGATCTTCCGACACATCCTTCCACGTTGGCGTCCAGGAACGTGTTTCGGCAGAGTCCTGGTGTCCCTGCACTCCTCAGCGCTAGTTACATGCCGCCGCGGCTGCGACGCCACTCCTCCGACAGCTCCGTCGGGCGCAGACATCTTTTTCCCATTTCCCCCTCGGTTCTCTTCAGCACTTCCGTTTGTTGGGGGCGGGGCTTCACTTTCGCGCCTTCCCTGCTCGGAGAAGACGCTCGAGCGGGAGATTTTCGCGCCAAGATGGTGGCGCTTCAAAATTTTCGGCCGGACACCGCCGGCGGAGATCACAAGGCGCACTTCTACTGGTAAGTAGATGGGTTCAATCCTGTTCGTGACGCCAAGTTGTCGCGGGCGGGGAGGACGTCGCCGCTGCTGCGCTCTCGCTAACGCTCGGGTCCGGCGCTGCTGCGGCTGCTCGGTGGCTCGAGCGGTGGGCCGGATCTGGGGACTCGAGCGGCGCTCCTCGCCCGTGAGTGAAAGGGGTGGTTTGTTTGGGGATTTAGTCCGTGACGCCACCCACGGGTCGTGGTGAAGATGGGCACCACCGCTGCTGGTGACGGGGATCCCGGGAGCGATGGTAGGGAGCAGCTGGGATGTTGTTTTCCCCCTCCGTGGGTAGGGGTCGGTGGTCCAGGGGCCCGATGATGTGACGGGGAGGCAGGGTTGGTGAGGTGCAGGGTTGCAGGGACAGCGCGGCGCGGTGCCGGATAGCATGGATGTACTCACTCAGTAAGAGATGCACAAAGTCCTCGGTAAACCAAACGGCTGGATGGACGGGTCCCGCAGCCGGCTGCAGTGTCTCTCCCCGGACAGGTGATGGCGGCTGTCTTTCCCTGCACCTTGATGTTCTTGTTTGGCTACTATGGATCCCCAATGGTAGTCTGCTCCCCGGTGTATGGGTACCGGAGGAGCCCGTTTGCCCGCAGGCGCTGGCCCTTGGGTCTCTAGCCTTAGGCGGTAGCTGTATACCCTCACGGTGTGGGCGGTTGCCTTCAATCGGGACTTTTGCTGTTAAGAAACCCCTGGGGTTCCAGTCACATTCGGATCTGACTATTGTCGGCGGCTCCAAACCTGGTCGGGGTCTGATGGCCCTGCCTGTGTGTGCTGGCTTCACTTCCCTCCCCGGTCAGTACTGGCGGGCCGTCGCCCGACCCTGGTCCTACGGTTCCGCGTTGATTCACCTCTCCTGCAGACGGCCACCACCGTCTGCCAACCTTGCTGTCAGTGCCTGGGCCACAAACCCAGACACCCAAGTGTTTACTCCTCTCACTTCCACCTCCTGGATTAAACTCCTCAACTCGACTGTCACTTTTCCCGCCTCCAGGCCTGTGAACTCCTCGGTGGGTGGGGCCAACCGCTTGGCTCCGCCCCACCTGGTGTGGACATCAGACACTGGAGGGAGGCAACAAGGGTTTTGTGTTTGGCTGGTGTCCCTGTCTAGTGGGGGTGGGGTGTTTGTGTGTTATCTGTGACGACCTGGCTAGGCCAGAGCGCCACAACTGCACAGTGCCACTTCTCCTGTCCTGTATACTGGGTGTAATCCTCAGTATCTGTATTATCATGTATATATACACTGCACAGTACCACTCCTCCTGTCCTGTATACTGGGTGTAATCCTCAGTATCTGTATTATCATGTATATATACACTGCACAGTACCACTTCTCCTGTCCTGTATACTGGGTGTAATCCTCAGTATCTGTATTATTCTGTATATATACACTGCACAGTACCACTTCTCCTGTCCTGTATACTGGGTGTAATCCTCAGTATCTGTATTATCCTGTATATATACCCTGCACAGTACCACTTCTCCTGTCCTGTATACTGGGTGTAATCCTCAATATCTGTATTATCCTGTATATATACACTGCACAGTACCACTTCTCCTGTCCTGTATACTGGGTGTAATCCTCACTATCTGTATTATTCTGTATATATACACTGCACAGTACCACTTCTCCTGTCCTGTATACTGGGTGTAATCCTCAGTGTCTGTATTATTCTGTATATATACACTGCACAGTACCACTTCTCCTGTCCTGTATACTGGGTGTAATCCTCAGTATCTGTATTATTCTGTATATATACACTGCACAGTACCACTTCTCCTGTCCTGTATACTGGGTGTAATCCTCAGTATCTGTATTATTCTGTATATATACACTGCACAGTACCACTTCTCCTGTCCTGTATACTGGGTGTATTCCTCAGTATCTGTATTATTCTGTATATATACACTGCACAGTACCATTTCTCCTGTCCTGTATACTGGGTGTAATCCTCAGTATCTGTATTATTCTGTATATATACACTGCACAGTACCACTTCTCCTGTCCTGTATACTGGGTGTAATCCTCAGTATATGTATTATACTGTATATATACACTGCACAGTACCACTTCTCCTGTCCTGTATACTGGGTGTAATCCTCAGTATCTGTATTATTCTGTATATAACACTGCACAGTACCACTTCTCATGTCCTGTATACTGGGTGTAATCCTCAGTATCTGTATTATTCTGTATATATACACTGCACAGTACCACTTCTCCTGCCCTGTATACTGTGTGTAATCCTCAGTATCTGTATTATTCTGTATATATACACTGCACAGTACCACTTCTCATGTCCTGTATACTGGGTGTAATCCTCAGTATCTGTATTATTCTGTATATATACACTGCACAGTACCACTTCTCCTGTCCTGTATACTGGGTGTAATCCTCAGTATCTGTATTATTCTGTATATATACACTGCACAGTACCACTTCTCCTGTCCTGTATACTGGGTGTAATCCTCAGTTTCAGGCTATTTATTAATTTTGTGATAATGTGCCTTATTTATGCTGCTGAGTTGGGAAGACTGGAAATGGAGACCATGAGTGATAGGGAAACCCTGACTGGTGTGATCCTGACACAGAATTACGGGGGAGACCTTGACTGATTGGGTCTCAGGGTCCCCTTGAATGATGGGGAGAAACTGATTGACGAGAGACCTTGAGACTGACTGATAGGGAGACCCTGACTGATGGGGAGACCCTGACTGATGGGGAGACCCTGACTGATAGGGAGACCCTGACTGATGGGGAGACCCTGACTGACGAGGGAGGCTTTGACTGATGGGGAGACCCTGACTGATGGGGAGACCCTGACTGACGAGGGAGGCTTTGACTGATGGGGAGACCCTGACTGATGGAGAGACCCTGACTGATGGGGAGACCCTGACTGATGGGGAGACCCTGACTGATGGAGAGACCCTGACTGATGGGGAGACCCTGACTGACGAGGGAGGCTTTGACTGATGGGGAGACCCTGACTGATGGGGAGACCCTGACTGATGGGGAGACCCTGACTGATGGAGAAACCCTGACTGATGGAGAAACCCTGACTGATGGAGAAACCCTGAGAAAATGATTGACGAAGAAGAAATTGAGACTCTGATTGGGGAGACCAGGAATGATGGAGAGACCCTATCCTGAGACCCTGACGGTGTGATCCTGACTGATGGGGAGCCCCTGACCCATGTGTAGACCCTGATTTCTCCCTCTCTGCAGGGTCTGATGTGTCCGGACCACAAAGAGGAGGTGATGCTGTACTGTAAGACCTGTCAGCGGTTGGTGTGTCAGATCTGTCGGGTGCGGCGGACACACAGCGGACACAAGATCACACCCATCATCAGTGCCTACCAGGCTCTAAAGGTGAGGACCACCATGTGCTAATAATCCTGGGGTGTCTGTTCGGATTGTCCTGTGCTGACGCTCTCTGCCCGGCAGGTGGCAGTCTCTGCCCGCCTCTGCTGTCTAGTATAGTGTGTTATACAGATGACCAGTAGAGGGAGATACAACCATAGTTATGAATATACCATGCCTATAAGAAATCACAGGTGTTGTCATGGAAATAATCCTACCCAGAAGAAACATTTCAGACCTTTTTCCTCCTTAAATGTTACCTGGAATATGTCTTTCATTTTACCTTTCTTAAAAAATGTAAATAACTGAAATATGGTTGCATAAATCCACACACCCTTACACTAATACTTTGGTTTTGTCCTCTGTGAATTTCTGGCACGTTCAGTCTTTTTGGGTCACGGTCTATCCCCCCGCTCCTCCTCTGTCAGCCTGCGGGGTCTCCTGTGTCCCTCTTCAGGTCACCGCAGATTTCCCTCAACCTCAGGTCTGGGCTCGACTGTCCCGGCTTTCCGCCCCTTCTTTTCACAGTATCCATGGTAGATCTAATCCCGTGGAAATGCGTTTCTCTCTTTTCCTGACAACTTTCCAGATCGGGATCCTTTGCTGTGTTTTCAGCTGTTTACAGACCCAAAAAATCCCACTAGAACAGCGACACTGGGGATAATCAGATGTAACTGATGGCAGCTGAGCACTGATGCTGTGTAACATGAGCACAGCCACAAGTATAAGAGGGTGTGAACACTTTTGCAACAACGTTATTGTAGTTTTCTTATTCCCCCCCTCAATAATTTCACTTTACTTTGTAGATTATGGATGACCTTTAAAAGGGTCTCCCTTTTTTACATTGTGAAATGTTTCTTCTGGGTGGGATTATTTACTTGTCCTGGCGTCTTCAGGGGCATGAAGACTTTCTTGTATCCTAGTGACGGGCGTATATAATACATATGTTGTGCTGCAGGATAAGCTCGGTAAGACTCTGGCCTACATCCTGGGCAGTCAGCATCTTGTACAGGGACAGATCAATGAACTGGAGGACAGTATGAAGCAGACAGAGGTGAGCGGCCCACAACCCTTCCTGCAGTCCCTCCATAGCTTTTCCTGCCTCTGCCCCTCCCTCTTGCTATAACCCCACCCATCACCTCTTGCTTATCTACTTTCTTCCATCTTCTCACTCGCCCTCCTTCCAGATATTTCTGGGCCTCAAGGTCCACCCTTTCATCACCCACTGACTCTACCCCCTAATAACCCAGAATCCTCTCTGCAGTTACATGGAGCCAAAGCTCAGGAGGAGGTGGTGCAGCTGGTGGGCGCCCTGCGCTCTGCCCTGGATGAGAAGCAGGCGGCACTGACGCGGGACATCACAGAGCGACAGCGGGAGCGGCGCTGCATCCTGGAGGCTCAGGTGTGGGAACGCCAGTCCCTTCTGGAGAACTCCGGCCTGGTGAGCTACGCCCACGAGGTGATGAAGGAGACCGAGCAGCCGTGTTTTGTCCTGGCAGCTAAGCAGCTACATGAGCGGTAGGTACCTCTGGGGTGGGCGAAGCACAGAGGGGGTGGGGTAGGGAGGGGTTACAGAGGGGGTGGGGTAAGGGGTTACAGAGGGGGTGGGGTGGGCTAGAGAGGGGTTGCAGAGGGGATGGTGTAACGGGAGATACAGAGAAGAGCAGGGTAGAGAGGGGTTACAGAGGGGGTGGGGTAACACAGGGTAATTACAGAGGAGAGCAGGGTAGAGAGGGGTTACAGAGGGAGGTGGGGTAACAGGGTAACACAGGGGAGTTACAGAGAAGAGCAGGGTAGAGAGGGGTTACAGAGGGGGGTGGGGTAACACAGGGGAGTTACAGAGGAGAGCAGGGTAGAGAGGGGTTACAGAGGGGGGTGGGGTAACAGGGTAACACAGGGGAGTTACAGAGGAGAGCAGGGTAGAGAGGGGTTACAGAGGGGGTGGTGTAACGGGAGATACAGAGAAGAGCAGGGTAGAGAGGGGTTACAGAGGGCGGTGGGGTAACACAGGGGAGTTACAGAGGAGAGCAGGGTAGAGAGGGGTTACAGAGGGGGGTGGGGTAACAGGGTAACACAGGGGAGTTACAGAGGAGAGCAGGGTAGAGAGGGGTTACAGAGGGGGTGGTGTAACGGGAGATACAGAGAAGAGCAGGGTAGAGAGGGGTTACAGAGGGGGGTGGGGTAACACAGGGGAGTTACAGAGGAGAGCAGGGTAGAGAGGGGTTGCAGAGGGGGTGGTGTAACGGGAGATACAGAGAAGAGCAGGGTAGAGAGGGGTTACAGAGGGGGGTGGGGTAACACAGGGGAGTTACAGAGGAGAGCAGGGTAGAGAGGGGTTGCAGAGAGGGGTGGGGTAACACAGGGGAGTTACAGAGGAGAGCAGGGTAGAGAGGGGTTGCAGAGAAGGGTGGGGTCGAGAGGTTGTTACGGGGGGTGTAACACAAGGGTATTACAGGATAGAGCGGGATTATAGAGAAGTACGTGATAGAGAGGGGTTACAGAGGGCAAGGAAGTAGAGAGATTAGAGGAGAGCAGGGTAGAGAGGGGTTACAGAGGGGGGTGGGGTAACACAGGGGAGTTACAGAGGAGAGCAGGGTAGAGAGGGGTTACAGAGGGGGGTGGGGTAACACAGGGGAGTTACAGAGGAGAGCAGGGTAGAGAGGGGTTACAGAGGGGGGTGGGGTAACAGGGTAACACAGGGGAGTTACAGAGGAGAGCAGGGTAGAGAGGGGTTACAGAGGGGGTGGTGTAACGGGAGATACAGAGAAGAGCAGGGTAGAGAGGGGTTACAGAGGGGGGTGGGGTAACACAGGGGAGTTACAGAGAAGAGCAGGGTAGAGAGGGGTTACAGAGGGGGGTGGGGTAACACAGGGGAGTTACAGAGGAGAGCAGAGTAGAGAGGGGTTACAGAGGGGGGTGGGGTAACAGGGTAACACAGGGGAGTTACAGAGGAGAGCAGGGTAGAGAGGGGTTACAGAGGGGGTGGTGTAACGGGAGATACAGAGAAGAGCAGGGCAGAGAGGGGTTACAGAGGGGGTGGGGTAACACAGGGGAATTACAGAGGAGAGCAGGGTAGAGAGGGCTTACAGAGAGGGGTGGGGTAACAGGGTAACACAGGGGAGATACAGAGAAGAGCAGGGTAGAGCGGGGTTACAGAGGGGGGTGGGGTAACACAGGGGAGTTACAGAGGAGAGCAGGGTAGAGAGGGGTTGCAGAGAAGGGTGGGGTCGAGAGGTTGTTACGGGGGGGTGTAACACAAGGGTATTACAGGGTAGAGCGGGATTATAGAGAAGTACGTGATAGAGAGGGGTTACAGAGGGCAAGGAAGTAGAGAGATTAGAGGAGAGCAGGGCAGAGAGGGGTTACAGAGGGGTGTGGGGGTAGCACAGAGAACATCTCGGTAACAATCTTGTTCCTCCCCAGGATCGCCCGAGCTCTAGAATCCGTGCAGAGTTTCCGCTCCGCAGCCTGCGCCCCTCTGCCACCCATCAAACTGGACGTGAGCCGTGAGCTGAAGCTGATGTCAGACTTGAACTTTGTCAGAGGTAAGTGCCCCAGGTGATGTGGCGTCTGCTGGGTCATCTCCATCCATGACCACCCCCCACCTCTGCGGGATAATCCGGAGCAGCGCCCGGGGGTCGCCTGCGCAGGGTCAGTTCTGCCGCATGTGCTGGATGTTAACGCTTTGTCATTCACTTCCACTCATTTGAAGGTGTCACAGCGCGGAGCCTCCATGTCTGTTCTCCCCGGTGATAGTGGGGAGCTGGCGAGTTCCCGGAGGGCCCTCATCCGCCCGTCCATGGCCCTCCTCACACCCACATGTCCCTCTCTCTGTTTGTAGGGCTCTCAGGGTGATGTCCAGTCCTGGAGATGCAGAGGCAAGTGACCACCCCAACCTCCTGCCCTCACCTTCCCCACTTACTGCTGCCAGTCTCCGTCTTATGCGGGGGATAACTCCCATCCTCCTCCTTCATCCTTCCATCTTCCTGCTCGCTTTCTGATCTAAATTTTCGGGTCTTTCTTCCCTCTTAGCCTGGAATGCTCCCTGCGTCCCTCCTGTTGTTCCTCCTGCCTTAGCCCTCTATCTCTGAATGTCCCCGCTTCTCCTGCAGCTCCACACGCACCAGTCATTGATACGCAGCGGACGTACGCCTACGACCAGATCTACCTGAGCTGGCGCCTCCCGCAGGACTCTGCCCCCGCTTGGCACTACACCATAGAGTATCGGAAGATCGACCCTAAACACAAGACCCTAAAGCTGTGGCAGCGACGGGAGGAGGTTTGGAGCCTCAGCACCGTTCTGGAGGGTCCAGATATCGCCAGTGTGTATGTGCTGCGGGTGCGGGGCTACAACAAGGCGGGATACGGGGAGTACAGTGAGGACATCTACCTGCACACCCCGCCTGCGCCAGGTATGTGCCCCCCGGTGGAGTCTCATCACTGCCCCACTGGTGCTGCCGCTCTCTGGATCTGTATGACAGGGAGGAGCCGTCATTGCTTTCTGTGTTAGTGATTCTTAGTTAATGAGCCGCTAAAGTTGATGGCTGACCATGCTGGGCTGGTAAAGTCCTAGCCGGCCAGAGTCTGTGTACAGCACCAGGGATTGCACATTGTTCCATGTACGGATGGTGGGTTGTCATTGTCGTCTCGTGTATGGATGGCATGTCATCATCCTTATTTGTATGGGTGGCGTGTTGGAGTCATCATCATCTTGGGTATGTTGTCGTCCCGTGTACAGATGGCGTATCGTCTTTGCTGTCTCCTGTTCGGATTTCGTGTCATCTTTGTTGTCGTGTACGGATGGCATGTCGTCTTTGTTGTCATGTACTGATGGCGTGTCGTTTTTGTTGTCTGTTGTATCGATGGTGTATTGTCTTGTATATGGTTGGTGTGTCGTCTTTGTTGTCTATTGTACGGATGGCGTGTCATCTTTGTTGTTGTTTATGAATGGCATGTCGTCTTTGTTGTCTCGTGTAAGGATGGCATGTCATCTTTGTTGTCTCGTGTACGGATGGTGTGTTCTCTTTGTTGTGTTGTGTACGGAGGGTGTGTCATCTTTGTTTTCTTGTGTACGTACAGTGTGTCGTCTTTGTTGTATCATGTACGGATGGCGTGTCATCTTTGTTGTCTCGTGTACGGATGACGTGTCGTCTTTGTTGTCTCGTGTACGGATGGCGTGTCGTCTTTGTTGTCTTGTGTATGGATGGTGTGTCGTCTTTGTTGTCTCGTGTACGGATGGCGTGTCGTCTTTGTTGTCTCGTGTACAGATGGCGTGTCGTCTTTGTTGTCTCGTGTACGGATGGCATGTCGTCTTTGTTGTCTCGTGTATGGATGGCGTGTCGTCTTTGTTGTCTCGTGTACGGATGGCGTGTCGTCTTTGTTGTCTCGTGTACGGATGGCGTGTCGTCTTTGTTGTCTCGTGTACGGATGGCGTGTCGTCTTTGTTGTCTCGTGTACGGATGGCGTGTCGTCTTTGTTGTCTCGTGTATGGATGGCGTGTCGTCTTTGTTGTCTCGTGTACGGATGGCATGTCGTCTTTGTTGTCTCGTGTACGGATGGCGTGTCGTCTTTGTTGTCTCGTGTACGGATGGCGTGTCGTCTTTGTTGTCTCGTGTATGGATGGCGTGTCGTCTTTGTTGTCTCGTGTATGGATGGCATGTCATCTTTGTTGTCTCGTGTATGGATGGCGTGTCGTCTTTGTTGTCTCGTGTACGGATGGCATGTCGTCTTTGTTGTCTCGTGTACGGATGGCGTGTCGTCTTTGTTGTCTCGTGTACGGATGGCGTGTCGTCTTTGTTGTCTCGTGTACGGATGGCGTGTCGTCTTTGTTGTCTCGTGTACGGATGGCGTGTCGTCTTTGTTGTCTCGTGTACGGATGGCGTGTCGTCTTTGTTGTCTCGTGTACGGATGGCGTGTCGTCTTTGTTGTCTCGTGTACGGATGGCGTGTCGTCTTTGTTGTCTCGTGTACGGATGGCGTGTCGTCTTTGTTGTCTCGTGTACGGATGGCGTGTCATCCTTGTTGTCTTGTGTATGGATGGTGTGTCGTCTTTGTTGTCTCGTGTACGGATGGCGTGTCATCCTTGTTGTCTTGTGTATGGATGGTGTGTCGTCTTTGTTGTCTCGTGTATGGATGGCGTGTCGTCTTTGTTGTCTCGTGTACGGATGGCGTGTCGTCTTTGTTGTCTCGTGTATGGATGGCATGTCGTCTTTGTTGTCTCGTGTATGGATGGCATGTCATCTTTGTTGTATCATGTACGGATGGCGTGTCATCTTTGTTGTCTCGTGTACGGATGGCATGTCGTCTTTGTTGTCTCGTGTACGGATGGCATGTCGTCTTTGTTGTCTCGTGTACGGATGGTGTGTCGTCTTTGTTGTCTTGTGTATGGATGGCATGTCGTCTTTCGTGTACGGATGGTGTGTCGTCTTTGTTGTCTCGTGTATGGATGGCATGTCGTCTTTGTTGTCTCGTGTACGGATGGTGTGTCGTCTTTGTTGTCTTGTGTATGGATGGCGTGTCGTCTTTGTTGTCTCATGTACGGATGGCGTGTCGTCTTTGTTGTCTCGTGTATGGATGGCGTGTCGTCTTTGTTGTCTCGTGTACGGATGGCATGTCGTCTTTGTTGTCTCGTGTACGGATGGTGTGTCGTCTTTGTTGTCTCGTGTACGGATGGTGTGTCGTCTTTGTTGTCTTGTGTGTGGATGACGTGTCGTCTTTGTTGTCTCGTGTACGGATGGCATGTCGTCTTTGTTGTCTTGTGTACGGATGGCATGTCTTCTTTGTTGTCTCATGTACGGATGGCGTGTCGTCTTTGTTGTCTCGTGTACGGATGGCATGTCTTCTTTGTTGTCTCATGTACGGATGGCGTATTGTCTTGTGTATGGATGGGTCATCATTGTCCTGTGTTGTCTTCATCCCATGTTGATTGTACTTTTTTTTTTTTCCAGTGCTGAACTTTTTCCTGGACAGTAGTTGTGGATTTCCCCGGGATCGGCTGGTGGTCAGTAAAGATCGCAGGGCAGTGCGCAGTGTACCCGGCGTGCCCATGCTTTTTGCCGCAGAGCGGTTAATGACGAGCTGTCACGTGTCCATGGAGCTGGTTCTCGGAGATGTGGCCATTACACAGGGGCGATACTACTGGGAGTGTTCTGTGGACCCCAGCTCCTATGTGGTGAAAGTGGGCATAGGGCAAGAGAGTAAACTGCAGGAGCTATTCCAGATGCCCCAGGATGTGGTCAGTCCCAGGTGAGAGAGGTCTGGGGGTAGGGAACTCATGGGTCATGGTCCTGCTTACGGTGGGAGCTGGCTGTGTGTATTCTGCCTGTACTGGTGAACCTTCTGTATGCCCAGACAGTGATGGGGTCTGTCTGTGTGTCGTTTTCCTGTGGTGAGGGCCGTCTGTGTGTTTTTCGTGTGGTGGTATTGGTCAGTGTTCACCCCCCTCTCTTCTGTCTCCAGTAGGTATGATCCGGACAGTGGCCATGACTCAGGGGCAGAAGATGCGACCATGGACACCTCTCCATCCTTCTGTTTCCTGACCATCGGAATGGGGAAAATCCTGCAACCTCATGGCACCACTCCCACTTCTCGTGACCCATCAGGCTGCACAGTTCCGCTGCCTCCACGGCTAGGTGTCTGCCTGGACTATGAGAAGGGCCGTGTAGGGTTCTTTGATGCGGTTTCACACCGCAGCCTGTGGGAGGGCAGCGTGGACTGCTCCAGCCCCGTGTGTCCTGCATTTTGTTTTATTGGAGGAGGTGCCCTTCAGTTACAGGAGCTGGTGTCCATCAAACATGAGCGCAGAGTGACTATTGGAGGGTTCACCAAAGCAGAATGAAGGTGCGCACCTCAGTGTGTATGTAGCCGGGCCTGGACATGGTGGAACGAGGGTGCGCACCTCAGCCTGGATGTAGCTCTGCCTGGACGTGGCAAAACAAGGGTGCGCACCTCAGTCTTGATGTAGCTGGGCCTGGACGTGGCAGAACGACGGTGTACACCTCTTTCTGGATGTAGCTGGGCCTGAACATGGCAGAACAAGGGTGCGCACCTCAATCTGGATGTAGCTGGGCCTGGACGTGGCAGAACGAGGGTGTGTACCTCATTCTGGATGTAGCTGGGCCTGGATGTGGCAAAACAAGGGTGCGCACCTCAATCTGGATGTAGCCGGGCCTGGACGTGGCAGAACGAGGGTGCGCACCTCAGTCTGGATGTAGCTGGGCCTGGACGTAGCAGAACGAGGGTGTACACCTCATTCTGGATGTAGCTGGGCCTGGACGTGTAGAACGAGGGTGTGTATCTCATTCTGGATGTAGCTGGGCCTGAACATGGCAGAACGAGTGTGCGCACCTCAGTCTGGATGTAGCTGTGCCTGGATGTGGCAGAACGAGGGTGCGCACCTCAGTCTGGATGTAGCAGGGCCTGGACGTGGCGGAACGAGGGTGCACACCTCAGTCTGGATGTAGCTGGGCCTGGACATGGTGTAACGAGTGTGCGCACCTCAGTCTGGATGTAGCTGGTCCTAGACATGGCAGAACGAGAGTTCGCACCTCAGTCTGGATGTAGCCGGGCCTAGACATGGCAGAACGAGGGTGCGCACCTCAGTCTAGATCTAGCCCGGCCTGGACATGGCAGAACGAGGGTGTGAACCTCAGTCTAGATCTAGCCCGGCCTGGACATGGCAGAACGAGGGTGTGAACCTCAGTCTGTATGTAGCTGGTCCTAGACATGGCAGAACGAGGGTGTGAACCTCAGTCTAGATCTAGCCCGGCCTGGACATGGCAGAACGAGGGTGTGAACCTCAGTCTGGATGCAGCCGGGCCTGGACGTGGCAGAACGAGGGTGCGCACCTCAGTCTGGATGTAGCCGGGCCTGGACGTGGCAGAACGAGGGTGCACACCTCAGTCTGGATTGGATAATTCTGTGGTCAGTGTTCTCGTCTCTTCATTTTTCTTCCATTTGGGCTGGACCCACTGTCTTCCCCGCACCCTCCTGTCCGCGAGCACTCCCCACTTTTTATGCACTATTCTTTCTGTGGAGGCTGAGCGCCTGTCTTACTTTTTTCTACACGTGGTGGACCTTGGAGAACGACACGCACAGAACAAGCATGATCACACGCATGTACATAGTCAGCGGGGCCCCTGCATGCTCCTGTTTGTGAAGGGGTTAATCGGACCTCCATCTCAACGGTTAACCCCTTCACAAGCAAATAAAAGTGTGGGATGGAGATGGTTGACCCGCTGATTGGGTGTGGGGAAGAGGCCGCACCCGCTGAATGGTGGAGAGACACAAAATTCACTCAATATTTAATAAAGAGGTTCTGCAGTAGCCTGGTTATTTCCTGCACAGGTCTGGAGCTTCGGGCACCTGGCATTATAAACGTGCTCTGCTTGTTGCAGGGTGTGATGTGTGATCATGCGCTCCAGGGATTATGGTGATGACAGTGCAATAAGGAGGGATAATCCGGCACCAGGAAATGTTATTTCACCTCTGGAATTACCCACAATTTTCTGTAAATCCTTCCAACTGGAGCGTGACGAGAGCCGTCCCTCCCTGGGGCCAAGCCTGTGTACCAGGGGCACCTCGAAATCCAGCCCTCGTACGCACCGGTGATGGCTGTGACCTGGGGCTGCACCGTCCAGCACCTGGACCACCAAGACCTAATATCTGTGGAGAGGATGTCCGGCCCCAGGGGCCAGTAATACTGTGTGCTGGATTCCCGGGAGCCACTAATACTAACACCTCTGGTTATTGACCCCTAGGGGCCCACCCTCTGAAGGGGCCCAAGAATTACAAACAGTGGGTCATGTTCTGTAGATGTCGGCCTCCTCCTGTTCCGGTTCTGCAGGGGTCACTGGTTGTGTTTGTTTGACCCCCTATTAGTTGCAATGGACCCTGTAATGATATGTAATGTAATGGACCGAGTTCTCCATTATTGGTGGCTATTGGGGCCTTTTTTGTGCTAGTCTCCTGGTGGTCACATTTTTGGTGTTAAGCTTTCTAAGGTTCTGTGCCCCCCTTTTTTTTTGAGCCCCCTCATACCCCTAAGATGCTGGGTTTCTAATGGTCTCAAGAGGTGGACTTGGGTTGAGCCCCCTGAGGTGCTGGGGCCCATGCAGTCACTATTATTGGGTGTTAGTTGATGTTGGACCCCAATGATCACTAATAGTGACAGATATATTCTCTGTACATGAAATGTGACCTCTGGGGGACAGTGCATCACAGGGCTGGAGCCAGCTAATAAAGTGGATTGGTACATCCAAAAGAAAAGGATCTTCCAAGTATGATTCCATTGCTTAAAATCTACATCCTGGTAATTGTAAAACTCACTGGTCCTGTGCACGTCCTCTCCTCTGTCATACCGAATGCTGCATCTTTGTCCAGGTCAAAAAGGCTACAAATACAAGTGCATCTCAATAAATTAGAATATCATCAAAAAGTGAATTTATTTCAGTAATTCAATAATAAAAGGGAAACGCATATATTATATAGAGTCATTACACACAGAGGGATCTATTCCTATATATTATATAGAGTCATTACACACAGAGGGATCTATTCCTATATATTATATAGAGTCATTACACACAGAGGAATCTATTCCTATATCTTATATAGAGTCATTACACACAGAGGGATCTATTCCTATATATTATATAGAGTCATTACACACACAGGGATCTATTCCTATATATTATATAGAGTCATTACACACAGAGGGTTCTATTCCTATATATTATATAGAGTCATTACACACAGAGGGATCTATTCCTATATATTATATAGAGTCATTACACACAGAGGGTTCTATTCCTATATATTATATAGTCATTACACACAGAGGGATTTATTCCTATATATTATATAGAGTCATTACACACAGGGATCTATTTCACGTGTTTAGATAATATGTAATAAACATGTGACATAGATCCCTGTGTGTAATGACTCTATTATATTACATTAAACTAACATGTTTATTTGTGTTAATGTTGATGATTTGGGTTTACAATGGCTGTAAGCCATAAAGTCATTAACAGAAATAAACACTTGAATTAGATCACTCATTATATGATATATGCGTTTCACTTTTTTTGTATTGATTTACTGAAATAAATTAACTTTTGATGACATTCTAATTTATTGAGATGCACTTGTATATGGGGTTGATACCAGCTGTGAATTGTCAGCTGTCATCAAGCCCTGTTATTAGACACCCCCATTACTAATCTTGTAGTTGCTAAATGAAAAATCTATTTTCTTTGGACAACCATCCCTGTCTACACTCTCATTCACTATTTTGTTTTTTTCCTTGGCAAATCCCCAATTCGGGTCCGGCGTAATCCAATAAGAGGGTCCCATGATGATCCCATACTCCCTGTCCTAGTCAATGAAGAGCAGAACATTTCCCACTGGCTGGGAGAGCAGTACCTGCAACCTCACACACTGATGTGTGAGCCCCTGTGTTGACCTGGGCTGACCTCATGAGGTTATCTCAGGTCACTGCACTGCTTCTCACAGCCAATGGGAAACGTTCTGCTCTTCATTGACTGGGACAGGGAATACAGGATTGTCATGGGACCCTCTTATTGGATTATATGCCGGTTCCGGATTGGGGATTTGCCAGGAAAATAAAATGGTGACTGAGGGTGTCTCTTGTCTTCATTTCTTTAATGATTTCCTCTTTTGCTGTTTTGCATGTTCGCTTTTGGGAAACGTTAATATGGCTTTATTTAAAAAAAAAATCATAAAATGTGTTTATCAGTGCTGTAGTTGGGGGGTGTTTGTCCAAATATAAATGTATTCCTCATTTTTCATCTACTGGATTAGTAATGGGGGTTGGGAGATAGATGCCCACCCATTACTAATCTTAGCTATTACCCCATTTGGCTCTTCCCATTGCCCTCTTGTGGTAACAGAGTACAGCGTTAGATTTGGCACATATATTAGATACGGCACCTCTGGGGCGATTGTAGGCTGCTATTGTTAGATTGGGAATGGTCAGGGGAATGGTCAACTAACCATGGCCCTTCCAAATCCTAAATATATCAGCCCCCAGTAGTCTGCTGTCCTTTGGCTGGTTGGGACCCTACCCAGTTAACTTTAATTTTTTTGTTGCCAAAAATTATTAAAAATCAGTTTGGGATCCTCTGTATTTTTGCTAAACTTACAGCTGCTGCTCTACCTGGGCTGGTTCTGAAGATGGCAGGGACTCCTATGTCCTTTTTTTTTCTAAAATCATTTTTGGACTGCGATAGCTTGTCCAGCTATGTATGACTCCATCCCCTCTATGTAGCATTTTATGTCTAATTTTTCTGTGTTAACACATCTTTTAGATGTTATAAAACGTACACCCGGTACGTGTCAGTCGGATGCTATCTGTGTGCTATCCGTATTTTACACGCACCCATAGATTTGTAGGAGTCCGTGTGAGCCGCCAGACCCGAGAAAAACGCATGAGTGTATGAAACCCTAGGAAACACTGGGTACCTGTGGCATCCAAGCAAAAAACGGATTCTACATGTACTGGAAATACGGATATGTCAGAGGTGTGAAGGATTTTTTAGGCTGTGATCCATGGATTCTGCGTGTTGTTGGTGTGTGGACACATTACTTTTCTGATTGGCGTCTTTGTGGCTTTTGGTGGCTATTGGTGGCTTTTTCTCCAGACTGGTGGCCACCAATCGTTTATTTTCTTTTTTCGAACAGATCTCAGATTTTTGTTTTTACATTTTCCTTCTTTTGAAAGCCATGCTTTTTTTTTTTTTCCTGATGACAACAAATCCATGTGTCCATGTCGCGGGCGGACAAGGGGACGCTGCGCTCACCCACTACTCGGGTCCGGCTACTGCTGCTCGGTGGTGGCTCGAGCGGTGGGCCGGATCCCGGGGACTCGAGCGGCGTTCCTCGCCCGTGAGTGAAAAGGGGGGAGTTGGTGTGTGGTTTCGGGAGATATTGTCCGTGACGCCACCCACGGTTGTGGTGAAGTTGTGACATCACCGCTGGTCTGGACGGGGATCCCGGGAGCGATGACAGGGAGCAGCTTGGATGTTGGTTCTCCCCTCCGTGGGTAGGGGGTTGGTTGTCCCGGGGCCCCGGTGAGGGTTTTAGGGATGGCAGGCGGGTTACAGGGCCTGGTGAGGTGCAGGGTCAGCGCTGTGCCGCACGGCACGGTGGTACTCACTCAGCCAATGATTTACACGGAGTCTCTGGTCAAACAAATGGCTGGATAGACGGGTCCCACAGGCGGCTGCGGTGTTTTTCCCCTAACCCAGTTTAGTAGTGTAAGTCCTTTCCTGCCCCTTCGTGTACGCTCCTCCTGCGCTCTGGTTTCCAGCTGGCTCCCCGGTTCGGTACTGATGGGCCACCGCCCAGCCCCGGCTCCTACGGTTCCACCAAGACTGTCTTCCCGGCTCCCACAGATGGCCACTACCGTCTGCCTCACTGGCTACACGAGGGACCTAGGCTCCAACCTAGGCCCCAGTCTGCGTCTGCCTTTCTGCAGACCTCCTCTCTCTTCCTCTTCCTGGACTTGTCTGAGCTGGTTTTTGCCTCAGGCCAGCTAGACTCCTCGGTGGGCGTGCCCAGCTGCTTGACTCCGCCCACCTGGTGTGTCTGTCTGAACCCGAGGGAAGAAATCAGGTCTCACTGGGGATGACTGCTGTGAACTGCTGGGGGTGGGGGTGTGTGTGTGTTGTTACCTGTGGCCCCTGGCTTGTCCAGAGCGCCACATTCCCCCTTAGTAAAATGCAGACCATCCACGGGCTGCCCGTCCATCACCGGTTTTATTTTTCACGAACTGAAAAAGAATAAAACATTTTTTTAATAACAACGGAACGGGTCCTTCAGTCACCCACCCAAACAACCTGGCCCTGATGCTGCCCCTAGGAAGCGGGCAGCACCCCTTGACCCCAGTCCAAGAACGGGCCCAGATTCGTTAACGGGATGGGTACTTCGCTGCCGTTGCGGCCGGGCGGACTGCCGGGGCTGTCGTCATCTCCGTCGCGGCCGGGCGGACTGCCAGGGCCGTCGTCATCAGCGGTGCGGCCGGGATGAAAGCCGGGACCGGTGGCAGGGCGGTGACAAAGGTAAGGCCTGGGGACCCCAGGTCTGGGCCCTCCCTCACAGACGCTGCGAGCTCCACTACCGGTGACAGGGGTAACGGGTCGGTCGGGTCGTTGGCCGCGGGCACTGAGGTTTCAGCGGTGTCGGACGGACGGGACATCTCGTGCAATGGTGCTCCAGGAACCAAATACTTGCAGAGTCCTGGCGTCCCTGCTTCCACAGCCGCGGTTCACATGCGGCTAGACGCCATCCGACCCCCTTAGTCTTTTTCCGGCTCCTTCTCTACAGGGGCGGGGTTTCGGCTTTCGCGCCTCCACTACTCGGGAAGACGCTCGAGCGGGGACTTTTCGCGCCCAAAATGGCGGCTTCTCAAAATTTTCGGCCGGACACCTCCGGCGGTCACAAGGCGCACCTCTACCAGACGGCAGAGCGGTAAGATCCTGTTTGTGACGCCAAGTTGTCGCGGGCGGAAGAGGGGACGCTGCGCTCACCCACTGCTCGGGTCCGGCTGCTGATGCTGCTGCTCGGTGGTGGCTCGAGCGGTGGGCCGGATCCCGGGGACTCGAGCGGCATTCCTCGCCCGTGAGTGAAAGGGGGTGGTGGTGTGGTTTGGGGATATTGTCCGTGATGCCACCCACGGTTGTGGTGAGGTTGTGACACCACCGCTGCTCTGGACGGGGATCCCTGGAGCAATGACAGGGAGCAGCTTGGATGTTGTTTCTCCCCTCCGTGGGTAGGGGGGTTGGTTGTCCCGGGGCCCCGGTGAGGGTTTTAGGGATGGCAGGCGGGTTACGGGTCCTGGTGAGGTGCAGGGTCGCGGGGGCAGCGCTGTGCCGCACGGCACGGTGGTACTCACTCAGCCAATGATTTACACGGAGTCTCTGGTCAAACAAACGGCTGGATGGACGGGTCCCACAGGCGGCTGCGGTGTTTTTCCCCTGACCCAGTTTAGTAGTGTAAGTCCTTTCGTGCCCCTTCGTGTACGCTCCTCCTGCGCTCCGGTTTCCAGCTGGCTCCCCGGTCCGGTACCGGTGGGCCACCGCCCAGCCCCGGCTACCTACGGTTCCACCAAGACTGTCTTCCCGGCTCCCACAAACGGCCACTACCGTCTGCCTCACTGGCTACACGAGGGACCTAGGCTCCAACCTAGGCCCCAGTCTGCGTCTGCCTCTCTGCAGACCTCCTCTCTCTTCCTCTGCCTGGACTTGTCTGAGCTGGTTTTTGCCTCAGGCCAGCTAGACTCCTCGGTGGGCGTGCCCATCTGCTTGACTCTGCCCACCTGGTGTGTCTGTCTGAACCCAAGGGAAGAAATCAGGTCTCACTGGGGATGACTGCTGTGAACTGCTGGGGGTGGGGGTGTGTGTGTGTTGTTACCTGTGGCCCCTGGCTTGTCCAGGGCGCCACATCCACTCTCCATGGAGAACGCACCGGCCATCAGGTGATCAGAAGACAGTCCTACAGAATATGCGCGTCAGGATATAGCAGCTAGTATCAGCGTGAGGATTTTAATTGTTTCATATCTCTTTAATAAAATGCGACGATTTTCCTCATCTTTTCCCTGTGTCGATCGATTGTAGTTTTAAATGGTACATTCAATGGTACAATGATTGATGACCGACTTATTCCCTCTAGTTCCCAGTGCATCACTTTGTGGGAGTTTTAGAGCAATGCTATTGTACCACCCCGCGGGCTCGGCTGCGACCGCCGAGCCGCTCGAATCCGTGCTCATACTGCGGGTGGTGGCTCGAGCCTCTCACGGACCCGGGGGTCCCGTCGCTCTGCAAGGGAGTTGGCGCTACACGCGGGGATTTGGGTGTTTGGTTTGGGATGATAGTTCGTGACGCCACCCACGGGTTGTGGTGATTGTGGACACCACCACTGCGGTGAAGATATGGGGCTCCAGGGAGCGATGTAATGGCGCAGCTAGGTGTTGACCCCTCCGTGGGTAGAGGGTGTTGGTCCCAGGGCCTGGTAGGCGAGGGTCGGGGTGCAGGGTGAAGTGTTGCGGTGCAGTGCGGTGCCTGATGGCACTGGTGTACTCACTCTGACACAAGACACTGGAGTCTCTGATAAACCAAACGGAGTGAGGAACGGGTCCCGCAGCCGGCTGCAGCTTCTCCCAGAATAGGTTGGTGGTTTCCACCTTTCTCCTGCACCTCTGTATGTAAGTGTTTGACTCCTATGCCTAGACACCGGTAGTCCGCTCCCCGACTTGTATAGCCCGTAGGAGCCTGTTTGCCCGCAGACGCTGGACCTTTGGGTCTCTATGCCTTGGCTTTACACTGTATAGTTGGGCTGTTGTCTTCTAAAGGGACTTGTGTGGGATAGGTCCTAAGGTCCAGTCCGCAATCAGTTGATTCGACTCGGCCCTGTCGGTTCAGGGCTTTGTACTGGGTCTGAGTACCCTGCCTGGTGCTCCGGTATCCAGTTGGCTCCCCAGTTCGGTTCCGGCGGGGCACTACCCTGTCCCGGTCCCTTACGGTTCCACCGATCGTTTTCCCGGTCTCCTGCAGGTGGCCACCACCATCTGCCTCCTTGCCAATGGTGACTGGGCTCCGACCCAGCCACCAGAGTAGTCTATGGCAGGCCTGAGCGTAGGTCTGCCGCTGGACTCAACCTCTCCCCTTCACTGTCAAAACTACTCTCCTTTGTCAACTTGAACTTGACTACTTAGGTTCCCGCCTCCAGACCCGTGAACTTTTGGTGGGCGGAGCCAACCACCTGGCTCCACCCCCCTGGCGTAGATATCAAACCTGGAGGGTGGCGACAAGGCTTCCAGTTTGGCTGGTGTCACATAATCGGGAGGGTGTGTGGTGTTGTGTGTGACTACCTGGGACGACCTGGCTAGTCCAGGGCGTCACACTATGTCAAGATTCCCCTTTTCAGTTCTTCCGCCCCTCCTCTCATGTTAAGTTCCTTGCTGTCACCTTTGGTGGATTTTTGTTGTGTCTTCTGAAGTGTTTCGTTCGCAAGGGGTCAGTTTTGCTATGTGTTTATCTCCAGTAATTATTGGTGATGACCCCTTCTGGACCAGCACTTTTGAGATGTTACAATCCTCATGGATTACAGATCTTCTAGAGGTCCACAAACTACAACAAATGTCTGGCTGTTGGTTGTGGCCACTAATACAAAAATATTTTAGGCGTGCACACTGCGAGGATTTTTGAGGTGCCAGTGAACTGAGTGAAAACTCAAAGTCTAAAAATCAAGAAAATCACTGCACTTTCCAGAGATTTTTTTCAAACGTGTTTTTTATGACTTGCCATAACCCAGGATGGGCCAGCACTACATGAACGAGGACTTACTAAACAGTTCTAATTAATCCCAAGGGAAAGGTAGCACACAAGCCTGCTTTACAGGACAGTGATCCTAACGAGACAACAGAACATTACCTTTGTTTCTCAACTGACATTCAAATATCGTTTCCAATACGCTGATATTACCAATTATTGTGGTGCTCTCCCTCCCATAGTAATCTCCCATCAAAAATAATTTTCAGGAGCGACTAGTGAGCAAGGCCTATGTGACGCCCCTGGACTATCAGGTCGTCACAGGATATTGTACAATCTCCCTTCCCCTCCATCTCCTCCTTGGTTTAGGGTCCCTAACTACACGGTGTTGCCTACATCAGCCAATTAAACCCAGGTACACTCTGCACCACACCCACAAGACACACCAGTGGACGGCCTGAGTGGAATAGGGTCACCCACTTTGGGGGTTGGTTAAGGGAAGGCCAGATGTGTCAGGAGGGGAGTGAAGTGTTGGAAGCAAGAGAGAGAAGAGGTCAGGAGCTGGGCTCCTTGGAAGCATCTAGGTAGCAGACGGTGGTCTGGGCCTAGTAGGGGTGGGACCCCCGGTCGCAGTGGATCGTGACAAGGGGCACGGAACTGTCGAGGAGGACAGCCGGCGGCCTTGTACCATCACTGGGCTGGGACCAGGGCACGACAGGGTAGGTGGACCCTAGGTCAGGGAGTAGCTTCAGGTAACCTGACAATTTACCCGACGAGAACAGAGCCTTCAAGATCCGCTCTCCACCCGCTCCAAAATCGTGGTACTAGCGCAACGAAGCGTATAGGACTTTCCACAAAAACGGCCCAGAAAATCCCAAGCATGAAACCTGATAGCCAGCTCCCACAGTTAGCCATACTGGGGAGCGGGACCCGACTAGTTCCATACTACCGAGGTCAACAAAGAAGTGAACTTAGTGCTAGGAGGAAGGTCACAGATCACCAGGCAACACCATCGGGAACGGGACCCGAACTAGCTCCCCTCAGCGGCAGCGGTGTACAGAACTTTGGTTTATCCAGTTGTCGGTGTCAGTGACTCGCCCACCCCAGGGCTATGGGACACCCGGTGCCGGGCCGGACTAGTCCGGAGGTAGTCAGTGGTGGCGGGGCCCGGCTCCGTGGCCCTGGTGGGTGTCAGTTTAATATGGCTGATGAATTAAAGTTTGTGTTCGTAACGCCACCTGTGGTATGCGGCTATTAAGCCGCCGCTGCGGTGTGAGGCCTCCAGGGTGATGATATGGCAGCAATGGTGGTACTGCTCCCCACAGGTGGAGCAATGTCCCGGGGCACTGTTGGTGCTCGTGAGAGTCTATAGTGTAGTGGAAGTCCAAGCGGCTGAAATAACAGAGACCACTCCAAGGGTGCAGTTCAAGTTCTTTACTCACAATTCTTGTCAAGGCCGGCAGGAACCCTTGGACTGCTGGGACCACTGTCAGGGACCTCCGCCGTTTCTGGGTGATTCTTGGAGCAAAACCCGGTGCCCTTCTCTTAAGTGTCTCTGTCTTCCGCTGTCTTCCTAAGCCTTGCCTTTTTGTAGGGTAAACCTGGCTCGGCCTCCACAACAGCCTCCAGGCTGGGGGGTCACCTGTCGGCTGATTACCCCTTTTCTAGAGGTGCTGCTGTGGGCTGTGGCCCGGGGAGTTTCCAACTTTCCCTGGGCCTCGGTTTTTACTGTTTGGAGATGATTTTGCACTCCTCCGGTTTCTAGGGACCGTCCCCTGTAGCTTGATCCCTCCACCGATGTTCCTGTGGAAAAGGCCACCGCAGCTCTACAGCTACCCGTGGCCCTGGGATCCCTTCTGTTCTCTGCTTGGTGTCACCTGGACCCTCTGAGTCCCAGGATCTTCACCAGGAAGTGTCTCCTTCTTCGTTTCAGCTCCTGACTGACTTGGAGCTCTCTTTCCTTTCACTTCTCCTCCTTGCCTGCCTCCTGCAGGCCTCCTCCTCCTTCCCCACTCTCTCTCGCTCTGCCTCAAACTGACTAACCTAGACCTTCCTTTCTTTGTCTGCACTCTTGTGGCTCCTCCCACCTCCCCAGTTGCTCTGTTCTACCCTATAGGAGCAGGGATGGGTCTTATGGCCCCTCCCAGCATGCAGCATGGGAGGGGAACTGCCACAATCCCTGGTCCCAGTGTGTTCCTAGCAATGGGTGTAGTGTAGATTTACCAGGGGACCGGGGTTCACTCCTTTCCTCACCCAGAATGGGGCATCACACCGCTGGATGGGGTGCAATGACCTGTGGCGACGGAAGCCTCAGGGGCGCCACATCAGCTTTATGGACTGAGTGAGTACACAAGTGACCTCCTTCACTCCCCACGGCACTCAACGAACACCATCACCGAGTCCCGGGGCATTCCCCCTACCCGTTGAGGGTGCTAACATCCGGCTGCCCCACTCCATCACCCCTGGGTACTCCCAACTGCAGCAGTGGTTCTCCACATTACCACACACTACGGGTGGCGTCACAAACTCTAAACACAATCCCCTGTAAATATCCCCTTCATTTGAGCGGCCACACGACCCCCGGGTTCGGAGATCCCTCAAGCCACCGCGGATCCGGATCCGAGCAGCCCGGCTGCTGGCATGGGGGCGGCACACCTAAAGTAAGGCTGAAACATTTAAACAATCGCAAACTTCACAAATAAAAAACATGTTTTAAATTAATCTCTGGAGAGTGCAGTGATTTTCTTGATTTTTGGGTTGTGGCCACTATACATTAATGCAGTGCTTGTGCTTCTTGGGTCCCCAGTGGTGTTGAGTCCACTGAGAAGTGAGTAATGTCCAGAAATAGTGTCCCCCTGGGAATCTAGAACCTGAGATGGTCCATTAATGGGTGTTTGGCCCTTTGAGATGCTGGATCCCTAGGGTCTCCATTAGTGATGGACTAATGTGTAAGCCGTAAGGGTTTGTTGTTTTTTGGGTTTTGGGGTTTTTTAGGGTGGGGGTGGGGGTGGGGGCACTAATAGAGCAGACTCACTCATTCAAGGCTGACACATGAAGAACAGGTTGATGTTGTGTTATTGACTCCATTTCTGTGTGCTAAGATGAAATGAAAAAATATGTGGGGCAGCACCTAGGACCCATCTGTTTATTCCTACATGGCATGTGGTCTGAAAACATGGCTGTATGAGCGTAAACCTTAAGGGCACCTTGGAAGGTCAGACACTAATAATACTCAATAGCAGTGACCCCTGTGGATCTCCTTAGCTTTGAGTGTTATGATCCCTGTGTAATCCCTTACCTTCAAGGGATGACATACTAATACCCCATGGCCATTCATGCAGACCATAGATGCTGAGCCCCCTTCATAATAATAACATACAACTAGGGATGATCGAATACCTCAAATATTCGGCTTCACAAATATTTTCCAAATACCTCGCCGCTATTCGACTAACCTCGCCGCTATTCGACTATTCAATGCTCAATGTAAGTCTATGGGAAGCCTGAATAGTACCGAATAGTTGTTATTCGGGTTTCCCATAGTCTTACATTGCGCATCGAATATTTGCGAATAGTCGAATAGCGGCGAGGTATTCGGAAAATATTCGCGAAGCCGAATAATCGAAGTATTCGATCATCCCTACATACAACCTATGTGTTCCTGAATAGCTGTTGTTGGTGACCCCTGCAGGCCCAGCCCCCCTCATAAGTTAGCATACCTCCCAACTTTTGAAGAAGAGAAAGAGACAAAGTATGCAGTGCGCTGCGGCAAATTTTGACCATGCCCCCTAGCCACACCCCAAAACCACACCCATTTGGCAGTGAAGGATGTTCAGCAGATGCCCTGGACTGTTCATTCATTAATAGTCGTATCAGCCAGAACATTCTCATATTTATATAACCATCACTATATGACATGTGGCTTTTTTTGTGTCTGTAAAACCATGTTCACACATTGCTGCAGATCCTGCAAAAAACACTGCAAATATAATTACAATAACAATCTTCTGTGATTATTGGGTTTTTGCTGCATTTTTTATGCCTTATTTCTTTCGTTTTTGTCTTTAAGTGTTTTTATAGTACAGCAAACCTTGGATTCTGCACTTATAAAAGTAACCAGTTTTTTCCTGTATTTTTTTAAGCTCCACATAGAAACCTCTAAAGAAAAAAACCGCAGCGTTCAGCGGCGTCTTTTCATGGAATCTCATGCACTTTCCTTGGACAATTAAACACAGCAGAATTTATGTGCAAAAAAGCAGCAGAAAAACCTGGGGTTTACGCTACATGTGAACATGGACTAAATGTTCAAGCAAAGTGTACGAGACGTCATGGAATCTCCGCGCTCGTTGTGCCTAAAGACGGCGCTGAACTGTGCGGTTTTGGTGGGTTTTTCTCTACAGATGTCTTTGTGGAGCTTTGCATTTTTTTTTTTCACTTAAAAAACTGTAACGCATTTTTTGTCAACGCAGAATCAAAGCTTTTCTGTAGTATTAAAAACACGGCTTCACATCTGCAGCAAATATTAGTGTTGGGTGATCCCTCCGATGGTCGGGATCCGGAGCCTCGCCTGATCGTTTCGTAAAGATCGGGATCTTGCATCCCGATCACCGATCTTGGACTTTACAGTTATGGGATGGGGGGGGGCTGTAAAATAAAGAATATAGTTAATAATAAACATTGTCATTATACTTACAGGTCCCGCGACGCGTCCTGCAGTCTCTGTCACCCAGCGCTTCTGCTTCCGAGTCCGATCATCGCTGCGCCCCCCCGGGTTAAAGGACCTTCCGTGACGTCATAGCTATGTGACCAGTCAGGTGTGAATGTTGTATTACCTCGTTGGTTACAGACTGGTCACATGACTATGACGTCATCAAAAGTCCTGCTATTAACTAAACTTTGATTTTCACTGTGGAGTGTCGCACGCCCTGGACCCCAGGGGTCACAGGTAACAACAACACCACACCACCCACACACCCCCATCCCTTGTGAGGACACACCCGTCACCCGAGAGGGAGACCTGATGCCTCCCTCAGGGCCAGTAGGGCACACCAGGTGGGCGGAGTCAGGCGGAAAGGCACGCCCACCGAGGAGACTACTGTCCTGAGGCAGGAAATACAAAGAGTTAGTTAGTTGAGTAGTTAGTGAGTGGTTAGGTGAAGTGAGGTGAAGGAGAGAAGCTGTCAGGGACCCGAGTTGGAGCCTGGGATCCCCAAAACGTCAGGCAGACGGTGGTGGCCGCCTGCAGGAGTACCAGTATAGCAACCGGCGGAACCGTAGGGACCGGGCCAGAGCTGGAGCCCGCCGGACCTGAACCAGGGAGGCAACAGCTAATCGGAGCACCAGAAACCGGGTACTCAGACCCCGTCCTAGCTTAGAAGCCACTGAGTTTAGGCAAATTCACTGATTGCAGTCTGGACCTCACGGGTTCATCCTCACCCAAAGTCCCGAAAGAAGGCAAAAGCCCACCGATACCGGGTGAGAGCCACCGCCAAGGGACAAACATCCGACGGGCCAGTGCCTGCGGGCAACCGAGGGCTCTTCCGGCAGCTAAACGCCAGGGAGCGGGCTACCACTGCCCAGGCAGGGGAGCCAAAAATCACAACAGAAGGTGCAAGGGAAAGGGGCCACTATCAGCCTCACAAGGGACACAAGCAGCCGGCTGCAGGACCCAACCATACCCGAACTTTGGTTTACCAGTGACTCCGAGTGTGAATTAATAGTGAGTACCCCAGTGCCATCCGGGCACGACACCGCACCGCAGCACGGCACCCTGCACCCTGACATGATCGCCCGTCCCACCGGGCCCCGGGACACACCGCCCCTACCCACGGAGGGGCTAACATCCAGGCTGCGCCCTCAACATCGATCCCGGGAGCCCCCTTCACTCCCGCCGCAGCGGTGGTGCATCCCGTCACCCGTGGGTGGCGTCACGACCCGTCCAACGACAACGCGGCCCCCGGCTGCGAATCTCGTCCCACACCACCACCCCACTGCCTCCCCTTAACAGAACGACGTGGCTCCCGGTCCGGAGGCACTCGAGCCACCGACAACCCGAGCCCGGACCTCGAGCGGCTCGGCCCGGCCAGGGAGCGGCCGAGCCCTCTCAGGGTGGAACATGGAGTGTCGCAACGCGTCACGGCGCACAATCTCCCGACAGCAGCAGGTCAGCTGCATATATTTCCATGCAGCTGAGGCACTCCTGTGCGTACAGTGTCAGGCTTTGTGGGGTGATGCATTGGGACATGCAAGTGCACTGATCCACTCACTGTCAGCCTGCTTCTCACTTTGTATAGACTGTGTTTGTACAGAGTGATGAAGCAAGGCTGACATTGCTGTCCCTGTGGATTACGTCGGGCTAAGGATTTTTTTATAATAAAGATGGAGTCTCTAAATGGGTTTTTTTTTTGTTTTATTTCTAATAAAAAAAAAATTCTCTGTGTTGTGTTTTTTTTTTTTTTTACTGTTTACTAGAAATTAATGGTGGCCATGTCTAATTTGGCATCACACCATGAATTTCAGGCTTAGTATCAGCTGAGAATACAAAGCTGGTATTAACCCCCTTATTACCCAGCATGCCACCACTATCAGGGCCACTGGATGAGCTGGGTAAAGCGCTTGGAAATGGCGCTAAGAAATAATGTGCCATTTCCAGAGGTGGCTGCGGGCTGCCAAGAATCCCAGCCCCCAGCTGCCTGGTTTTACCTGACTGGTGATCAAAATACGGCGGGAGCTCACGCATTTTTTTTAAATTATTTTTTAAATAAAAATAAAAATAATGGGCTTCCCTGTATTTTGATCGCCAGCCAATGTAAAGTCAGGCAGATGGGGTTGGCAGTCCCGTAGCCATCCGCTTTATCTGTGCTGAGAATGAAAAATACCGGGGAGCGCTACATAATTTTTTAAATGTTTTTTTTTATATATTGTGTACATATTGTGTCCCCCTAATCCAGGGGTGGGGAACCTCCGGCCCGCGGGCCGCATGCGGCCCGCCATGACCTTTTATGTGGCCCCCGGGCACATTCCCGGGGGAGGCAGTGCTCGTGCTGTCACCGCGGTTTGCTGCCGCCGGCCCTTTAAATCCACACATTGCTGTTTGTGCTGCAATGTGTTCTCCCGTCGGCCAGTGCCAATTGTGGGCGGGTCCACAGCAGCCTCACAGCTTCTAGCCTTGTGTGTCCGCCCCCTGGCCTCCGGAGATCAGTGCCCGCCTTCTCCTTCTGATGCAGTGTGTCCGGCTCCTGCACTCCGGTGATGTGAGTGCAATGCTGCTGTGAGTCCAGCGCCAACCCTCTGCTGCTATGTGCCCTGCCCAATGCTTTCTGCCTCCCCACACCAGTTCTGTAAACCCTCTCCCCCAGAGTTGCATGAAACTCTCAGCGCAGTGTGGCCCCCAATGTCCTGTGTGCACCCCTCCCCCAGTCCTGTGTGCAGCCCACCAATGTCCTGTGTGCAGCCCATCACCCAGTAGTCCTGTTTGCGCCCCCCCAATCCTGTGTGCACCCCTCCCCCAGTCCTGTGTGCAGCCCCCCAATGTCCTGTGTGCACCCCCACACAATCCTATGTGCAGCCCATCACCCAGTCCTGTGTGCACCCCCCAGTCCTGTGTGCACCCCCCAGTCCTGTGTGCACCCCCCAGTCCTGTGTGCACCCCCCCAGTCCTGTGTGCACCCCCCCAGTCCTGTGTGCACCCCCCCAGTCCTGTGTGCACCCCCCCAGTCCTGTGTGCACCCCCCCAGTCCTGTGTGCACCCCCCCCAGTCCTGTGTGCACCCCCCCAGTCCTGTGTGCACCCCCCCAGTCCTGTGTGCACCCCCCAGTCCTGTGTGCACCCCCCCCAGTCCTGTGTGCACCCCCCCAGTCCTGTGTGCACCCCCCAGTCCTGTGTGCACCCCCCCAGTCCTGTGTGCACCCCCCCCAGTCCTGTGTGCACCCCCCCAGTCCTGTGTGCACCCCCCCAGTCCTGTGTGCACCCCCCCAGTCCTGTGTGCACCCCCCCCCAGTCCTGTGTGCACCCCCCCCCAGTCCTGTGTGCACCCCCCCCAGTCCTGTGTGCACCCCCCCAGTCCTGTGTGCACCCCCCCAGTCCTGTGTGCACCCCCCCCAGTCGTGTGTGCACCCCCCCAGTCGTGTGTGCACCCCCCCAGTCGTGTGTGCACCCCCCCAGTCGTGTGTGCACCCCCCCAGTCGTGTGTGCACCCCCCCAGTCGTGTGTGCACCCCCCCAGTCGTGTGTGCACCCCCCCAGTCGTGTGTGCAGCCCCCCCCAGTCGTGTGTGCAGCCCCCCCCAGTCGTGTGTGCAGCCCCCCCCAGTCGTGTGTGCAGCCCCCCCCAGTCGTGTGTGCAGCCCCCCCAGTCGTGTGTGCAGCCCCCCCCAGTCGTGTGTGCAGCCCCCCCCAGTCGTGTGTGCAGCCCCCCCCGTCGTGTGTGCAGCCCCCCCCCCCAGTCGTGTGCAGCCCCCCCCCCAGTCGTGTGTGCAGCCCCCCCCCAGTCGTGTGTGCAGCCCCCCCCCAGTTGTGTGTGCAGCCCCCCCCCAGTTGTGTGTGCAGCCCCCCCAGTCGTGTGTGCAGCCCCCCCCAGTCGTGTGTGCAGCCCCCCCAGTCGTGTGTGCAGCCCCCCCCAGTCGTGTGTGCAGCCCCCCCCAGTCGTGTGTGCAGCCCCCCCCAGTCGTGTGTGCAGCCCCCCCAGTCGTGTGTGCAGCCCCCCCCAGTCGTGTGTGCAGCCCCCCCCAGTCGTGTGTGCAGCCCCCCCCAGTCGTGTGTGCAGCCCCCCCAGTCGTGTGTGCAGCCCCCCCACAGTGATGTCTGTGCAGCCCCCCCACAGTGATGTCTGTGCAGCCCCCCCACAGTGATGTCTGTGCAGCCCCCCCACAGTGATGTCTGTGCAGCCCCCCCACAGTGATGTCTGTGCAGCCCCCCCACAGTGATGTCTGTGCAGCCCCCCCACAGTGATGTCTGTGCAGCCCCCCCACAGTGATGTCTGTGCCTTCCCCACAGTGATGTCTGTGCCTTCCCCACAGTGATGTCTGTGCCCCCAGCCCCGCGTGTGGTGTCTGTGCCCCCAGCCCCGCGTGTGGTGTCTGTGCCCCCAGCCCCGCGTGTGGTGTCTGTGCCCCCAGCCCCGCGTGTGGTGTCTGTGCCCCCAGCCCCGCGTGTGGTGTCTGTGCCCCCAGCCCCGCGTGTGGTGTCTGTGCCCCCAGCCCCGCGTGTGGTGTCTGTGCCCCCAGCCCCGCGTGTGGTGTCTGTGCCCCCAGCCCCGCGTGTGGTGTCTGTGCCCCCAGCCCCGCGTGTGGTGTCTGTGCCCCCAGCCCCGCGTGTGGTGTCTGTGCCCCCAGCCCCGCGTGTGGTGTCTGTGCCCCCAGCCCCGCGTGTGGTGTCTGTGCCCTCAGCCCCGCGTGTGGTGTCTGTGCCCTCAGCCCCGCGTGTGGTGTCTGTGCCCTCAGCCCCGCGTGTGGTGTCTGTGCCCTCAGCCCCGCGTGTGGTGTCTGTGCCCTCAGCCCCGCGTGTGGTGTCTGTGCCCCCAGCCCCATGCCCCCAGTTAATTAATTGCTTCACCCAATATAGCAGGGTCATTTAAACATTGATAATTTTGTGCGGCCCCCGAAGGTTGGTAGAAATTTCCAAATGGCCCCCGACAGAAAAAAGGTTCCCCACCCCTGCCCTAATCCAACAGGGCCTGGGGTGGAATCTAGAAAGTGAAGGGACACTGTAGTGTGAGAGGGAGTTGGAAGGAAGCAGTGGAGGAGTGAAGACTTGTGGTCTGGAGCTGGTGCAGCTCGGCCTGGGCACAAGACAGAAGGGGTTCTAGAGACCACGGGAAGTCCGCCATACTCATAGTTACATAGTTACTTAGGTTGAAAAAAGACCTAGGTCCATCTAGTTCACCCTTCCTCCACCAGTTCTACATTTAGTCACTAAGTCATTTATAACCAACAATGTTGTGTGTACTGAGGAAATCATCCAGCCCTTTTTTAAAAGCTGTTATAGTATCTGCCATTACTAGCTCTTGTGGTCGCATTCCACAGTCTGACTGCTCTAACTGTAAAGAACCCTTTCCTATTTAGGTGTCGGAATCGCTTTTCTTCCACTCGCAGTGAGTGCCCCCTAGTCCTTAGTACTGTCTTTGGAAGGAATAAGTCATGTGCCAGTCCTTTATATTGACCACACATGTACTTATACATATAAATGAGATCTCCTCTGAGACGTCTTTTTTCTAAGCTAAACATATCTAACTTTTTCAATCTGCCATCATACGGGAGGCCTCCATTCCTCATCATACGGGAGGCCTCCATTCCTCATCATACGGGAGGCCTCCATTCCTTGTAATAGTCTAGTTGCCCGCCTTTGAACTGACTCTAACTTCTGAATGTCCTTTTTAAAATGTGGAGCCCAAAACTGGATCCCGTATTCCAGATGTGGCCTTACAAGTGATTTATAGACGGGTAACAATACGTTGGGATCACGGGATCTAATCTCTCTTTTTATACACCCTAAAATCTTGTTTGCTTTAGCAGCTGCTGCTTGACATTGAGTGCTGCTGCTCAGCTTATTTGTAATGAGAATACCCAAGTCCTTCTCCTGTTCTGTAGTCCCGAGTTTACTTCCATTTAATGTATACGCAGTTATAGGATTACTCCGTTCTAGGTGCATTACTTTACATTTATCAACATTAAATCTCATTTGCCAAGTATCTGCCCATTCTGACATCTTATCCAGATCTTTTTGTAATATTATACTATCCAGGTCAGTTTTTAATATCCTACATAGTTTGGTGTCATCAGCAAAGACTGACACTTTACTATCAATCCCATCCACAAGGTCATTAATAAAGAGAGTAAAAAGAATTGGTCCTAGCACAGATCCCTGCGGCCCCCACTGCTGACTATAGCCCATTTAGAGAATGTACCATTTATGACTACTCTTTGTTTTCTATCTTTTAGCCAATTCCTTACCCAGTTGCATATTGTGTCCCCTAGTCCTTGCTTCTGGAGCTTTAGTATAAGGCTATTATGTGGTACAGTATCAAATGCCTTTGCAAAGTCCAAATAAATCACATCAGCTGCATTACCAATATCCAGGTTTGCAACAGATGAAGGTAGATGCTAGAATGTACGGGCTCCTTCCAGGTATGACTTAATTTGTAATGAAGCTGGTCACGCCCACTAACATGGAAGGAGCACATACATTCTAGGCTCAACTCACAGAGGAGCCGAAGCATCTACATATGCCGAGCTGTATGTTATTGTACCGCCCCGCGCTCGGCTGCAGCCGAGCCGCTCGGGTCCGAGCTCGTTGGTGGGTGGCTCGAGCGCCTCCGGACCCGGGGTCACTTCGCTCTGAAAGGGGATGCTGGCGCTTTTGGTGGGGGTTAGATAGGTGCACGGCCGGAGCCGCGCTTGAGTTCGTGACGCCACCCACGGGATGTGGTGAAGGTAGACACCAACGCTGCAGTTACGGGGCACCCGGGGGAGATGGTAGTGCAGCAAGATGTTAACCCCTCCGTGGGCAGGGATGGTGGCCCCGGGGCCCGTTGGGGATAGCTGGGCGGTGCGCGGCCGGATGGCACTGTTGTACTCACTGTTATTGACACACACAAGTCTCTGGTAAACCAAGTTGATGGTGGTCGATGCCCGCAGCTGGCTGCGTCTGGTCCCCCATCCGGTTCGGTGGTCTTGGCCTTTCTCCTGCACCGTGTTGTGTACTTGGGCTGCCTGCGCTTCAGCGATGGGAGTCCTCTCCTCGGCTTTGTGAATGTCGGGAGAGCCCTTTTGCCCGCAGACGCTGACCCGTGGGATCTCTCTGCCTGTGCGGTGGCTTTCTATCCCCCTCGGTGGGCTGTTGTCTTCAGTCGGGACTTGGGTGGGAAAGGACCTATAGTCCAGACCGCAATCAGGTAATTAACTCAGTCCAGTGGATTCTGGACCTCGTTTCAGGGTCTGAGTACCCCCCTGTATGCTCCGGTTTCCGAGTCGGTTCCCCGGGTCGGTACCGGCGGCCCACTACCCTGTCCCAGTCCACCACGGTTCCACCGAGCCGTCTTCTCGGCTCCTGCAGGCTAAGGCCACCGTTTGCCTCCTAGCCAAGGTAACAGGGCTCCAACCCTGGCACCTGTCAGACTGTCATAGGCCTGTCCTCCTCCTTTCCTCAACACTCAAACTGATCTGCCTCTGTGTTTCCTGCCTCAGGCCCTCTGAACTCCTCAGTGGGTGTGGCCAACCACCTGGCTCCGCCCCCTGGTGTGTCCATCAAGCACTGAGAGAGGTGACTAGGTTTTACTGGTTGGCTGATGACACCTTTTTGGGGGACAGGTGTAGTGCGGGGGTCTATCTGTGACTACCTGGGTCTATCTGTGACTACCAGTGCTGTATACCCGAAGTACTATCTGTCTCACGCACCCCAGTGATGTATACCCCCAGTACTATCTGTCCCACGCACCGCAGTGCTGTATACCCCCAGTACTATCTGTCCCACGCACCCCAGAGCTGTATACCGCCAGTACTATCTGTCCCACGTACCCTAGAGCTGTATACTCCCAGAACTGTTTGTCCCCACCACCCACGAGCTGTATACCCCAAGAACTGTTTGTCCCCACCACCCCAGAGCTGTATACCCCCAGAACTGTTTGTCCCCACCACCCCAGAGCTGTGTACCCCCAGAACTGTTTGTCCCCACCACCCCAGAGCTGTATACCACCAGAACTGTTTGTCCCCACCACCCCTGAGCTGTATACCCCCAGAACTGTTTGTACCCACCACCCCAGAGTTGCATACCCCCAGATTTGTTTGTGCCCACCACCCCAGTGCTGTATGCTTCCAGAACTGTCTGTTCCCTGACACCAGTGCTGTATACCCTCAGAACTGTCTGTCCACCGACCCCAGTACTGTAAACCCCTCAGACGTGTCTGACTCTCCACTCCAGTGCGCTATACCCCCAGAGCTGTATGTCCCCCCACCCCAGTGCGGTATACCACCTCGCAGCTGTATACCCCCCAGAGCTGTATCTCCCCCACCCCAGTGCTGTACACCCCAAGAGCTGTATGTCCCCCCACCCCAGTGCTGTTTTCCACTTCAGAGCTGTATGCCCCCCTCTGGAGCTGTACCTGCCCCCATTGCTGTATGTCTCCAGTCTCTCCCGTGATGTACATAGCAGTGTCAGTGTGCTCTGTGTGCGGCCATGTCTGTTAGCCATGGCCACCAATAAGCGCGGCACAGCCACATGCCGAGGGGGAGATGGATGGGAGACAAGCTGAGGTGTGTGAGGCTGCTGCCTGCTTCCCCTAATTAATATCTCTAATGTGTATGTGTGCATGTATGATGTGTATCTATGTATGTCAGTGTATATGACTGTGTATAGATTTGTCTATTTAGATGTATTCTTGTGAATTCATTTTTAAATATGTATATGTGCGTTTCTATGTGTGTATGGGGCCGACTGAGACTCTTTTGCCCGGGGCCCACAAAAACTTGGAGCCAGCCCTGGATGTACTGGAAGTTGTCAGTTCATGCAATACAAATGTGTATGGGTCTGACCTGACATTACAATTGATGTACCATGTACTGCTTGTGGTTCTGATTATGTATTGTTGTACCGATGAGGGTTTTGATGCTGTATTTCTGAACTGATGGGGTTATATGGATGTATTTCTGTGCTGCTGGTGGTTCTGATGAAGAATTTCTGTACTGCTGGTGGTTGTGATACTGTGTTTCTGTACTCTTGGGTGTTACAATTATGTATTTCTGTACCTCTGCTGGTTCTGGTGCTGTTATTATCTCTGATCCTGTACACAAGTAACAATTCATAAATTGTAAGATTGGACAACCCCTTTACTTAAGCCTGCTTTACACGTGTCGATATGTCGTGCAATCGCATTTGCGATCGCACCCGTCCCCATCATTTGTGCGTATCGCACAAAGTCGTAAACCCCCGTCACACGTACTTACCTTCCAAATGACCTCGCTGTGGGCGGCGAACATCCTCTTCCTGAAGGGGGAGGGACGTTCGGTGTCACAGCGACGTCACACAGCGGCCGGCCAATGGAAGCGGAGGGGCGGAGATGAACGGGACGTAACATCCTGCCCACCTCCTTCCTTCCGCATTGCCAGCGGCCGCAGGTAAGCTGCAGTTCATCTTTCCCTGGGTGTCACATGATGTGATGTGTGCTGCCTCGGGAACGATGAACAATCGGAGCACAGAAGGATGTTCAATTTTTAGAAAATGAACGACGTAGTTGTCGCGAGCGGAGGGGCCACGCTCGCTATGCTCGGGTCCGGGGCTGCTGCTGCTGCTGCTCGGTGGCTCGAGCGGTGGGCCGGACCCGGGGACTCGAGCAGCGATCCTCGCCCACGAGTGAAAAGGGGGTGGTTTGTTTAGGGAGATAGTTTGTGACGCCACCCACGGGTCGTGGTGATAATAGGCACCACCGCTGCTGGTGACGGGGATCCCGGGAGCGATGGTAGGGAGCAGCTAGGATGTTGTCCCCTCCGTGGGTAGGGGGTTAGTGATCCCGGGGCCTGGTGGTGTAACGGGGAGGCTGGATGGCTGGGGTGCAGGGTTGCAGGGGCAGCGCAGTGCGGTGCCGGATGGCACTGTTGTACTAAATCAGAAACAGATGCACAGAGTCTCTGGTAAACCAAACGGCTGGATGGACGGGTCCCGCAGCCGGCTGCAGTGTTGTGCTCTCCCCGGACAGGGTGGTGGTGGCTGTCTTTCCCTGCACCTTGTTAGAATGTTCTGACTCCTGTGGTTGCCCACCGGTAGTCCGCTCCCCGGCGTATAGGTACCGAAGGAGCCCGTTTTGCCCGCAGGCGCTGGCCCTTGGATCTCTAGCCTATGGCGGTGGCTGTGTATCCTCACGATGTGGACTGTTGCCTTCTGTCGGGTCTTGGTTGTTAGGAAACCCCTGGGATTCCGGTCACACTCGGATTTGACCGTTATCGGCAGCTCCAAGCCTAGTCGGGGTCCGATGGCCCTGCCTTTGTGCTTAGCTTCACTCCACTCCCCGGCTCAGTACCGGTGGGCCACCGCCCGACCCCGGTCCTACGGTTCCGCAGAGATCCACTAACTCCTGCAGACGGCCACCACCGTCTGCCAACCTTGCTGTCAGTGCTTGGGCTCCTACCCAGACACTTGCAGATTCTACTCCTCACACTTTCACCTCCAAAATGAATCTCCTCCACTCCTCAACTCCAAACTCCAACTAACTGCTTATTCCCGCCTCCAGGCCTGTGAACTCCTCGGTGGGTGGGGCCAACCACCTGACTCCGCCCCACCTGGTGTGGACATCAGACCCTGGAGGGAGGCAACAAGGATTTTGTTTGACTGATGTGAACTATCCAGGGGAGGGGGTGTGTGTGGTGTTATGTCTGTGACTACGTGGCTAGTCCAAGGCGTCACATGTCAATGAGCAACGATAAGGTGAGTATTTTTGCTCGTTCACAGTCGCATGTAGCTGTCACACGCTACGATATGTCAAACGATGCCGGATGTGCGTCACTAACGACGTGACCCTGACGGCATATCGTTAGATATATCATAGCCTGTAAAGCGACCTTTAGAATTGGGATACACTGCTTAATTGTATAAGTAAAGGGCTTGTCTAAAGCCCGCTTTACACGCTACAATAAATCTTACGATGTGTCGGCGGGGTCACGTCGTAAGTGACGCACATGCGGCATTGTAAGTATGATTGTAGCGTGTAAAATCTCTGTGCAATTGCGATTGAACGAAAATCCGTTCATCGCATGCATGTCGTTCATTCCTCAAAAAATGAACGTGAGGTTGTGCAGTTGTCGCGGGCGGAGGAGGGGACGCTGCGCTCTCCCACTGCTCGGGTCCAGCCGCTGCTGCTGCGGCTGCTGCTCGGTGGTGGCTCGAGCGGTGGGCCGGATCCCGGGGACTCGAGCAGCGTTCCTCGCCCGTGAGTGAAAAGGGTGGGGATGGATTGTGGGGATTTGGTATTGTCCGTGACGCCACCCACGGTTGTGGTGAGATTGGTGACACCACCGCTGCTCTGGACGGGGATCCAGGGAGCGATGACAGGGAGCAGCCTGGATGTTAGTTCTTCCTCCGTGGGTAGGGGGGTTGGTTGTCCCGGGGCCCGGTGATGGGGGTAGGGATGGATGGCAGGCGGGTTACGGGGCCTGGTGAGGTGCAGGGTCGTGGGGCAGCGCTGTGCCGCACGGCACGGTGGTACTCACTCAGCCAATGATGTACACAGAGTCTCCGGTAAAACAAATGGCTGGATGGACGGGTCCCACAGACGGCTGCGGTGTTTCTCCTCCCGGCAGGTTGATGGTGACTGCCTTTCCCTGCACCTGTGTAACGTGACGGTTCCAATGGGTTCCCACCGGTAACCCGCTCCCCAGCTTGAAGGTTGCTGAAGGAGCCCTTTTTGCCCGCAGGCTCTGGCCCTGGGAACTTTAGCCTTGGCGGTGACTGTGTTTCCCTCTCTCGGTTGGACGGTTGCCTTCTGTCGGGACTTGGCTGCTGGGAAACCCAGGAGGTTCCCTTCGCTAACGGATTTGGCAAATTCACGGCGACTCCTAGCCTTGCCGGGGTCCGTAAGCCCCTGCCGGATGGTGCTGGATTCTCTTTGCGTACCGCCCGTCCACGGTCCTTACGGCTAGCTCCAATAGGCCACTCCCGCAGACGGTCACCACCGTCCGCCAACTTTGCTGATCTGTCCGGGCCACACACCCGGACCAACTTCTGTCTGCTCCTCTACCACTTTCCTTCCTCTCACTTTCACTTCCAAAACTCAACTCTCCTGCTTTTCACGCCTCCAGGACTGTGAACTCCTCGGTGGGCGGGACCAACCGCCTGGTCCACCCCCTGGTGTGCGCATCAGCCCTTGGAGGAAGGCAACAAGGGTTTTTGTCTGACTTAGGTGTGCCTGACCGGGAGTGTGGGGTGTGTTGGTGTTGTGCTTGTGACGTCCTGGCTTGCCCAGGGCGCCACACAATGTTCCCGAGGCAGCACACATTTCAGTGTGTGACACCCCGGGAACATTGAACGACAGCTTACCTCCGTCCGCGGCTCCTGCCGACAATGCGTAAGGAAGAAAGTGGGCGGGATGTTTATGTCCCACTCATCTCCGCCCCTCCGCTTCTATTGGCCGGCAGCCGCGTGACGTCGATGTGATGCCGAACATCCCTCCCACTCCAGGAAGTGGACGTTCGCCGCCCACATCGAGGTCGTATGGAAGGTAAGTACGTGTGAATCATCTGTGCGGCACATTCAACAAATTGAACGTGCCGCACATACGATGGGGGCGTTGCAAATCGCATACGATATTGTATGCGAAATTGCAACTTGTAAAGCAGGCTTTAGTTTGAGATGAAATTCTGCAGTGACTGTAGGTGACTGCAGGCTTCTGAACTTTCACAATGTATGCTCTGCACACTTCTGTGATTCTCCGGTGCCAGTGACAAGAGTGGGACGGTCATGTGTCCGCAAGTATGAGATTTTTATATTTCTGGCCACATTCTGATTTGACATGTCCAGCCTCACTCAATTCATTTTGAGCGAGGCCACGCATGTCTAGTCAGCACATGACCACATATATGTGTCGCTGGCGGAGGAGGGGACGCTGCGCTCTCCCACTGCTTGGGTCCGGCTGCCGCGGCTGCTGCGGCCTGCTGCTGCTCGGTGGCTCGAGCGATGGGCCGGATCCCGGGGACTCGAGCGGCGCTCCTCGCCCGTGAGTGAAAGGGGATTGGGTTTTGGGATAGTTTATTGTCCGTGATGCCACCCACGGTTGTGGTGATTAAGTGGACACCACCGCTGCTCTGTATGGGGAGCCCGGGAGTGATGGTACGGAGCAGCCAGTTGTTGATTTGCCCCTCCGTGGGTAGGGGTCTTGGTGCTCCCGGGGCCCAGTGATGGGGTTGGTATGGTGGACAGGCGGGTATGGGGCCTGTAGAGGTGCAGGGGCGCAGGGGCAGCGCTGTGCCGCACGGCACGGAGGTACTCACTCAGCCAGTAAACACGACACAGTTCTCGGTAAACAAACGGCTGGTTGGACGGGTCCCTTGGACGGTTCACGGTGCTGCGGTTCCCTGCAGTTAGCGGTGACGGTCTCTTCCCTGCACCTATGTAAAGTCATTTGGTAGCGATTGGTCCCCACCGGTTACCCACTCCTCGGCTTCAATCTGGGCCGAAGGAGCCCTACTTTGCCCGCAGGCGCTGGCCCTGGGAAACTGGTGCCCTGGCGGTGGCGGTGTCTCCCCTTCATGGTCGGGCTGTTGCCTTCAATCGGGACTTGGTTGTTAGGAGACAGAGGTCCCCTTCACTGACGGATTTGGCAAATTATGGCGACTCCTAGCCTTGCCGGGATCCGAAAGGCCCCTGCCCTGGTGCTGACTGTTCTTTGTATACTGCTCCAGTACCGCCGGGTCACCACCCGTCCGCGGTCCTTCCAGCAACCTCCAAACAGTCCCCCTGCAGACTATCACCGCCGTCTGCTGACCTTGACCTGACCGAAGAGGATGTTCGCCGCGAGGTCGTTCGGGAGGTAAGTGCGTGTGACGGGGTTAAACGACTTTGTGTGCCACGGGCAACTAATTGCCCGTGACACACAAACGAAGGGGGCGGGTGCGATCGCAAATGCGATTGCACGATAAATCGGTGCGTGTGATGCCGCCCTTAGAGGGCACACTAGATAATACACTATATACAAGATGGGATTTACAGATATGTCAGAAATATGGTTACAGATACACACGTGGTCAACATTTTTAGTGCCCCTCGTCCCTCGTTTAATGAAAGAAAATGCCAAAATAGTCACAGAAATAACCTGAATCTGACAAAAGTAATAATAAATAAAAAATCTATGAAACTCAACAAATGAAAGTCAGACATTGCTGCTTTTCTGCTTCCACAGAATTTAAAAAAAAAATAAAACTCATGAAATCGGCCTGGACAGAAATGATGAATGATGGCGCCCCTGAAAATAATGTGACAAAAGGGACATGTTACATCAATATGTGTCCAGTAACACTGGTCAACCAAAAAATTATTTTTTTCTGTATCTGGTTTGAAAATGGGTTGTTGTAACTGTACCGCCCCGTGGGCTCGGCTGCGATCGCCGTGCCGCTCGGATCCGTGCTCGTACGGTGGGTGGTGGCTCTAGCCTTTCACGGACCCGGGGGTCACGTCGCTCTGCAAGGGGGGTTGGTGCTACACGCAGGGTCTCTATACCTTGGCGGTGGCTTTACCCTGTATGGTTGGGCTGTTGTCTTCTAACGGGTCTTGTGTGGGATAGGTCCTAAAGTCCAGTCCTCAATCAGTTGATTTGACTCGGCCCTGTCGGTTCGAGGCTTTGTACTGGGTCTGAGTACCCCTCCTGGTGCTCTGGTTTCCAATCGGTTCCCCGGTTCGGTACCGGCGGGCCACCGCCCGACCCCGGTCCCTACGGTTCCACCGGCTGTAATCCCAGCTACTGCAGGCGGCCACCACCGTCTGCCTCCTTGCCAATGGTGGCTGGGCTCCGACCCAGCCACCTGAGTAGACTCTTGGCAGGCCTGGTCACAGGTCTGCCCTTGAACTCGTCCTCCCTCCCTCACTGTCAAGGCTACTCTCTAGACTGCTCTAGAACTTCTGTCTGAACTTGTGTCTTTTCCTGCCTCCTGGCCTGTGAACTCCTCGGTGGGCGGAGCCCCCCTGGTGTGCACAGCAAACCTGGAGGGTGGTGACAAGGGTTCCTTGGTTGGCTGCTGTCACCTACTCGGAGGGGGGGGGGTGTGACTACCTGGGACGACCTGACTAGTCCAGGGCATCACGTAACTAATTTTGGGATGCTGATTTCAGTGGAAAAGTTGGATTCTTTCTATCACGTCACATTTAATATTTTGTTTTATTTTAGTTAGCCATTAAAAGGTATCACAACTACAAAATTATAATTGTGTTTCTCTCACTGAGAGCAATCAAACATTTAATAGATACACAGCATTTTAAGAAAGACGATAAGAACCTATTAGGCCTTCTTAAAAGCTATACTATCAATGTCATAAAGTCATAAAGATGACTCAAGTCATAATAATAGCAATAGCACTTAAATTATACTCTTTCAGCTTAATTGCTATCAAAATCCAAATTCTAATGTCATGTTGTTTGGGCAAAATGGGCTGATGAGGCTTTCCTTCTGTATGTAGTGTCATCTGTCGCCCATCATTGCAGGACTCCAGCGTTCTCGGTAGCGTTTCTCCATGGTAAGAATGTCCTGGTGAAAACGCTCACCTTGCTCGTCACTAATAGAACCCAAGTTTTCTGGAAAAAAGTCAAGGTGTGAATGTAAAAACTAAATTTTCAATGACATTCTACAGCCCATTTCTTTGTAGTTTTGCAAAACCTCATTGACTATGGAAACAGTCATCATTTTTATTGTTACCCAAGAAGCCATCAACAAATCCTTTGAAGGAGGACCCAGCAGATGACTCGGGATTCTTGAGTTTTGACTCGAACGTTTCATCTTTCAGCAATGAGGTCCAGTGAATATACCTTCCTTTAACTTAGCTGCACTCAATTTTGGAAACATAGCAACCAAATGACTGAAAGCCTGACCTCTTTATCTAGAGCTTTTACAAAGGTCTTGATCCACCCCAGCTTTATATGTAGAGGGGACAGAATTATTTTGCTTGGATCAACCAGTGGGATATATTTGACATTTTCTTTACCAGTACAATTTCCTCACCGGCCATTCCTTGACTGTTTAGTGGTTTTTGGTGTCTCGGCTGCCCCACAGACACAAACAGCAGCAGAGTTCAGTAAAACCGCCCTGTAAACTTAAAAGCAGAGCAACAACTTTTAAATTGCAGCCAATCCGCCATTCATGATCTTTATATTCACAGTATTGTTTTTGTTTGCTTTTGTTGTAAACTTTCCACACACAAAGCAGAAGTCATCAGGATGGTTTACGCAATGACAATGACGTTGAGCACTTGCCATTTTGCTATTTCGCTGTAATTAAATAAGATTGTAATAAGTAAATTGGAGGATTGGGCTGAGAAGTGGCAATTGAAGTTTAATGTAGATAAATGTAAGGTCATGCACTTGGGTAGAGGAAATAACATTTATGATTATGTACTTAATTGTAGAACACTGGGTAAAACAGACACAGAAAAAGACTTGGGTGTATGGGTGGATGGTAAACTTCACTTTAGTGGACAGTGTCAGGCAGCTGCTGCCAGGGCTAATAAAATAATGGGATGTATTAAAAGAGGTATACGTGTTCATGAAAAAAATATAGTTCTACCTCTGTACAAGTCACTAGTGCGACAGCACTTAGAATACTGTGTACAACTCTGGTCCCCGATATATAAGAAGGACATAGCTGAACTGGAGAGGGTGCAGAGAAGAGCCACCAAGATTATTAGAGGAATGGGGGGGGCTGCAATACCAAGACAGGTTATTAAACTTGGGGTTATTTAGTTTGGAAAAACGAAGGCTTAGGGGGGATCTAATCACAATGTATAAATATATGAGGGGACAGTAGAGACCTTTCCAAAGATCTCTTTACACCTAGGCCTGCGACTGGAACACGGGGGCATCCGCTACGTCTTGAGGAAAGAAGGTTTAATCATAATCACAGACGAGGATTCTTTACTGTACGAGCAGTGAGACTATGGAACTCTCTGCCGCATGATGTTGTAATGAGTGATTCACTACTAACATTTAAGCAGAGCCTGGACGCCTTTCTTGAAAAATTTAATATTACCAGTTATGTATATTAGATTTTATGACAGGGTATTGATCCAGGGAACTAGTCTGATTGCCGGATGTGGACGAAGGAAGGACATTTTTTCCCCATTGGAACTTGTTTGCCACATTGGGGTTTTTTTGCCTTCCTCTGGATCAACATGTTAGGCTACGGGTTGAACTAGATGGACTTAGAGTCTCCCTTCAACCTTAAAAACTATGATACTATGATACTATGATTGAGGACTGGACTTTAGGACCTACCCCACACAAGACCCGTTAGAAGACAACAGCCCAACCATACAGGGTAAAGCCACCGCCAAGGCATAGAGACCCAAAGGGCCAGCGTCTGCGGGCAAACAGGGCTCTTCCGACAACCAGCAAACCAGGGAGCGGACTACCGTTGCTTAGGCATAGGAGTCAAACATTCATATAAAAGGTGCAGGAGAAAGGCGGAAACTACCAACCCGCTCAGGGAGAAGCTGCAGCCGGCTGCGGGCCCCGTTCATCATCCTATTTGGTTTACCAGAGACTCCAGTGTATTGTGTCATAATGAGTACACCAGTGCCTTCGGGCCGCGCACCGCACCGCTTCAGCAAACGCCCGCACCCGCTCCCACGCCTCAGCACCTCCTTCGAGCCCCCGGGACCATCACTCCCCTACCCACGGAGGGGTCAACACCAAGCTGTGTGGCGCCCCAGGACCTGGTCGCCACAACAGCATTGACCTTCCGAAGGGTTAATGCTGAGCCTGGAGGTAATGGGGAGGTCCATTGGCCAGCAAGTTTAACACCCAATGCAGTTCTCCCTCCGGCCAGCAGGGGGAGCTCTGAACCTGGAATTCCAGAGAGCTTTCCTCAAGTCTGCCCTGAGGGAGGAAGTAGTGGTCAGTCTGTAGAGAGAAGTGGAAGGAAGCAGACGCAGAGTGAGCTGTCCTGTGAATCTGGGGCCTAGAGCTAGAGTAGCTTGGCCCAGGGAAGCAGGAGTAGCTGAGAGGCAGCGGAGAGACTCGGACATCTGAGTCTGTGGCCACCAGGGCTTAAAATACTCCCTGGTAGCCGAATCCGAAGGGCAGGAGAGCTGCAAGCACCTGGCCCATAAACATCCCAAAGGTACAGCTGCAGCATCAGGGTCCGGTGTGGACTCCAGCAGAGAAGCACCAGAGAGGGCCTGCGCAGCCTGCTACAGAGGGAAAGGGACGTACCATCAGTCCCAGCAGCAAAAAGGGCCATTGCTGGATTCAGAGAAGCAGGGTCCTAACATCACAAGAAAAGCACAGGAGTATGCCTCATACTCAGCTGGCCAGAAAGATCACCCCAAGTACTTCCAGGCCGACCGGATCCCCATCACCACCTGTAACGGTCTCCCAGGACTGGACTGTTTCCAAAGTAAAAGAGGAAAAGGTAAAGAGACTGTTGTTTGTGCCTGGTTCTTTCATTGCCTGTCGGCCCTGCACCGTGTTATCCACACAACACCATAGACTCTCACGAGCACCAACAGTGTCCCAGGGGCACCGCTCCACCTGTGGGGAGCAGTACCACCATTGCTGCCATAACATCACCCCGGAGGCCTCACACAGCAGCGGCGGCTTAATAGCCGCAGACCACAGGTGGCGTCACGAACACAAACTTTATTCATCAAGCCACATATTCTACTGACACCCACCAGGGCCACGGAGCCGGGCCCAGCCACCACTGACTACCACCGGACTAGTCCGGCCCGGCACCGGGTGTCCCATAGCCCTGGGGTGGGTGAGTCAACTTTTGGCGTCACGAACAGGATTTCGTGCCCGGTCCCACCGGGTACTGTGCGCCTGCAGAAACTGTGCTTAAAAGACTGTGTTACTGGTTGCAAACTGCCGCCGCCATTAGCCTCGCTGAGCGCAGGAAGAAGGGGTGCGTGCCTGACAAAGAGCGCGAAGGGAGCGCGCCATCAGAGCAGAGCGCTGTTAACCCCGCGCGACCCAGAAGGGAATTTGAAAAGTGAACGGAGCCTGGTAAGGTTCACTAAGGGGGAGGAAGATGTCCGACTCGGAGGGAGGGCAGGTGGCTGCCATAGCCCGAGACGCCGCGGCGCCAGCCGAAGCAATCCCAGTCGCCGTCGCCCCAGCCCCCGCTGTAGCACCGGTAATGCCGATCACAATGCCGTACATCCCGGGAGCGGAATGGCTGCCGCAGTACTCCGGGGAGTCCCATACCTTGAGCGACTTCAGAGAAAGTCTGCACAGCTTGTTCCGGGTGTATCCTCTGACTGAGAGCCAGAAGGTGGGCATATTAATGGGGCAGCTAGCCGGCGCGGCCCAGCGTGAAGTGAAGTCCTGGCCTGATACAGATAAAGGGACAGCAACCCAGATACTGGCCAAGCTAAAGAGTACTTTTGACACCCGCACCGCAGCAGAAATAAAGATGAGATTCTTTGGGTGCAAACAACGGGCCACAGACAGCATAAGGGACTATGCCTTAAACCTGCAAGAGGCCCTGAAAGCAGTTAAACAGGTGGACCCAGAGAGTGTACGTGAAGAACACAAACTCCTAACTGAGCAGTTCATAGAGGGGCTCCTGTCAGATGCCCACAGGACCCAGCTGCGTATCATGGTCCTGCAGAACCCTGCTCTGGACTTTGCAAAGTTTAAGGACCAGGCCATCCGGGTACTGAGAGAATCTACACCGAATGACCCAGTATCCCTCCGGCCTCTTGCTATCACGTACCCCGGGGTGGTGCCTGCAACACGAGCTGCTGTAGGGGCTGAGGCGCAGTCCCTGGATAAGGATCCCACTGCAGAGCTCAGACAGCAGGTCCAGGAGCTGACCAAGACTGTAGCTGCCCTTGCCAAGACCGTGCAGTCTCTACAAGTGACCCCATCGCCTGCAAGAATCGAGTTGGCCTCCAGCCCAGATGACGTCCCATGGATGCGACGGAGGAGGATTCCGCCGACCCGAGGCAAAGACACAGACCGGTATGATTCAACTGGACAACCGATCTGCCGCCGCTGCAGTCAGGCGGGCCACATTGCACGACACTGTCCTTTAAATGGGCCGAGCCTGGGGCCAGGAGCCAACCCCCAGGTGTAAAAAAGCCCGGCTCAACCCCCAGCCGCAGCAAATATGTGGGAGGACGACCGGTCCTTCCTATTGTGCTGGATGGGATCCCTTTGAATGCCCTCCTTGATACGGGGTCCCAGGTAACAACCATCCCTTATAAACTGTACAAAAGATATTGGGCTGATTCAGACATTGACCATGGCCCAGATGATGATTTAACAATTGTGGCCAGTAATGGTCAGCCCTTGCCTCAAATTGGGTATAAAGAAGTAACCATTAAAGTGGGGCGGGTGGAATTGCCATGTCAGGGGATGATAATTGTAGATATTGATCGCAAAGAATCTGACCCACTGCTAACCATTGGTACAAATGTGATAGAAAATTGTATTGCCTAAGTGATAATTTTGTTGCAACAGGCGTCTGAAACTGCCAGCTCCGGGCAGCAGCGTGCCCTACAGAGGGAGATCAGAGCCCTGATGAGGAGGCAGCAGGTAGAGCTGGCCGGAGGAGAAATTGGCAGTGTGAGGGTAAGTGACCCCCTCCCCATTGCAATACCCCCAAGAAGTGAAATGTTGATATGGTGTCGGGCAGCAATAGGCCTCAGGGGTCAGGATTACCATGCCTTGGTAGAACCGGTGTATTCAGACAGTAGGCCTGGAGTCCTGATAGCCAGAGGGGTAGCAGACGTTCGCAAGGGGAGAGTGCCCGTCCGTGTCCTGAATTGTGGGGAGGAGGAAGCCAAATTGCCCCGGTACGCCACTGTAGCAAAACTGTACACTGTCAGCAACAATACCATCAAAGCAGTGGAACCCTTGATCCCGTCCGACCAGGCGGAAGACAATGGCTCCAAGGGGCAGCCGGAAGACTGGTGCCAAAAATTACATGTGGGCACTGACTCCACCCCCTCACACCAAAAGCATGGGGTTTACCGGGTGGTACAGGAGTACGAGCGGGTCTTCAGCAAACACCCCCTAGATTTTGGGCAGGTGAAAGGGGTTAAACATCAAATCCCCACGGGTGATCATCATCCCATTAAAGAGAGATACCGCCCTGTACCCCCCGCACAGTATCAGCATGCCAAAGAAATGCTACGGGAAATGAAGGAGGCTGGGGTTATCAGAGATAGTTGTAGCCCCTGGGCAGCTCCACTAGTGCTCGTAAAGAAAAAAGATGGTACAATGAGAATGTGCGTAGATTACAGGCAAATTAACCGCATTACACATAAAGATGCTTATCCACTACCCAGAATAGAGGAGTCACTAACAGCCTTAAAGTCAGCTAACTATTTCTCCACCTTGGATCTCACCAGTGGGTATTGGCAGGTTCCCGTGGCAGAGGCGGACAAGGAGAAGACTGCATTCACGACACCAATGGGCCTCTGTGAGTTCAACTGTATGCCATTCGGGCTCTGCAACGCCCCAGGGACATTCCAAAGGTTGATGGAGTGCTGCTTGGGCCACCACAACTTTGAAACCGTGCTGTTGTACCTGGATGACGTCATAGTCTACTCCAAGACTTATGAAGACCACCTGAGGCACTTAGCAGAAGTGTTTGAGTCCTTGTCGAAATATGGCCTGAAGATAAAGCCGTCCAAATGTCACCTCTTGAAGCCAAAGGTACAGTACCTGGGTCATGTGGTCAGCGCAGAAGGTGTGACACCTGATCCGGAGAAAGTCACCGTAATCAAGGACTGGCCAAGACCCACCACGGTAAAGGAGGTGCGGCAGTTCCTTGGGATGGTGGGCTACTACCGAAGGTTCATTGATGGTTTCACCAAGATAGCAGCGCCCCTTCAAGATCTCCTGGTGGGCCAGCCAAATCAGGCTAAGAAGCAGAGCCCTCCATTTGAATGGAGCAGCCAACTAGAAACATCCTTTGTCTGGCTGAAAGGGGCTCTCACGGGAGAAGAAATTTTGGCCTACCCTGACTACAGCCAGCCGTTTGTACTGTATACAGACGCCAGCAACGTGGGACTGGGAGCAGTTCTATCCCAGGTGCAGGGAGGCAGAGAGAGGGTGATAGCGTACGCCAGTAGGAAGCTTCGGCCCACAGAAAGGAATCCAGAAAACTACAGTTCCTTCAAGCTGGAGTTCCTCGCTATTGTTTGGGCAGTGACTGAACGCTTCAAGCACTATCTGGCATCGGCCAAGTTCACCATCTTCACGGACAACAATCCGTTGAGACACCTGGCAACAGCCAAGTTAGGTGCGTTGGAACAGCGATGGATGGCCCGGCTGTCTAACTTTGACTTTACCATCAAGTATCGGGCTGGCAAGAAGAATAACAATGCTGATGCGCTGTCCAGAATGCCTCACTTACCCGAGTCTGGAGAAGACCTGGATGAACTCGAAGAGATAGAGTTACCGGCTTTCCATCACCAAGGTGTTTCCCAGTGTGAGCATGCTGTAGGAGTGAAGCGCTCGAGCCAGCACGAGGTCTCGGTCAACCCATTACTCCACCATAATTGGGAAGAGACACAGAACGGTGACCCGGCCGTGCGATTGGTCAAAGAAAAGCTAGCACAAGCTGAGACCCATCTTGGCCCAGATGCTCCAGAAGAAGCCCAGCAGCTGTGGAAGGAGAGGGGGCGACTTTTCACATACCAAGGCAAGCTCTGCAAGAGATATGTCAACTGGCGAACGAATGAACTCGTTTGGCAGATAGTGGTCCCACAGAGGGATGCTCCAATGGTCCTAGCAGCTTATCATGATAACGCAGGACACTTCGGGTGGAAGAAGTTGGAGACCCTACTCCGTGATCGGTTCTACTAGGTGCACATGAGAAAGACCGTTGAGAATTGGTGCCGAGACTGTGGTCCGTGTAACCTGAGGCGGAAAGATGATGCCAGCCAGAGGTTTCCCCTACAGCCAATTGTCACGAAGCAGCCCCTGGAGTTGGTGGCCCTGGACCACGTGAAGTTAACACCAAGCCGGTCAGGCTATGTGTACGCCCTCACCATTGTGGACCATTACTCTCGTTTCCTGGTAGTAGTGCCCGTGAAGGACCAGACAGCCAGAACAGCAGCTAGAGCATTTCAGGCATACTTTTGTCGACCTCACAATTACCCTGAAAGGGTACTGACCGATCAAGGTCCTGCATTCGAGGCAGAAGTGTTCCAAGAGTTCTGTAACATGTACGGTTGTAAGAAAATCAGAACCACACCGTACCACCCCCAAACCAATGGATTGTGCGAGAAGATGAACCATGTGGTTATTGATATGCTCAAGACTCTACCTCTGGAAGAAAGAAACCAATGGCCAGAGAAGTTACCAGATCTGGTAGACCTGTACAACCATATCCCGGTAAATTCGACCAACTGCAGCCCTGCTTACCTGATGCGAGCAAGACCTGGCAAGTTACCTGTAGACTTTGAGATGGGGACTGTGTCACCTGAAGCGGTTCAGGAGATAGAAGATTGGGATACAGAGCGACAACAGCAGTGCCGCAAGGTCCAGGAATGCGTAGAAAGGAGCCTGTCTCAAGCAAGAATGAGACAAGAGCAGCATTACAATCAAACAGCTCCAGCAACTCCCTTAGCACCTGGAGAACAGGTCCTCAAGAAAAAGCGGAGGGCGCATAAATTAGATGATCAGTGGGAGAATGAACCCTACACCATTATCCCCTCCAACTTTGACAATAGTAAGGTATGCCTCATAAGCAAAGATGAAGGCAAGACCTATCAAGCAGTTTCTCGAGACCGCCTGAAAGCATGCCCCGAACGGTGCAGAATCCAAAAAGAAGTAGAAGAAGTACAAGAAAGTCCCCAAAGTCCAGAAAAAGAGGAAGAGATCATCCAAACAATCCTGGGAAAATTCCCCAAAACTTGGACCCGAATAAACAATGCCATAGTGGTACCAGTGTTGACGTTCCCGCAGTTGGTCGAGCCAGAAACAGAAGAGGTTCCAGATCCACCTAAAGAACCATCCGCTCCAACACAAGATGACACGCCAGCAGTAGAACTGGAGGTTCAACCCCCTGCCAGTGGTGAACCTGCCGTACCCTTGGCGAATCTGAGCTCCCGTAGGCAACCAACGTGCATCCCTGTCAGGGTTAGGCCTACCAATAACACGGGGGGGCAGACACTCCAAGTAGTCAGGGACAAACCCCAGAGCTACGCCGGTCCCAACGTAGCACCCGGGGACAGCCCCCTCCAAGGTATAGAACATAGAAAATAAAATACTTATTAGAATGTAAATAGTTATGTGCAATGTCTGTAATGTTGTGTATAAAATGTTTTTCTTTTTTGATTGAGAAAATGGACAATTGGGCCACTGGACTATGGGTGGCCAACACCTAGCTGTACATAGTTAGCACCAGTGTGCTCAGCACCCCTGAAGAAAAACCTGTCCGGCGTGCATAGAGTGGGGTCATCAATGCTCTGACGCACGCCCAGAGCCTACGTTGGGGGTTTTATCGCGGCGGGTCCCCCATGGAGCAGTGTAATGGACACCCAGCTGGGAGCCACACTGGACTCTTAAAGTTGTTTAAGGTTGTAACATGTATGTCTTGTTTTGTTTTCCACAGTCCGGGAATACTGAATTTAACTAAGGGGGAGTGTGGCGCCCCAGGACCTGGTCGCCACAACAGCATTGACCTTCCAAAGGGTTAATGCTGAGCCTGGAGGTAATGGGGAGGTCCATTGGCCAGCAAGTTTAACACCCAACGCAGTTCTCCCTCCGGCCAGCAGGGGGAGCTCAAAACCTGGAATCCCAGGGAGCTTTCCTCAAGTCTGGCCTGAGGGAGGAAGTAGTGGTCAGTCTGTAGAGAGAAGTGGAAGGAAGCAGACGCAGAGTGAGCTGTCCTGTGAATCTGGGGCCTAGAGCTAGAGTAGCTTGGCCCAGGGAAGCAGGAGTAGCTGAGAGGCAGCGGAGAGACTCGGACATCGGAGTCTGTGGCCACCAGGGCTTAAAATACTCCCTGGTAGCCGAATCCGAAGGGCAGGAGAGCTGCAAGCACCTGGCCCATAAACATCCCAAAGGTACAGCTGCAGCATCAGGGCCCGGTGTGGACTCCAGCAGAGAAGCACCAGAGAGGGCCTGCGCAGCCTGCTACAGAGGGAAAGGGACGTACCATCAGTCCCAGCAGCAAAGAGGGCCATTGCTGGATTCAGAGAAGCAGGGTCCTATCATAACAAAGAAAAGCACAGGAGTAGGCCTCATACTCAGCTGGCCAGAAAGATCACCCCAAGTACTTCCAGGCCGACCGGATCCCCATCACCACCTGTAACGGTCTCCCAGGACTGGACTGTTCCCAAAGTAAAAGAGGAAAAGGTAAAGAGACTGTTGTTTGTGCCTGGTTCTTTCATTGCCTGTCGGCCCTGCACCGTGTTATCCACACAACACCATAGACTCTCACGAGCACCAACAGTGTCCCAGGGGCACCGCTCCACCTGTGGGGAGCAGTACCACCATTGCTGCCATAACATCACCCCGGAGGCCTCACACAGCAGCGGCGGCTTAATAGCCGCAGACCACAGGTGGCGTCACGAACACAAACTTTATTCATCAAGCCACATATTCTACTGACACCCACCAGGGCCACGGAGCCGGGCCCAGCCACCACTGACTACCACCGGACTAGTCCGGCCCGGCACCGGGTGTCCCATAGCCCTGGGGTGGGCGAGTCAGCTGCGCAACACCGTCCACGGGAGGCCTAGTTAATGGCAGCGGTGGTGTCCATGTCGCGGGCGGAGGAGGGGACGCCGCGCTTTCCCACTGCTCGGGTCCGGCTGCCGCTGCGGCTGCTGCGGCTGCTGCGGCCTGCTGCTGCTGCTCGGTGGCTCGAGCGATGGGCCGGATCCCGGGGACTCGAGCGGCGCTCCTCGCCCGTGAGTGAAAGGGGATTGGTTTTTGGGATAGTTTATTGTCCGTGACGCCACCCACGGTTGTGGTGATTTGTTGACACCACCGCTGCTCTGTATGGGGATCCCGGGGACTGATGACAGGGAGCAGCAAAGTTGTTGGTTCTCCCCTCCGTGGGTAGGGGGTAGTTGTCCTGGGGCCCAGTGATGAGGTGGGTGATGAGGAATGGCGGGGCCGGTGCAGGGCTTGGTGGGGTGCAGGGACGCGGGGGCAGCGCTGTGCCTTGCGGCACTGTGGTACTCACTCAGCCTGAGACGATGACACAGTTCTCGGCAAAACACACGGCTGGAAAGACGGTTCCCATGGACGGCTGCACTTGCTGTTCCCCAGTAGTTGACGGTAACGGTCCCTTTTCCTGCACCTGAGATGATGATGGTAACGATGGGTTCCCACCGGTAACCCGCTCCCCGGCTTGGATATGGGCCGGAGGAGCCCTACTTTGCCCGCAGGCGCTGGCCCTGAGAAACTGGTGCCCTGGCGGTGGCGGTGTCTCTCTCCAACGGTTGGACTGTTGCCTTCAATCGGGACTTGGTTGTTGGGAGACCCAGAGGTCCCCTTCACTAACGGATTTGGCAAATTCACGGCGACTCCTAGCCTTGCCGGGATCCGAAAGGCCCCTGCCACTGGTGCTGGCTTCACTTTGTATACCGCTCCGGTACCGCCGGGCCACCACCCGTCTGCGGTCCCTTTCGGCAACCTCCGGTCAGCCGCTCCTGCGGACAGTCACCGCCGTCTGCTGACCTTGCTGTCTCAGTCCGGGGCACACACCCGGACCAGCTTCAGGCTCTACAAACTGTCACTTTTTACTCCTTCACTCAAGCTCCTCTACTACTTCCTTTCCTTCTACTTCCACTAACTTTTCTTATCTTGCTTCTCACTCAAGCTCTGCCTGAGCTAAACTGCCTGGTTCTCCCGCCTCCAGGGCTGTGTACTCCTCGGTGGGCGGAGCCAACCGCCTGGCCCACCCCCTGGTGTGGACATCAGCCCCTGGAGGAAGGCAACAAGGATTTTAGGTTAGCCTTGGTGTTCCTACCTGGGGTGTAGGGTGTGGTGGTGTTATGACCTGTGACCCCTGGCTTGCCCAGGGCGTCACATCCATCCATTCACCACAACCCGTGGGTGGTGTCACGAACTTACACCCCTTTCAAACCACCGCGGCCCCGGCCGTGGAACTTCCCCCACCGAAGTCCCTGCGTGTAGCGCCAACCCCCTTGCAGAGCGACGTGACCCCCCGGGTCCGTGAGGAGCTCGAGCCACCACTCACCGTACGAGCACGGATCCGAGCGGCTCGGCGGTCGCAGCCGAGCCCGCGGGGCAGTACACTACCAGTAAGAGTACCGTGGTATGTATATATTCCTTTAGCGGGAATCAGGGATATATAGATTACCTATGCTGGGATACCTTCAATATTTGGCAATAGTAGCTCAGCAGCCTCATTTTCTTATTGTTTGTCAGTAGCGAAATTGACCTGCTGACAAGGGGGGTGCTAGAGCGCAGTCCGATCATGACAAATAGGGGAACAGAGGGTGGATCTTGTGAGACCCCCAACCGGCTGTTCGTGACAAACTGGTGGCAGCAGTAGGATATAGTGCATTAGTGATCTGGTTTGAGCAATGATCCCTCTCACTAAAAACTACAGGATCCCTGCAAGGATTCTGTGCAAAAATTTTGAGGATTGAACTCCATGTTTAATACTGTATACCTGGAACAATACTGTACTTGTAGCAGTTACCCCCTCCCTTCTCTCTTGTTTTTCTATCCTATCTTTTATTTGGCAATGATGGATGCAGTGACCGAAGGAGGTTCTTGCTGTGCTCTATGTACCGCCCCGGGGCTCGGCCGGCTGCCGAGCCGCTCGGATCCAAGCTCGTCGGTAGGTGGCTCGAGCTCTCCACGGACCCGGGGGTCACGTCGCTCTGAAAGGGGGTTGGCGCTACATGTAGGGACTTCGGTGGGGAGGTCCATGGCCAGAGCCGCGGTTGCTTGTAGGGGATTTAAGTTCGTGACGCCACCCACGGGTTGTGGTGAATGGATGGACACCACCGCTGCCGCTGACTAGGCTCCCGGGGACGATGTTGTGCAGCTTGGTGTTTACCCCCTCCGTGGGTAGGGGGATGATGGTCCCGGGGGCCCGAGGGAGGTGCTGAGGCGCGGGGATAGATGCGTGCTGGGGTGTCGGTGCGGTGTGCAAAGTACCCCTTAGCGGCGACCGTTATGGGCGGCAGGGGAGGCAGTATGGAGGGCAGGGGCAGACCGGGTCCCTCAGCCGCAGTGGCCGGTCCCTTCGGGACACAGGGGCGTGGGTCGCGTACCTTTTCCTCCAACACTGCCGCCACTTCACGGGCCCGCACGGCGGCGGCTATCCCCTCCATCTCGGCCGCCCATCGCTCCATGAAGAAGCGTACCTGTGTCGCGGGCGGAGGAGGGGACGCCGCGCTCTCCCACCGCTCGGGTCCGGCTGCCGCGGCTGCTGCGGCCGCTGCTGCTCGGTGGCTCGAGCGATGGGCCGGATCCCGGGGACTCGAGCGGCGCTCCTCGCCCGTGAGTGAAAAGGGGTGGTTTGGGTTTGGGGATATTGTCCGTGACGCCACCCACGGTTTGTGGTGATTTTTGGTGACACCACCGCTGCTCTGTATGGGGATCCCGGGAGCGGTGACAGGGAGCAGCAGAGTTGTTAGTTCTCCCCTCCGTGGGTAGGGGTTGGTTGTCCCGGGGCCCAGTGATGGGGTGGAGGATGAGTGATGACAGGCCGGGTGCGGGGCCTGGTGAGGTGCAGGGTCGCGGGGGCAGCGCTGTGCCGCACGGCTCGGTGGTACTCACTCAGCCTGAGACGATGACACAGTTCTCGGTCAAACACACGGCTGAAAAGACGGTTCCCACGGACGGCTGCGTTTGCTTTTCCCCGGTAGTTAACGGTGACTGTCTCTTTCCCTGCACCTAGTACTTCTGTTGGTTCCAATGGGTTCCCACCGGTAACCCGCTCCCCGACTTGGATGTAGGCCGGAGGAGCCCCTCTTTGCCCGCAGGCGCTGGCCCTGAGAAACTGGTGCCTTGGTGGTGGTGGTGTCTCTCTCATACGGTTGGACTGTTGCCTTCTTTCGGGACTTAGTTGTTTGGAAACCCGGAGGTCCCCTTCACTGACGGATTTGGCAAATTCACGGCGACTCCTAGCCTTGCTGGGATCCGAAAGGCCCCTGCCAATGGTGCTGGCTTCTCCTTGTGTACCGGTCCGGTACCGCCGGGCCACCACCCGTCCGCGGTCCTTACGGCAACTCCGATAGGCCACTCCTGCAGACGGTCACCGCCGTCTGCTAACCTTGCTGTCTCTGTCCGGGGCACACACCCGGACGCTCTCAGTTAGTTACTCCACTACCACTTTCCTCCTCACACTCTCCCGTCCAACACTAAACTGGTCTCTTTTCCCGCCTCCAGGACTGTGATCTCCTCGGTGGGCGGGGCCAACCGCCTGGCCCACCCCCTGGTGTGAAGATCAGCCCCTGGAGGAAGGCAACAAGGGTTTTTGGGTCTAGCTTAGATGTGCCTAACCGGGGTGTAGGGTGTGGTGATGTCATTACCTGTGACCCCTGGCTTGTCCAGGGCGTCACATTCCCCCTTAGCAAAATGCAGACCGTCCGCGGGCTGCCCGTCCAACACCGGTTTTATTTTTCTGCAAAAGGATAAAAAACGGTAACAGACATACATGCATATTAACATCATCCCACATCGGGAGGCACTTTCTTAAACGTTTCAAACGGTTTAAAACGGTTACGGCTTCCGCTCTATCCCACCCAAGCAACCTGGCCCTGATGCTGCCCCTAAGAAAACAGGCAGCACCCCTTGACCCCAGTCCAGCACCAAGTTACCCGAGCGAGATCTGTCCTTCCCCTCCAGAGGATCGCCACCGGTTCCGGTGGTGGCTGGGCCCCAACCTGCTCCACTGTGGGCCCTTCCTCCAACCTACCTCTCTCGAGGCGGCACGGTGGAAGCTGCAACAACATTTTATTTACAAGCCACTAACGTTTGTGGTTGCCCTGCAAGTTCACGGGCTTGTCCGTAAGGAGTCCCTTACGCAACCTCAGATGGTCCCCACGGGGACAACGGTGCCGGCAACGACCGGTTCAATCAAGCAGACAATCAGGTTAACTTCGGTTAATCATTTTCATTTTCATTTTCAAACTTGCACAACTTTTAAACACACACTCTCTTTCCCCCCCCCTTTTAAAGAATAGTTTCCCTGTACCTAAGTGGGGGTCTACCTAGGTTGGGGCGAGTGGACCTCCGGGGTCCGGTGTCAGTGGTGACAGGCAGTAGGGGAGAGGGAACAATCAGTTCCTCTTCCCTGTCATCGTGTGGGGCAGGCGGAGGCATAGGGGAGCTGGGTACAGGTTCATCCCTGGGCACTGGCACTGGCTCACAGTTGATCGCCTCCATCACTTCTTCATCCACGGGTTGTGGGAACAGTATCACTGGAAGAATCACCGCGCCGTTCTGTGTAGGCCAGTCCGCTGGGAAGTCACCCATCACAGTGTGGATTACCTCTTTTGCCCTCTCTGCCGGTTTAGGAATCGGAACTTCAGCCGCTACCCTCAATGCTGGTGGGCACCTCTTTAGATGGTCTCGGGAAACCGTGGCCAACGTGCCCCCTTGGTCTCGGCTGATCTGGTAAGCCTTCCCATCTTCCCATCCTGTGGGCTGTATGACATATGGGGTTTGCTCCCATTGATCATCCAGTTTGTGGGTCCTCCTCTTCCGCTTCAACACTACCTCTCCGGGCTGGTTGATGCGCCGCTCCTGTTGTTCCCGACTCCGACTTAAGTTCTTCTCCACATATTCCTGAATCTGTCGGTACTGAACCCTCCGCCGGGTGTCCCATTCAGCCGTCGAAGGGAGTGTTTCTGAGGCTTCCAATCCCATTTCCAGGTCCACCAGCAGTCGGCCGGGGCGAGCCCTCATCAGATATGCTGGGGTGCACTTCGTTGAGCTGGACGGGATATTGTTGTACATATCGACCAAGTCAGGCAGCTTCTCCGGCCACAGGTTCCGCTCTTCTAGCGGCAACGTCTTGAGGAGGCCAAAGACCAAATGGTTCATCTTCTCACACATGCCGTTGGTTTGGGCATGGTAAGGCGTGGTCCGGATCTTCTTGCAGCCGTACAGCTGACAGAACTCATGGAACACCTCCGCTTCAAAGGCTGGGCCTTGGTCAGTAAGCACCTTCTCAGGGTATCCATGTGGTCGACAGAAGTAAGCTTGGAACGCTCTAGCGGCGGTACGGCCGGTTAGGTCTTTGACCGGGACAACCACCATGAACCTTGAATAGTGATCCACTATGGTGAGAGCGTAAGTGTATCCACTTCGGCTGGGGGTGAGCTTCACATGATCCAGGGCGACCAGCTCCAGCGGTTGATGTGTAACGATCGGGTGCAGGGGTGCCTTCTGGCTGGCCTCGTCCTTCCTTCTCAGCGTGCACGGGCCGCACTCTCAGCACCAGGCCTCCACAGACTCCCGCATCCCGCTCCAATAGAACCGCTCCCTCAACAGCATTTCCAATTTCTTCTATCCAAAGTGTCCGGCACCATCATGGTGCGCTTGTAGAACGGTGGGCACATTAGCTTGGGGAATCACCAACTGGCGGATTTTCTCATGAGTCTTTGGGTTAATCAGCTCACGGTACAACTTCCCTTGGTGTAGATACAGCCGGGTCCGTTCTTTCCACAGGCGTTGGGCTTCAGCTGGGGCGGCAGGGTCTATTCCGGCAGCGCCTTGCTCCACTAGGGTCTTGACTAGGTGGACAGCGGGCGCCTGGTTTTGAGCTTCCTGCCACTCCTGACTGGGCAGCGGGTCCAGGTTCACCCGTTTTTGGTGGACATGGACCTTCTCAGTTGGTGGCTGGTGAAATGCAGGCAACTCGATCTCTTCGAGGTCATCATCCTCGCACCCTTCTTCTGACAAGTGGGGCATCCGAGAGAGTGCATCAGCATTAACGTTGACACGACCGGCCCTGTATTTAATTGTGAAGTCGTAGTTGGAAAGCGTGGCCACCCATCGCTGTTCCAACGCACCCAACTTGGCCGTGTCCAGGTGGGTCAGCGGATTGTTATCCGTGAAAGCGGTGAATTTTGCTGCGGCCAAGTAATGGCGGAACCGCTCGGTGATAGCCCACACCAGCGCCAGGAGCTCCAGCTTGAAAGAGCTGTAATTTTCAGGGTTCCTTTCAGTTGGTCGGAGCCTCCGGCTAGCATAGGCAATCACTTTTTCCTTCCCATCTTGGACCTGGGACAAGACTGCCCCCAAGCCCACATTGCTGGCATCGGTGTAGAGGATGAACGGGTGGCTGTAATCAGGATACGCTAGGATCTCCTCCCCGGTCAAGGCCGCTTTCAGCTGGTGGAAGGATTCCTCATGCCTCTCTTCCCACACCAGTGGAGCCCCGAGGGGTCTACCACCTTTGGTCTGTCCCACGAGGAGGTCTTGCATGGGGGCAGCTGTGGCGCCCCTGAGGCTTCCGTCGCCACAGGTCATTGCACCCCATCCAGCGGTGTGATGCCCATTCTGGGTGAGGAAGGGAGTGAACACCAGTCCCCTGGTAAATCTACACTACACCCATTGCTAGGAACACACTGGGACCAGGGATAGTGGCAGAAACCCTCCCATGCTGCATGCTGGGAGGGGCCGTAAGACCCATCCCTGCTCCTATAGGGTAGATCAGAGCAACTGGGGAGGTGGGAGGAGCCACATGAGAGCAGACACAGAAAGGAAAGTCTAGTGTGAGCAGATAGAGAGAGAGTGGGGAAGGAGAAGGAAGCCTGCAGGAGGCAGGCAAGGAGGAGAGAAAGGAAGAGAGCTCCAAGTCAGTCAGGAGCTGAAACGAAGAAAGAGACGCTTCCTGGTGAAGATCCTCGGACTCAGAGGGTCCAGGTGCCACCAAGCAGGGAACAGAAGGGGTCCCTGGGCCACGGGTAGCTGTAGAGCTGCGGTGGCCTGTTCCACAGGAACATCGGTGGAGGGGTCAAGCTGCAACAGGGGACGGTCCCTAGAAACCGGAGGAGTGCAAAATCATCTCCAAACAGTAAAAACCGAGGCCCAGGGAATGTTGTAAACTCCCCGGGCCACAGCCCATAGCAGAACTTCTAGAAAAGGGGTAATCAGCCGACAGGTGACCCCCCAGCCTGGAGGCTGTAGTGGAGGCCAAGCCAGGTTTACCCTACAAAAGGCAAGGCTTAGGAAGACAGCGGAAGACAGAGACACTAAAGAGAAGGGCACCGGGTTTTGCTCCAAGAATCACCCAGAAACGGCGGAGGTCCCTGACAGTGGTCCCAGCAGTCCAAGGGTTCCTGCCGGCCTTGACAAGAATTGTGAGTAAAGAACTTGAACTGCACCCTTGGAGTGGTCTCTGTCATTTTATCTGCTTAGCCTTCCATTACACCATAGACTCTCACGAGCACCAACTGTGCCCCGGGGCATTGCTCCACCTGTGGGGAGCAGTACCATCATTGCTGCCATATCATCACCCCGGAGGCCTTACACAGCAGCGGCGGCTTAATAGCCGCATACCACAGGTGGCGTCACGAACACAAACTTTATTCATCACCAAGTCATCAGCCATATTAAACTGACACCCACCAGGGCCATGGAGTCGGGCCCCGCCACCACTGACGTCTCCCGGACTAGTCCGGCCCGGCACCGGGTATCCCATAGCCCTGGGGTGGGCGAGTCAACTTTTGGCGTCACGAACAGGATTTCGTGCCCGGTCCCACCGGGTACTGTGCGCCTGAAGAATCGTGAAATAGCCTGTGTTTTACTGCGAGAGACTGCCGCCATTGAAGCCACTGAGCGCGGGAAGAAGGGGGGCGTGCCTGCAGAAAGGGTGCGAAGAGGAGCCCCGCCCCTTGTCAAAAAAAAGTGCGCGAAGCAGGGCCCGCTATGGAGAGCGGAGGAAAGAAAAATGGCGCGCTAAGAAACTGACAGGCAGTTAATGCTGCTGTCTGGAGGAAGAGAGAAAATGGCTCCTGTAAGCGGAGGGCAGGGGGAGCTCACCTGGATCAGGCCTGTGACCGCCGCTGAGCTGGAGGCTGAGGTCGGAAGGATGGCTGACGGGATGAAGAAGCAGAGCAGATGGGAGACAGCCGTGTGGGGGAAGGAGATGGTGCTGGCCATGAGGAGTCTGCAGAAGTCTGTGCAGCGAGGCCTGCGTGGGGGTGATGCCCACGTCCATCCAGAGTCCACACCAGCGATGCCGATCCTGCTGCAGAGCATCTCCGGCCTAGATCTGGGTGAGTCCCATGCTGCCCCTGCCGGCGCGAGTGCCCCAACCCCCGCTGCCATGCCCGCGGTCCCTGGAGAGATGCCCGGCGCGAGTGCCCCAACCCCCGCTGCCATGCCCGCGGTCCCTGGAGAGACGCCCGGCACGGCGACACCGATCCAGGCCGCAGCCATGCCAGGTACGGCCCGCCAAGATTTCGCCACCGGAGCAACGCCCATCCACGCCGCAGCAGCGACGCCAAGCCCGGCCTGTCCAGCTCAGGCCCCAGCAGTGATACCCCGCTCGGCCAAACAAGATCCCGCCGCAGCGGCAATGTTAATCCACGCTGCAGGTGTGGCCCGCCAAGCCCAGGCCGCAGCCACGCCAGGTGCGGCCCGTCAAGAACCGGTCACAGCAGCATGACCTCTGCAATTAAGAAAAGGAAAAGAAGATGCTGAACTGTACATAGCCCCTGTCTGCCCCTCATTCTTTGTGATGTCCCTTTTGTGCTGCCCTAATGTGCTTTTTGAAGATGACACCTTTCCAGCCTTACTGCCCCTTGGACTTTTTGAAGATGTCACCCCCCATGTTTATGTGTACCGGGCCACGGAACTGGAATGTGGTCCCCGGTGAATGTGAATGTGTAATGTGTCCTGTGTAACCAGGCCACTGGACTTGTTGTAGCCAAGATGTATATAGTTGCACCTGTTGTGCCCCCTACCAGAATTATGGGGGAAGTGCCCAAACTGTGCAATAGACTGAAAGTGCACACTTAGATATTTCTTTATAAGAAGTTTGCAACGTTCAAATACTTGTGCCTCCCATAAAGGGAAGAAATATTTAATTGTTTTATTGTTATGCATAACAAAAATGTTTTTGCAGTTCTTCCACATGTTTTGTTGTCTTTTCAGCCCGAGGACGTGCTGGGCTTCGCTGTGGGGGAGTGTGGCGCCCCTGAGGCTTCCGTCGCCACAGGTCATTGCACCCCATCCAGCGGTGTGATGCCCATTCTGGGTGAGGAAGGGAGTGAACACCGGTCCCCTGGTAAATCTACACTACACCCATTGCTAGGAACACACTGGGACCAGGGATAGTGGCAGAAACCCTCCCATGCTGCATGCTGGGAGGGGCCGTAAGACCCATCCCTGCTCCTATAGGGTAGATCAGAGCAACTGGGGAGGTGGGAGGAGCCACATGAGAGCAGACACAGAAAGTAAAGTCTAGTGTGAGCAGATAGAGAGAGAGTGGGGAAGGAGAAGGAGGCCTGCAGGAGGCAGGCAAGGAGGAGAGAAAGGAAGAGAGCTCCAAGTCAGTCAGGAGCTGAAACGAAGAAAGAGACGCTTCCTGGTGAAGATCCTGGGACTCAGAGGGTCCAGGTGCCACCAAGCAGGGAACAGAAGGGGTCCCAGGGCCACGGGTAGCTGTAGAGCTGCGGTGTCCTGTTCCACAGGAACATCAATGGAGGGATCAAGCTGCAACAGGGGACGGTCCCTAGAAACCGGAGGAGTGCAAAATCATCTCCAAACAGTAAAAAACGAGGCCCAGGGAATGCTGTAAACTCCCCGGGCCACAGCCCATAGCAGAACTTCTAGAAAAGGGGTAATCAGCCGACAGGTGACCCCCCAGCCTGGAGGCTGTTGTGGAGGCCAAGCCAGGTTTACCCTACAAAAGGCAAGGCTTAGGAAGACAGCGGAAGACAGAGACACTTAAGAGAAGGGCACCGGGTTTTGCTCCAAGAATCACCCAGAAACGGCGGAGGTCCCTGACAGTGGTCCCAGCAGTCCAAGGGTTCCTGCCGGCCTTGACAAGAATTGTGAGTAAAGAACTTGAACTGCACCCTTGGAGTGGTCTTTGTTATTTTATCTGCTTAGCCTTCCATTACACCATAGACTCTCACGAGCACCAACTGTGCCCCGGGGCATTGCTCCACCTGTGGGGAGCAGTACCATCATTGCTGCCATATCATCACCCCGGAGGCCTTACACAGCAGCGGCGGCTTAATAGCCGCATACCACAGGTGGCGTCACGAACATAAACTTTATTCATCACCAAGTCATCAGCCATATTAAACTGACACCCACCAGGGCCACGGAGTCAGGCCCCGCCACCACTGACGTCTCCCGGACTAGTCCGGCCCGGCACCGGGTGTCCCATAGCCCTGGGGTGGGCGTGTCACAGCCATCTTCGTGTATCCTTTGATAAAGCGACGGTAGTACCCCACCAGACCCAGGAACTGCCTTACTTCCCTCACCGTGGTCGGTCTCGGCCAGTCTTGGATGGCAGTGATCTTCTCAGGGTCAGGGGCGACACCTTCTGCACCCACCACATGCCCCAGGTACTGCACTCTGGGTTTCAGCAGATGACACTTGGAGGCTTCAACTTCATCCCATATTTGGCAAGGGACGCGAACACCTCGGCCAGGTGCTCCAGGTGGGCTTCATATGTCTGGGAGTACACAATCACATCATCCAGGTATAACAGGACGGTCTCGAAATTTAGATGTCCCAGACAGCATTCCATCAGCCGTTGGAAGGTTCCAGGGGCGTTGCACAGCCCAAACGGCATGCTATTAAATTCACAGAGCCCCATCGGGGTGGTGAAGGCAGTTTTCTCCCGGTCCTCGGGTGCCACGGCCACTTGCCAGTACCCGCTGGTGAGGTCGAGGTAGAGAAGTAGTTCGCGGTTCTTAGTGTGGCCAAGGACTCTTCGATACGGGGCAGTGGGTAAGCATCCTTATGCGTTATCTGGTTAATCTTCCGGTAATCCACACACATCCGCATGGTGCTGTCCTTCTTCTTAACCAGTACCAATGGGGCGGCCCAGGGACTACAGCTGTCCTGATAACCCCTGCCTCCTTCATGTTCCTCAACATGTCTTTGGCGCATTGGTAGTGTGCAGGGGGAATAGGCCTGTAGCTCTCTTTGATAGGGGGGTGCTCGCTGGTGGGGATATTGTGTTGGACCCCTTTGATCTGCCCAAAGTCTAGGGGGTGTTTGCTAAAAACTCGTTCATACTCCCGTACCACCCGGTATACCCCTTCTTTGTAATGTGCAGGGGTATCATCAGTGCCTACATGTAGCTGTCGGTGCCACTCCTCTGACTCCCCTTTGGGCGGTTGAGTGCTGGCAGTCGGTGGGGAGGTTGGGGAAGCTGTCTCGTGGATGGCGTGGGGATCTAGAGTGAGCAACTTAGCAAGTGTAGCATACCGGGGGAGTCTAACTTCTTCCTCCCCACAGTTCAGCACCCTCACGGGCACTCTCCCCTTCTTTACATCTACCACACCTCGGGCGGCCATTACTGTGGGCCAGTGCTCGGAGGGCATGGGCTCTATCATGGCAGGGTAGTCACGCCCCTGAGGCCCTACTGCTGCCCTACACCAAATCATCATCTCACTCCTAGGGGTCACAATCAACGGGGCAACATCCATCACTCTCACCCCACCAATCTCTCCTCCCGTCGAGTTTACATGCTGGCGGTACACTCGGATCTCACGCTGCACAGCTCTCTGTCGGCTTCCCGCCGCCGTGGCGGCCAGCTGCTGCAGTAGGGCCAACACATCACTCATACAGTGCTCCATCACATTGGTTCCTAGCACTATCTTCGGGTTATGATCACTGGGTTCATTCATGATCACAATCATACCCTGGTGTTGCAGTTCAGCTCGCCCCACAGTCATGGCCACTTGTTTATACCCCACTTGGGTCAGTGGGAGTCCATCAGCAGCAATCAGTGTTATACTAGTATCTGGGGGAGCCAGCTCGTCTGTCCCCCAATACCGTTGGTATCGATGTGTATGGTATGGTGGTTACCTGTGATCCAGTGTCCAAGATAGCCATCACCGGTATGCCGTCCACAGCCACGGGGATGATGGGCCGGGCCCCGATATACCGGTCCCGCCAGTCTGGGGGGCCACGGGGTTCTACTCCTGAGGACTGGCCCGTGGCCCCAGGGGTTGCTCGTTTAACGGGCACTGTCGGAAGTAATGGCCAGGCTTGCTGCACCTGTAACAAATCGGGGGTCCATACCGTGAGTCATTGTTTCTTCTCCGCTGCATCCAGGAAAGTTCCTCAGGACGGTCGGCGAGCTGTATCTTTGCCGGAGGCTGGGATCTGGTCTGAGGCTGGAGTGCGGCAAGGATCTTGGCGAGGTCTCCATCCATGCGGCGGACCTGGGCAGCCAGTTCTTCCATCGTGCTGCTTGGAGCTGTAGGTACTGGATGAGGGCAGGGGCCACCACGACGGGGGTCGTCTCAACTGGCCATGGGGCTGGCTCCAAGACTTCCGAGGCTGAGGGTTGCAGAGCTTTAATGGCCCGCTCCTTTAACACAGCAAAGTCCACATCAGGGTTTTCCAAGGCCCACAGCCGGAGTTGTTTGCGATCCTCGGAGGACCTCATTCCCTGCACAAATTGCTCTACTAACATTTTATTGCTGTCCGCCTCATTGATGGTGTCTACCCGCTTCAGTGTGCGGAGTGCGGTTTGCAGACGTAAAGCAAAGTCCCGAATACTGTCCACAGGTCGTTGCCGACATTGGTAAAACTGCATTCTCAGCTCAGCTTCGGTACGGGTCTCAAAGGCAGTCTGTAGTCTCTCAAAAATGGTGGCTACAGAGGACCGGTCCCCCTCGGCCCAGGTCTCCGCCTCCTGCTCGGCTGCGCCGGTTAGCTGCCCCAGCACTACCGCTGCACGTTGCTTATCAGTCAGGGGGTACAATTCCAGGAGCGGGTTAAGCTTTTCCGGAAGAACTGTAACGCATCAGGTTTCCCGTCGTACTGCGGTAGCCAGGTAGCTCCGGGCACATAAGGCAAGGAGAACGGCATCACCTGAGCGAGAGCTGGGGCCGCGGCACCCCCCGCCAGCGCGGCCGGGACCTGGGCAGGCCCATTCCCATCCACGGGTACCACTGCGGCTGCGACCACCGCTCCTCCAGCGGCTCCGTCGGGCGCAGACATCTTGTTTCCGTCCCCCTTAGCCTCTTTCTGGCTCCTCCTCTATCGGGGCGGGGTTTTGGCCTTCGCGCCTCCACTACTCGAGGAGACGCTCGAGCGGGGACTTTCCGCGACAAAGATGGCGGCTTCTGAAATTTTCTGGCCGGACACCTCCGGCGGTAACAAGGCGCACCTCTACCAGACGGCAGAGCGGTAAGATCCTGTTCGTGACGCCAAGTTGTCGCGGGCGGAGGAGGGGACGCCGCGCTCTCCCACTGCTCGGGTCCGGCTGCCGCGGCTTGCTGCGGCCGCTGCTGCTCGGTGGCTCGAGCGATGGGCCGGATCCCGGGGACTCGAGCGGCACTCCTCGCCCGTGAGTGAAAAGGGGTGGTTTGGGTTTGGGGATATTGTCCGTGACGCCACCCACGGTTTGTGGTGATTTTTTAGTGACACCACCGCTGCTCTGTATGGGGATCCCGGGAGCGGTGACAGGGAGCAGCAGACTTGTTAGTTCTCCCCTCTGTGGGTAGGAGTTGGTTGTCCCGGGGCCCAGTGATGGGGTGGAGGATGAGTGATGACAGGCCGGGTGCGGGGCCTGGTGAGTGTGCAGGGTCGCGGGGGCAGCGCTGTGCCGCACGGCTCGGTGGTACTCACTCAGCCTGAGATGATGACACAGTTCTCGGTCAAACACACGGCTGGAAAGACGGTTCCCACGGACGGCTGCGTTTGCTTTTCCCCGGTAGTTAACGGTGACTGTCTCTTTCCATGCACCTAGTACTTCTGTTGGTTCCAATGGGTTCCCACCGGTAACCCGCTCCCCGACTTGGATGTAGGCCGGAGGAGCCCCTCTTTGCCCGCAGTGCTGGCCCTGAGAAACTGGTGTCTTGGCGGTGGCGGTGTCTCTCTCATACGGTTGGACTGTTGCCTTCTATCGGGACTTAGTTGTTTGGAAACCCGGAGGTCCCCTTCACTGACGGATTTGGCAAATTCACGGCGACTCCTAGCCTTGCCGGGATCCGAAAGGCCCCTGCCAATGGTGCTGGCTTCTCCTTGTGTACCGGTCCGGTACCCGCCGGGCCACCACCCGTCCGCGGTCCTTACGGCAACTCCGATAGGCCACTCCTGCAGACGGTCACCGCCGTCTGCTAACCTTGCTGTCTCTGTCCGGGGCACACACCCGGACGCTCTCAGTTAGTTACTCCACTACCACTTTCCTCCTCACACTCTCCCGTCCAACACTAAACTGGTCTCTTTTCCCGCCTCCAGGACTGTGATCTCCTCGGTGGGCGGGGCCAACCGCCTGGCCCACCCCCTGGTGTGAACATCAGCCCCTGGAGGAAGGCAACAAGGGTTTTTGGGTCTAGCTTAGATGTGCCTAACCGGGGTGTAGGGTGTGGTGATGTCATTACCTATGACCCCTGGCTTGTCCAGGGCGTCACACCTGGGCTTGGAGACGGCAGCACATCATCGTCGTCCGGGCTTCTACCAACGCCGCTGTTCCAGGTGCGGGCTCGGGAAACTCTGGCTGTCCGGACGGGGCGGACATGTTGCACCTTCGTTATCCAGGAACCATACGGGTGGCAGAGTCCTGGAGTCCTTACCCTTTATCCCCTGTGTCACATGAGGCAGGATCTTCGCCCGCCCCCCTTGGTCTTTTCGGGGCACTCTGCTTGCTTTCTGCACCGCTCTGCTCTCATGGGGCGGAGCTTCACTTTCGCGTCCTTTTTGCTTGGAGATGACGGCTTGGGCGGGAAACTTCACGCCACAGGAAGGTGACAAGCTGGGGGATTCTGCAATTTTTCAACGGGGACTCCGCTGACGATAACTTCAAGGCGCACTTCCACAGGTAAGTGGATAGGTTCAATCCTGTTTGTGACGCCAGAAGAGTCGATGTGTACTGCCCCGGGGCTCAGCCAGCTGCCGAGCCGCTCGGATCCGTGCTCGTCGGTGGGTGGCTCGAGCTCTCCACGGACCCGGGGGTCATGTCGCTCTGAAAGGGGGTTAGCGCTACACGTAGGGACTTCGGTGGGGAGGTCCATGGCCAGAGCCGCGGTTGCTTGTAGGGGATTTAAGTTCGTGACGCCACCCACGGGTTGTGGTGAATGGATGGACACCACCGCTGCCGCTAACTAGGCTCCCGGGGACGATGTTGTGCAGCTTGATGTTGACCCCCTCCGTGTGTAGGGGGATAATAGTCCCGGGGGCCCGAGGAAGGTGCTGAGGCGCAAGGATGGATGCGTGCTGGGGTGTCGGTGCGGTGCGGTGTGCGGCCCGAAGGCACTGGTGTACTCACTATGATAAACACGCTGGAGTCTCTGGTAAACCAAACAAGATGGTGAACGGTGCCCGCAGCCGGCTGCAGTTTCCCCTTAACAGGTTGGTGGTTTCCACCTTTCTCCTGCACCTTACTTGTGTAGAAATCACGACTCTTATGCCTAAGCAACGGTAGTCCGCTCCCTGTCTTGGTATGTGCTGGGAGAGCCCTTTTGGCCCGCAGACGCTGGCCCCTCGGGTCTCTATGCCTGGGCAGTGGCTTTACCCCTATGGTTGGGCTGTTGTCTTCAGTCGGGTCTTATGTGGGAAAGGTCCTAAAGTCCAGTCCTCAATCAGTTGATTTGACTCAGCCCAGTTGTTTCTGGGCCTCATACTGGGTCTGAGTACCCCTCCTGGTCCTCCGGTTTCCAATCGGTTCCCCGGTTCGGTACCGGCGGGCCACTGCCCGTCCCCGGTCCCTACAGTTCCACCGGCTGTAATCCCAGCTCCTGCAGACGGCCACCACCATTTGTCTCCTTGCCAGAGGTGACTGGGCTCCAACCCAGGCACCTGGTGTAGACTTTCGCCAGGCCTGAGCACAGGTCTGCCCTTGAACTTGACTTCCCTCACTCCTCTGTCAAAGCTCAATTCTAACTAACTGTTTTCCCACTTCCGGGCCTGTGAACTCCTTGGTGGGCAGAGCCAACCACCTGGCTTCGCCCCCTGGTGTGAACATCAAACCCGGAGGGTGGTGAGAAGGGTTTTGTGGTTTGGCTGCTGTCACCTTACTAAGGGGAGGGTGTGTGTGTGCATGGGACTACCTGGGACGACCTGGCTAGTCCAGGGCGTCACACTCTACAGACCCAGGCTGATTGATGCCCCTGTCAAAAACAGGGAGGACATCATTAAAGAACTGTTACAATGGGATGCAGAGCACGTCCATTTCCCCAGTGCTGATGAAGGGGACACAAGCCAAATCCAGGATGGTGCTGCTGCAGAGGTCCTGTCATCAACTTCAAGCCAGAGCAGCAACTGGGGCAGCATGGACTCCTACCTGCAGATGGCCTTCAGCAACTCACTGCAGATGACCGGGATGGACGGCTGAGGCTCATCCAGCAGTATCAAGAGGCTGCAGAGCGCCACGCCCAAGCAGAGAGAGAGGCCGAGAGAGCCGAGCGAGAGCGTCAAGCCCAGAGAGACCATGAACTGAAGTTCCTGCAACTCCAGCAACAGATATCTTCCCCACTGAACTGTGAGTCCAAAAATGCCAACAGCTTTAAGCCCCGGCCTGAGCACTTTCCTGTGTTGGAAAAGGACAGGGGCTTGGACGCCTTTCTGAAAGGATTTGAAAAGACTTGCTTGCAGTACCAGTTGCCCAAGGGACAATGGGCACGATACGTATCCCAAGGGCTGCGAGACAAGGCCCTGGATGCGATTGTCAGTCTCCCTCAAGAGCAGAGTAGAGACTATGAAGCCATAAAGCAGGCCCTAATACGAAAGTATCAGCTGACTCCAGAGTTGTATCGCAAAAGATTGCGGACCCTCCAGCGTGGACCTCACGACAGCAACAGGGACGTTGTGGATGGGCTCCGGACCAACTTGGAGCAATGGGTCCAAGGACTGTCTGCCACCACTGCTGAGGAGGTAAAGGACCTGATGATAAAGGACCAATTCCTACACCTTTGTCCTGTGGACGTGCGACAGTTTGTGATGTGTGACGCCCTGGGCAAGCCAGGGGTCACAGGTCATAACACCACCACACCCTACACCCCAGTTAGGAACACCAAGGCTAACCTAAAAATCCTTGTTGCCTTCCTCCAGGGGCTGATGTCCACACCAGGGGGTGGGCCAGGCGGTTGGCTCCGCCCACCGAGGAGTTCACAGCCCTGGAGGCGGGAGAACCAGGCAGATGAGTTTAGGAGGAGGAAGTAGAAGGAAGTGGTAGAGGAGCTAAGGAGAGAAGCTGAAGTAAAGGGAAAGTGACAGTTAAGACAGCCTGAAGCTGGTCCGGGTGTGTGCCCCGGACTGAGAGACAGCAAGGTCAGACGACGGCGGTGACTGTCCGCAGGGGTGACTGTTTGGAGGTTGCTGGAAGGACCGCGGACGGGTGGTGGCCCGGCGGTACCGGAGCGGTATACGAAAAGCAGTCAGCACCAGTGGCAGGGGCCTTTCGGATCCCGGCAAGGCTAGGAGTCGCCGTGAATTTGCCAAATCCGTTAGTGAAGGGGACCTCTGGGTCTCCCAACAAGCAAGTCCCGATTGAAGGCAACAGTCCAACCGTTACAGAGAAACACCGCCACCGCCAGGGCACCAGTTTCTCAGGGCCAGCGCCTGCGGGCAAAGTAGGGCTCCTCCGGCCCATATCCAAGCCGGGGAGCGGGTTACCGGTGGGAACCCATCGCAACCATCATCATCTTAGGTGCAGGAAAAGGGACCGTCACCGTCAACTACTGGGGAAAGCAAGTGCAGCCGTCCGTGGGAACCGTCTTTCCAGCCGTGTGTTTTACCGAGAACTGTGTCATCGTCTCAGGCTGAGTGAGTACCAAAGTGCCGCGAGGCACAGCGCTGCCCCCGCGTCCCTGCACCCCACCAAGCCCTGCATCACCCACCTCATCACTGGGCCCCGGGACAACTACCCCCTACCCACGGAGGGGAGGACTAACATCTAGCTGCTACATACCATCACTCCCGGGATCCCCATACAGAGCAGCGGTGGTGTCAACAAATCACCACAACCGTGGGTGGCGTCACGGACAATAAACTATCCCAAAAACCAATCCCCTTTCACTCACGGGCGAGGAGCGCCGCTCGAGTCCCCGGGATCCGGCCCATCACTCGAGCCACCGAGCAGCAGCAGCAGGCCGCAGCAGCCGCAGCGGCAGCTGGACCCGAGCAGTGGGAGAGCTCGGCGTCCCCTCCTCCGCCCGCGACAACTTGGCGTCACGAACAGGATCTTACCGCTCGGCCGTTGGGTAGAGGTGCGCCTTGTGACCGCCGGAGGTATCCGGCCGGAAAATTTCAGAAGTCGCCATCTTTGGCGCGAAAAGTTCCCGCTCGAGCGTCTTCTCGAGTAGTAGAGGCGCGAAGGCCAAAACCCCGCCCCGAGAGAGGAGGGGCCGGAAAGAGGCTAAGGGAGATGGAATGGCGGCTAGCTACATGTAGCCGCGGCTATACAGATAAGGACGCTGGGGCCTCACGATCCGCCGACCCCTGTAAAGAATGTCCGCTCCCCCTAGCTATGCGGGGGCTACCGAACCGGTGCCCGGGACAGCGGCATGGCTGAGGGCCCGAACGGCAGGGATCTGCTGACACTACCGGAGCCAGATCTGCCGGCTGATGGAACAGTGGACCGCGGAGGTGAAGGATGCAGCTGCAGTTGCACGAGTGTATGGAATGGAGGCCATGATGGAGGAGCTGGTGAGTGACCCACGCCCCTATGTCCCCGAGGGACCAGCCGCTGCGGCTGAGGGACCCGGTCTACCCCTTGCCCCCATGCCACCTCTGCCCTCCTTGCCCGTGCACCGCGGTGCGCCTGGCCCGTCGGGCGTACACCCCTTCGTGACAGTGGCCGAGAGAGTGGCAAGCCTGGAAGCTGCGGCAGCTGGCGGCAACCCGCCTGGCGCAGAGACGGACGATAGTGATTCCGGGCCTGACACCGAGCCCGTTTCGGAGGAAGATGAAGGAGTCATCGCTCTGCAGGGAACGGAGGCCACTTACATCCCCCGGAGTGGAAATGACGGGTATCGGGCGGCCCTTCCTCGCCACGCTTGCTATGCGCTGGAGGGGCTGGTGCCCGTGTTCTTCCACCCAGAGCCGGGTGAGGAGGACGAAAATGCACAGTAAGGGCAGCGGAGCCCCGTTGCACCGTCCCCGTTGGGACCACCAGTCAGTATGTTTACAAGTTGAAAAGGTTTTGCAAAAATGAGAATGATAACCGAAGATTTACCTGATTGTCTACCGTGATTGGAAACCGGCCGTTGCCGGCACCGTTGTCCCCGTGGGGACCATTTGAAAAATTTGCATAGAAACTCCTATGGACAAGCCCGTGAACTTGCAGGGCAACCACAAACCTTAAGTGGGTTGTAAATAAATATGATGTGCAGCTACCGTAACCGCCTCCGGAGAGGCAGGTGGGAAGGACAGCTCCCGCTTGGGTAACTTGTGCTGGACTGGGGTCAAGGGGTGCTGCCTGGGTTTTAGGGGCAGCATCAGGGCCAGGTTACTTGGGTGGGAGAGAGCGGCAGCCGCAACCGTTTAAAATGTTTGCAACGTTTAAGTACCGAACCTCCCGATTTGGGATGATGTCATAAGTTGTATTATGTTTACCTTTTATATATTTTTCAGAAAATAAAACCGGTGTTGGACGGGCAGCCCGCGGACGGTCTGCATTTTGCTAAGGGGGAATGTGACGCCCTGGGCAAGCCAGGGGTCACAGGTCATAACACCACCACACCCTACACCCCAGTTAGGAACACCAAGGCTAACCTAAAAATCCTTGTTGCCTTCCTCCAGGGGCTGATGTCCACACCAGGGGGTGGGCCAGGTGGTTGGCTCCGCCCACCGAGGAGTTCACAGCCCTGGAGGCGGGAGAACCAGGCAGATGAGTTTAGGAGGAGGAAGTAGAAGGAAGTGGTAGAGGAGCTAAGGAGAGAAGCTGAAGTAAAGGGAAAGTGACAGTTAAGACAGCCTGAAGCTGGTCCGGGTGTGTGCCCCGGACTGAGAGACAGCAAGGTCAGCCGACGGCAGTGACTGTCCGCAGGGGTGACTGTTTGGAGGTTGCTGGAAGGACCGCGGACGGGTGGTGGACCGGCGGTACCGGAGCGGTATACGAAAAGCAGTCAGCACCAGTGGCAGGGGCCTTTCGGATCCCGGCAAGGCTAGGAGTCGCCGTGAATTTGCCAAATCCGTTAGTGAAGGGGACCTCTGGGTCTCCCAACAAGCAAGTCCCGATTGAAGGCAACAGTCCAACCGTTACAGAGAAACACCGCCACCGCCAGGGCACCAGTTTCTCAGGGCCAGCGCCTGCGGGCAAAGTAGGGCTCCTCCGGCCCCTATCCAAGCCGGGGAGCGGGTTACCGGTGGGAACCCATCGCAACCATCATCACCTTAGGTGCAGGAAAAGGGACCGTCACCGTCAACTACTGGGGAAAGCAAGTGCAGCCGTCCGTGGGAACCGTCTTTCCAGCCGTGTGTTTTACCGAGAACTGTGTCATCGTCTCAGGCTGAGTGAGTACCACAGTGCCGCGAGGCACAGCGCTGCCCCTGCGTCCCTGCACCCCACCAAGCCCTGCATCACCCACATCATCACTGGGCCCCGGGATAACTACCCCCTACCCACGGAGGGGAGGACTAACATCTAGCTGCTCCATACCATCACTCCCGGGATCCCCATACAGAGCAGCGGTGGTGTCAACAAATCACCACAACCGTGGGTGGCGTCACGGACAATAAACTATCCCAAAAACCAATCCCCTTTCACTCACGGGCGAGGAGCGCCGCTCGAGTCCCCGGGATCCGGCCCATCGCTCGAGCCACCAAGCAGCAGCAGCAGGCTGCAGCAGCCGCAGCGGCAGCCGGACGCGAGCAGTGGGAGAGCGCGGCGTCCCCTCCTCCGCCCGCGACAGATGGACCGGGAACCAAAGGATGCGGATACAGCAGCACAGATTGCTGACACCTATGAGGCCAACCGTGTGTTGGAGGTGCGGGGTGACATGACTGAGGATTCCCCCAAGGTAGTAAGTGTCTGCGCTGATGGAGATGGAGGCAGACATGACGACCATGAAGAAGGTAGTCATATGCAGCTAACCAGTGTCACAGCTGATGTTGATGTGTCACCCAGGGATAGGGGGTACTCAGATCCGGGCCAAGGGGTCACTTTTGTAGGTGTACGGTGGCGTGACCCGGTCTGTGATCCCAGGCACCACAACAAAAGGGGCATTATATACAGGGGAGATTTTGTAGTCTATGTTCCGTGACACCACCCGTGGTGTGCGGTGAGGAAATGGAGCACCGCTGCTGCCGGTCACAGGATCCCAGGGATGGTTATGGGCAGCAAGGTTGTGATTTTCCCTCCACGGGTAGGGTGTTGATGTCCCGGGACCCCGGTGTGATGGATTGGGGAGTAACGGGTGCAGTCCACGGCTTGGACCGGGTGGTGCAGGAGTACTCACAGTATAAGGCAATAACTGACATGAGTCCGAGAATTAACCAAGTTGCTGGTAACTGGTGCCCACGGCTGCTGTGAGGACGGGTCCCACACCCGTGTGTGTAATTCAGGTGTTTTTCTCCTGCCTGGTGTCTGTGTCTGTGTCTGCTCCGTACACAGGAAGCGGCTGGCCTATTCCTGAGGCCCTCACTGCCACTTCTCCTAGCCCCACGCAGGGGCTGCTTCCAGACCACTCTCCTCCTGCAGACTGCCTGAAACAAAAACTCTGCTCTCTCCAAGCTCCTCTCTCCCCCTCCCGTTTTCCTGAGGAGGGGGCTAGTGGGGCCTGATTGGCTGGTGTGTATTGGTGTGAGAAACTCCCCAAGGGAGAGTGAGCTCTGCACCATAAAGATGTATGGAGACCTCTGTGACACCCTGGTTTTGTCAGGGTGGCACATTGACACGGCTGGTGGTAGCTGTCCCTTGATTAGCACTGCTCCTAAGGTATTACGAGATGAGAAGCAAGTAGCACCCAGAGCCTGTCAGGCTGATGGGACAGAGTTGTTATTGTACCGCCCCCGTGCCAGCTGCCGAGCCGCTCAGATCCGGAGCCGCGGTGGCTCAAGGGGTCTCCGGATCCGAGGGGGTCCGCGCGGACACTCGAATTAAGACGAAGGGGGGAAGGAGATATATACAGGGGGGATTTTTGGAAAGTTCGTGACGCCACCCACGGTACGTGGTAATGTGAGGGACCACCGCTGCCATTGGGGAACCTTGTGACGATGGTGTGGCAGCTTGATGTTTAACCCCTCCGTGGGTAGGGGGTTTGTGTCCCGGGGCCCGTTGATGACAGATGGTGTTTGGGTGCCATTGGGGAATAGGTCCAGGGGTTTCCAATGTACTCACTGAGTCCCAGAATAACCACACCGACAGCTTGTAAACCAAAGTTCTGAGCACCAAGGTAGTCTGCGGGGAGCACGCCTGGATCCGTGCCCTTGGTGTTGTTATTTTTCTGTGGCCCTATCCCTGGCACCTTAGTCTTGATTGGACCCGTTGGTATGAAACTCTCCGGGCCCCGCTCACCCGTATGGCTAACGGAGTGAGCTTGCTCTCAGGGTTCACGCGTAGGATTTCTTTGGACTGTAGTGGGAAAGTCCTATCCCATCAGTGCGCTAGTACCCTGATTTTGGAGCGGGTTGGGGATGACACTTGAAGTCTTCACCCCCGTCGGGTAAATTGCTGGAACGCGTGAAGCTACTTTCTGGCCTAGGGTCCACGTACCCCGTCATGCCCTGGCCCCTGCCCGGTGATTGCTCAAGGCTGCCGGCTGCCCTCCTCGGCAGTCCGTGCCCCTTGACACTGTCCCCTGCGACCGGGTTTCAGCTCCTGCCAGGCCCAGTCTGCCACCTAGCAAACAGGAGCTCTCCTTCGTGGCCTCTCCTCATGAGAGCCACTTCACCTCCTCTCTCCTTCACCCTCAACTCTCAACTGTCACTGTCCTCACTTTCTCCTCACCAACCCCCCATGTGGGCGTCCCTATTCCCCTCAGGCCCCCCAATGGTGTGTCTGGTAGGTTCAAGTGGGAAGTGTTCCTAGGATTTTTGATTGGACAAGCTGTTACAACACCAATGGACTGGGATCCGTTAACCAAGGAGGGTGGATACTGTGGAGAAGGGCAGATTGCACAATACCCTATGACGACCTGATAAGCCAGGGCGTCACATTATTCCCCGGGGAGACAGCCTTCATCAGCGCTGCCACCCGCAGTCAGAGTGCCCAGAACGCAGGTGACACTTTGCCTTCCGGCACCTCTTCACTGAGAGGGATAAAGGAACTGGTTACTGACCCAGAGCAGGTGCCAGAGGGTCCCAGTGAGGTGCGAACCTTAACGTCACTTTTAACTGCCTCTAGCCAAGAGTTACAGGCGGATCTACGATCTGATGCCAGTCTAGAGACGTTAAGGAACCTTGCAGAGAAGCCCTCCTCCGAGACTGATAAGGAAAGGGTGTTCTGGGACCAGGGGAGGTTGTACCGGGAGACTGTTCCCTGTAACCCCCAACAGGAGTGGCTGAAGGAAAGACAGCTGGTGGTGCCCTACTGCTTTAGGGGTGAGTTGCTGCGGATTGCCCATGAGATCCCACTCGCCAGACACTTGGGGGTCAGCAAAACCAAGGCCTGGCTGTCTCATCACTTCTATTGGCCCAAAATTGGGAGAGATGTTGCCAATTACTGCCGCTCCTGTATCACGTGTCAAAGAGCGGGAAAGTCAGGGCCTACTCCCAGAGCTCCCCTGATCTCTTTGCCGGTGATAGAGGAGCCTTTCCAGAGGATCGCTGTGGACATCGTTGGGCCTCTGGCAGTCCCCAGTAGTTCTGGAAAACGTTTTATCCTTACTGTGGTAGACTATGCTACCTGGTATCCGGAGGCAGTGGCTCTGTCCTCAATTAGGGCCGATAAGGTGGCAGATGCCCTCTTGACCATATTCTCCCGAGTAGGATTTCCCAGGGAGATGCTTACCGACCAGTGGACCCAGTTCATGTCTCGTTTAAAGGGAACCTGTCATCAGTTTTTTCCCTATTAAACCAAAAATATCCACTTCTGCAGCTCCTGGGCTGCATTCTAGGAAGGTGCACCTTGTTGCTGGCCCACCTTGCAGACCCCTAAAAAAACTTTATAAAATCTTACCGCATCCTATGCAAATGAGTTTGGTTGGCCAGATGGGCGGGCTCTAATTCGTCTCTTGTCTCCCCCTCCTGCCGTTGTTCACCAGGAGGGGGCGGCTCTGTGTATGACCTCACCAGCCTCATCCTCATACCCGCCAATAATTTTGCACCTGCGCAACTACATCACTGGCGCTCGTGCGCCCCGCGATAGGGGCACAGCGAAATGCACCTGTGCGAGACTCCAGCAGCGTGCACGAAGACGGGGGTGGCGTCATCCATTTAAATCATGCCTGGGGGACGGCGAACAGCGGCAGGAGGGGGAGACAGGAGACGAATTAGAGCCTGTGTACTGCCCCTGCAGCAGTCGGACTGCTCAGATCCCGGGCTGCCGTGGCTCAAGGGTCTCCGGACCCGGGGGCTTGGGGTCACCCGAAAATGAAAGGGGGCTATTTACAGGGGATTAATGTTCGTGACGCCGCCCGTGGTTCGCGGTAAGGGGAGTACTGCCGCTGCCGATGAGAGTACCCGGGGGAGATGGCGTGGGGCAGCCAGATGACGTTCCCTCCATGGGCAGGGGAGGCCCCGGGACCAGGGGCGTAATGACCGCGGTCGCAGAGATCGCCACTGCGACAGGGCCTGCAGGGTTATAGTGGCCACCTACAGCGACTGCCAGGGGGCCGGCCTGTGAGTCAGGGGGGCCCGGTGTCAGCAGGGGACAAAGGGGCCCCTGTCCTGGAGAGGCCCACCAGGCATTTCTGACCTGCAGCAGAGCAGAAGTGCTCCTGGACAGAAGACGGAATCCATCCTGCCAGGACCTGCGATGATGTCATGCCCATGTGACTGTGTGGGAGGAGACACAGAAAGCAGAAAGCATCAGAAGATACCGATTTCTGAAGGACATTTGGACACATGACTGCTGGTAATGAGAAAAAAGGGGTCATGAGTGGGAGGGGGGTGCAGGGTGAGTGGCATATGAGGGCTTCAGACTGTGACAGAAGGATGTGAAGGGGTACAGAGTGTTTGAGAGAGGGATAAGTTTGGGTACAGGCAGGGTGCGATATGTGGGGCAGGGTATGTGACATATGGGGGTGTAGTGTGTGATATGGGGGTGCAGGCTGTATGGGGAGCAGGGTGTGTGAAATATGGAGGTGTAGTGTGTGTGATATGGGGGGTGCAGGCTGTATGGGGAGCAGGGTGTGTGACATATGGGAGTGTAGTGTGTGTGATATGGGGTGCAGGCTGTATGGGGAGCAGGGTGTGTGACATATGGGGGTGTAGTGTGTGTGATATGGGGTGCAGGCTGTATGGGGAGCAGGGTGTGTGAGATATGGAGGTGTAGTGTGTGTGATATGGGGGGTGCAGGCTGTATGGGGAGCAGGGTGTGTGACATATGGGGGTGTAGTGTGTGTGATATGGGGGGTGCAGGCTGTATGGGGAGCAGGGTGTGTGACATATGGGGGTGTAGTGTGTGTGATATGGGGTGCAGGCTGTATGGGGAGCAGGGTGTGTGACATATGGGGCTGTAGTGTGTGTGATATGGGGTGCAGGCTGTATGGGGAGCAGGGTGTGTGAGATATGGGAGTGTAGTGTGTGTGATATGGGGGTGCAGGCTGTATGGGGAGCAGGGTGTGTGACATATGGGAGTGTATTGTGTGTGATATGGGGGGTGCAGGCTGTATGGGGAGCAGGGTGTGTGAGATATGGAGGTGTAGTGTGTGTGATATGGGGGTGCAGGCTGTATGGGGAGCAGGGTGTGTGACATATGGGAGTGTATTGTGTATGATATGGGGGTGCAGGCTGTATGGGGAGCAGGGTGTGTGACATATGGGAGTGTATTGTGTGTGATATGGGTGTGCAGGCTGTATGGGGAGCAGGGTGTGTGACATATGGGGGTGTAGTGTGTGTGATATGGGGGTGCAGGCTGTATGGGGAGCAGGGTGTGTGAGATATGGGAGTGTAGTGTGTATGATATGGGGGGTTCAGGCTGTATGGGGAACAGGGTGTGGGACATATGGGGGTGTAGTGTGTGTGATATGGGGGTGCAGGCTGTATGGGGAGCAGGGTGTGTGACATATGGAAGTGTAGTGTTTGAGATGGGGGTGCAGGCTGTATGGGGAGCAGGGTGTGTGACATATGGGAATGTAGTGTGTGTGATATGGGGGGTGCAGGTTGTATGGGGAGCAGGGTGTGTGACATATGGGGGTGTAGTGTGTGTGATATGGGGGGTGCAGGTTGTATGGGGAGCAGGGTGTGTGACATACGGGGGTGTAGGGTGTGTGAGATGGGGGTGCAGGCTGTATGGGGAGCAGGGTGTGTGACATATGGGAGTGTAGTGTGTGTGATATGGGGGGTGCAGGTTGTATGGGGAGCAGGGAGTGTGACATATGGGGGTGTAGTGTGTGTGATATGGGGGGTGCAGGTTGTATGGGGAGCAGGGTGTGTGACATACGGGGGTGTAGTGTGTGTGATATGGGGGGTGCAGGCTGTATGGGGAGCAGGGTGTGTGACATATGGGGGTGTAGTGTGTGTGATATGGGGGGTGCAGGTTGTATGTGGAGCAGGCTGTAGAGTGCAGGAGGGGGAAAAGGGGTGTTCACACTGTATACAAAGTGATGGCATATTATGGGAGTCAGTAAGGACAATGTGAGGCCACAGTATGAGGGGAGCAGTATATGAAGGACAATGTGAGGGCACATTGTGGAGACTGTATGGTGTGAAAAGGGGGCACAATATGGAGAGGGGGCCGTGTGGCGAGGGGCACGTAAGATATGAACAGTGTGGAGGCCATTGCTTATATTGCAGGTCCTGCGGAATGTCGGTATACTCACTGGCGGCTGCTGCGAGCAGCCAGCGGGGAATTCTGCACATGTCAGGTGATTTGGACAGCTGACATGTGCAGCTATCAGGCATGAGTGGATCCACTCTCCACCCGTGCCTGTTAACCCCTTACACCGTGCTGTCAATGTCACAGCGCGCTGTACATCCCAGCTGCGGTAAGGTCTCACTTACCCGGCAGAATGAGAAGTCACGTGACATGATCACGTAGAGCCGATGGTTGCCATGGTAGCACAGAGTCATGTGATGATTCCTGTAGCTATCATGAGTTAGTTCCTCTTACACCTGTCAGACCGCCGTGTGTAAGAGGAGAGCAGCTTTTCTGCAGATCAGAGCAATGCAGCAGGGGGACTAGTCAAATATTTATATAAAAAAAGTTAAAAAAAAAGTTTTAAAAAAATAAAAAACCTAAAAGTTCAAATCATCTCCCCAATCACCCCATTAAAAATTAAAGAGTTAAAAAAGCCTCTGCACAAAAATGGTATAATTAAAAACACCAGCTCAAGACACAGAAAATAAGCCGTCACTGAGCCATAGATCCCGGCAAATGAGAACACTACGGTTTTTGGAAAATGGTGCAAAAAATGTGCAACTTTTTTTCGGACGTTTGATTTTTTTTTACCCCTTAGATAACAGTAAACCCATATATGTTTGGTGTCAACAAACTCGTACTGATCTAAAGAATCACAATAACACATCAGTTTTACCATATAGTGAACACTGTGAATAAAATATCCTAAAAACAATCATGCAATCACACTTTCTTTTGCAATTTTTCCACACTTGGAATTTTTTTGCCATTTTCCAGAACACTATATGGTAAAACGTATGTTTCATTCAGGGCTGTGGAGTCGGTAAGCCAAACCTTCGACTCCGAGTCCCACATATATTGCTTATAGTTAAGTGAAAAATGTATTGTACAATGTGAACATCAGACATTTAATCATTTATCAATCAAGATATTTGGATAGAACATAAAATATATTTATTGCATACAACTTTAGAACACAAAAAACTAATAAATTGTAAATATGTTATCCAATATGTAATATACAGTAGACTACATATATATCTTGTGTGTCCATGTATAATATATATATATATATATATATATATATATATATATATATATATATATTACATATTGTATTACATATTTACAATTTATGTTTTTTGTGTTCTAAGTTCTAAAGTTGTATCCAATAAATATATTTTATGTTCCATCTAAATATCTTGATTATTGTATCATAAAAATGATTAAATGTCTGATGTTCACATTGTACAATACATTTTTCACTTAAATATAAGCAATATACTAAATGTTATTATGTAGTATGTTTTTGTTGAAAACTGTTTTTTGCCACATACAGTGTATTACATAGTGTAGCCATATATATATATATATATATATATATATATATATATATATATATATATATATATATATATATAACACTATATAATACACTATGTAAGTGGCAAAAAACAGTTTTCAACAAAAACATAGTAAATAACATTTGTGCAGTCTATGAATTTGTTGTAAGACATAGAATTGCCTCCATCAGATCCTCCTTCACAGATGACCTCAAATCTGGCCTAATAATTTTAAGGCTAGAGAACATCCTCTCTACAGTAACTTGGGTTGGAGGCAAAGCAATAACCACATGGGCAACATCTCTAACAATTTCCGGGTATAAAGGAATTGCCTCATGCACAGTCAGTTTTGATGAACGGTTGAATTTTTCTATTTCTTTGAGAGCAAGTGATAAATGTTACTGAAATCTGGCCAATCTGCTGCTATAGGAGACGGAGTGAAATCTTTTTCCTTGCGGCAACGCTTTGCCTGCTCCATGTCATCCAAATACTTGTCAACGTTAAACTCCTCATCTGATGAGGATGAAGATATGGCAGCAGTAGCACTGTCAGGCCCCAAGTCCTCTTGCGCCTGGCAGTCCTGTAGCCGCTCATCCTAACTGCTACCTCACTCAAAGTTTCTTTTCCTTTAGTAAGCTGTTGATCATCAAGCAGTATACGAAGACTTGGGTCCACATAAACAGCTGCTAGAAGAATTTTATTTTCCAATAGCTGTGTATCTCTCCGTTTTGATTGAAGCAGAAATGCCATCTGCGATTAAACCTCCTCTTTGGGACAGGCAAAATAGCAAGTTCTTCCACTCCCTTATGAAAATGCCAGGAGTTAAATCAAGTAAAATATATCTTTGTACCGTGTTAGCCAGTAGAGATAAAAAAATGGTTTAAAAGAACTGAGAGTCCTCAGTGGTTGATGCCTTTTAATGGCTAACTGAAAAGATGGTAATAATTGCAAGCTTTCGAGACTACTCAGGTCTCTTCATCAGGCATGGTATACTTGGTAGCAGTTAAATCCTCAGCTTATAATTTTTTAGTCACGGTAAATGGGTGATTAAGCAATTCCTTCAATTCAGCCACCTGTGTCCATTGACCTTCATTTAATGTTACTTGAGGGTTCACCATTTCTATAAGAAACGGTTTTAGTTCAAGCAATGGCTCAGTCATTAAATAAGTGCTGCCTCACCGAGTGGCTTGATCAACAATTGCCCCTTTCCCAGCACGTCTCTTCAAGATGGAATCAATTTTAGGGGTTCTGGCGGCAATAACCAACTTCCTCACTTTTCCAATTAGATTTCCAGCATGTCCGCCCAGTTTCACACATCCGGCTTTTCGCTGGTTTGGCGGATGCGGCGCACGCCAGTACAGTACGACACAGTACATTGACAGCGCCGCAACTTCTGGGTCACATGCTCCGGTCACATGACAGCATGTGACCGTCGTTTGTCGCGCTGCCACTGTACTGTATACACTGTACTGGAGTGCGCCGCATCCGCCAAACCGGCGAAAAGCCGGATGTGTCAAACTGGGGTCCCTCTTGCAGACTCTCTCATTGCCAGCTGCAGCGTGTGCACAACACAGCGCATGTGATGAATAGGAAAGTGTTTTGAAGCAGCTTCAACAAGATCATCTAATCCTAAAGTATCATTTTGCTGTTCTTCTGTTGCATCAGTTAAATTGTACTTATGTGTGAAGCATTGTTCGTTACAATAGCAAGAACCTGTTCTTTTTTGAGTTGGTAATCTTGCAGAACTTTTTCCACTAAGGCCTGGAGAAGCTGGCTGCTGTGATGAGCTTTACTATCTGTTACTGCCAGTGACTTGGTAACAATTTCTTTCTTGCCAAAAACATATTGAACATTGATGGCAAAATAGTTCAGTGAAATGCGGTGACTCCAGCATCCAGCAAAGGCAATGGGTGACAAGATAGGACATTCAGACACAGCGTTTTCAGTTTGTGGTGTTTTTTCTAATCTGCTTTTGCTATTGAAAGCATTATTTATGAGCTCAAAAACCTTTCAGGTGATGCGGTTTTTTAAAAAGCTGATCTGCTTTTGCAGCTGACAAATGTATCCTCAAAAAACGCAGCAAAAACGCTGTGTGTGAATGTAGCCTTAGATAAGGAATAGAGCAGACATTTATAGGACATTTCATAACTTTCCCAAATTCCTATGAAACAATATTCAGCACATTCTGCATTGCACTACTGTCCCCAATTTATTATAGATTCTAGGAGTCGGAGTCGGTGCATTTTATACCAACTCAAACTCCACCAAAATGAGCTGCGACTCCACAGCCCTGGTTTCATTTAAAAGTACAACTCGTCCCACAAAAAAATAAGCCCTCATATGGCAATATTGACGGAAAAATAAAAAAGTTACTGCTCTTCAAAGAATGGGCGCAAAAAAACAAAAACGGAAAATCACCCGGGGGTTAAGGGGTTAATGAGATGGGATGGTTCTATGGATATTTTTCATAAAGAATGACAATGTGGTGGCCATAACTCATGGTGGAGGGACGGTGCAGTGCTCATAGTATATGAGTGGGACAGTGTGGAGGCCATGTATCATAAGGGGACAGTGTGGTGGGCGGGGGTCACTTTTTTGTCAGGGGCATAGTGGGGGAATTATTTTTTCAGGTGCACAGTATACGGGTTATTTAGTGCACAGTATACGGGTTATTTAGTGCACAGTATACGGGTTATTTAGTGCACAGTATACGGGTTATTTAGTGCACAGTATACGGGTTATTTAGTGCACAGTATACGGGTTATTAAGTGCACAGTATACGGGTTATTTAGTGCACAGTATACGGGTTATTTAGTGCACAGTATACGGGTTATTTAGTGCACAGTATACGGGTTATTTAGTGCACAGTATACGGGTTATTTAGTGCACAGTATACGGGTTATTTAGTGCACAGTATATGGGTTATTTAGTGCACAGTATACGGGTTATTTAGTGCACAGTATACGGGTTATTTAGTTCACAGTATACGGGTTATTTAGTGCACAGTATACGGGTTATTTAGTGCACAGTATACGGGTTATTTAGTGCACAGTATACGGGTTATTTAGTGCACAGTATACGGGTTATTTAGTGCACAGTATACAGGTTATTTAGTGCACAGTATACGGGTTATTTAGTGCACAGTATACGGGTTATTTAGTGCACAGTATACGGGTTATTTAGTGCACAGTATACGGGTTATTTAGTGCACAGTATACGGGTTATTTAGTGCACAGTATACGGGTTATTTAGTGCACAGTATACGGGTTATTTAGTGCACAGTATACGGGTTATTTAGTGCACAGTATACGGGTTATTTAGTGCACAGTATACGGGTTATTTAGTGCACAGTATACGGGTTATTTAGTGCACAGTATACGGGTTATTTAGTGCACAGTATACGGGTTATTTAGTGCACAGTATACGGGTTATTTAGTGCACAGTATACGGGGTATTTAGTGCACAGTATACGGGTTATTTAGTTCACAGTATACGGGTTATTTAGTGCGCAGTTTACGGGTTATTTAGTGCACATTATACGGGTTATTTAGTGCACAGTATACGGGTTATTTAGTGCACAGTATACGGGTTATTTAGTGCACAGTATACGGGTTATTTAGTGCACAGTATACGGGTTATTTAGTGCACAGTATACGGGTTATTTAGTGCACAGTATACGGGGTATTTAGTGCACAGTATACGGGTTATTTAGTTCACAGTATACGGGTTATTTAGTGCGCAGTTTACGGGTTATTTAGTGCACATTATACGGGTTATTTAGTGCACAGTATACGGGTTATTTAGTGCACAGTATACGGGTTATTTAGTGCACAGTATACGGGTTATTTAGTGCACAGTATACGGGGTATTTAGTGCACAGTATACGGGTTATTTAGTTCACAGTATACGGGTTATTTAGTGCACAGTATACGGGTTATTTAGTGCACAGTATACGGGTTATTTAGTGCACAGTATACGGGTTATTTAGTGCACAGTATACGGGTTATTTAGTGCACAGTATACGGGTTATTTAGTGCACAGTATACGGGTTATTTAGTGCACAGTATACGGGTTATTTAGTGCACAGTATACGGGTTATTTAGTGCACAGTATACAGGTTATTTAGTGCACAGTATACGGGTTATTTAGTGCACAGTTTACGGATTATTTAGTGCACAGTATACGGGTTATTTAGTGCACAGTATACGGGTTATTTAGTGCACAGTATACGGGTTATTTAGTGCACAGTATACGGGTTATTTAGTGCACAGTATACGGGTTATTTAGTGCACAGTTTACGGGTTATTTAGTGCACAGTATACGGGTTATTTAGTTTACAGTATAATGGTTATTTAGTGCACAGTATACGGGTTATTTAGTGCACAGTATACGGGTTATTTAGTGCACAGTATACGGGGTATTTAGTGCACAGTATACGGGTCATTTAGTGCACAGTATACGGGTTATTTAGTGCACAGTATACGGGTTATTTAGTGCACAGTATATGGGTTATTTAGTGCACAGTATACGGGTTATTTAGTGCACAGTATACGGGTTATTTAGTGCACAGTATACGGGTTATTTAGTGCACAGTATACGGGTTATTTAGTGCACAGTATACGGGTTATTTAGTGCACAGTATACGGGTTATTTAGTGCACAGTATACGGGTTATTTAGTGCACAGTATACGGGGTATTTAGTGCACAGTATACGGGTTATTTAGTGCACAGTATACGGGTTATTTAGTGCACAGTATTCGGGTTATTTAGTGCACAGTATACGGGTTATTTAGTGCACAGTATACGGGTTATTTAGTGCACAGTATACGGGTTATTTAGTGCACAGTATACGGGTTATTTAGTGCACAGTATACAGGTTATTTAGTGCACAGTATACGGGTTATTTAGTGCACAGTATACGGGTTATTTAGTGCACAGTATACGGGTTATTTAGTGCACAGTATACGGGTTATTTAGTGCACAGTATACGGGTTATTTAGTGCACAGTATACGGGTTATTTAGTGCACAGTATACGGGTTATTTAGTGCACAGTATACGGGTTATTTAGTGCACAGTATACGGGTTATTTAGTGCACAGTATATGTGTCATTTAGTGCACAGTTTACGGGTTATTTAGTGCACAGTATACGGGTTATTTAGTGCACAGTATACGGGTCATTTAGTGCACAGTATACGGGTTATTTAGTGCACAGTATACGGGTTATTTAGTGCACAGTATACTGGTTATTTAGTGCACAGTATACGGGTTATTTAGTGCACAGTATACGGGTTATTTAGTGCACAGTATATGTGTTATTTAGTGCACAGTTTACGGGTTATTTAGTGCACAGTATACGGGTTATTTAGTGCACAGTATACGGGTTATTTAGTGCACAGTATACGGGTTATTTAGTGCACAGTTTACGGGTTATTTAGTGCACAGTATACGGGTTATTTAGTGCACAGTATACGGGTTATTTAGTGCACAGTATACGGGTTATTTAGTGCACAGTATACGGGTTATTTAGTGCACAGTATACGGGTTATTTAGTGCACAGTATACGGGTTATTTAGTGCACAGTATACGGGTTATTTAGTGCACAGTTTACGGGTTATTTAGTGCACAGTATACGGGTTATTTAGTGCACAGTATACGGGTTATTTAGTGTACAGTATACGGGTTATTTAGTGCACAGTATACGGGTTATTTAGTGCACAGTATACGGGTTATTTAGTGCACAGTATACGGGTTATTTAGTGCACAGTATACGGGTTATTTAGTGCACAGTATACGGGTTATTTAGTGCACAGTATACGGGTTATTTAGTGCACAGTATACGGGTTATTTAGTGCACAGTATACGGGTTATTTAGTGCACAGTATACGGGTTATTTAGTGCACAGTGTATGGGTTATTTAGTGCACAGTATACGGGTTTTTTAGTGCACAGTATACGGGTTATTTAGTGCACAGTATACGGGTTATTTAGTGCACAGTATACGGGTTATTTAGTGCACAGTATACGGGTTATTTAGTGCACAGTATACGGGTTATTTAGTGCACAGTATACGGGTTTTTTAGTGCACAGTATACGGGTTATTTAGTGCACAGTATACGGGTTATTTAGTGCACAGTATGTATGGATATTTTTTATTTAGGTGTAATAATGACACTTATTTTTTAGGGCATCGTGTTAGGATATGTTGTGGAAAACCAGAGAAGATGGAAGTCTGGGGAGACGAGCTGTGGATGTCCAAGATCATGATGGCATCTGAACCAGATGAAGAAGAAGAAGAAGAAGAAGAATGGGATAAGACCATTACAATCTGAGAAGTCACCAATAAGGTACCTGGATCTAAGGCCCCTTTCACACGTCAGTGATTCTGGGACGTTTGTGCTTTTTTTTTCTACGTACCAGAATCACTGACATACGCAGACACATTATAATGAATGGGTCTGCTCACACGTCAGTGATTTGTCACTGCACGTGTCTCCGTGCGGCGTACCCGCGTGTGCATGTTTGCCGCACGGAGACATGTCCATTTTTTTCTGGCATCACTGATGTCCCATGGACCACGCAGTGGTGTGATCCGTGAAACACGTGCCAGAAAAAAACGTGCTTTTAAAATAAAAATCATTTTTACTCACCCGGCTTCAGCGGCGCTCTCTGCAGCCCGTGCAGCCTGCTGCTTCTGAGCCGGCTCATTACTGTCGTGCATATTCATGAATACACGACACAGCCGACCCGGAAGCAGCTGCTGCAGGGGCCAGCGCCGGCCGGATGCGATCAGCACCATGGACAGCGGGAGCGATCAGCACCATGGAGAGCGGGAGCGGGCACAGGTGAGTTAATCTCTAAGTGCAATCACGGGCCACGGAGAACGGAGCCCGGATTGCACTTAGACAACCCACGTGTGCCGTGAATCACGGCACATGCAGAGACATGTGCGTGTTTTACACGCCAGTGAAAAACGTTAGAGTTTTTCACTGACGTGTGAAACGGGCCTTAGGCAATCCGCGGCAATCACGCACACGTGTGTACGCCGCACGGAGACATGTGCAGTGAAAAATCACTGACGTGTGAGCAGACCCATTCATTATAATGGGTCTGCGTATATCAGTGATTCTGGTACGTTTAAAAAAAAGCACAAACGTCCCAGAATCACTGACGTGTGAAAGGGGCCTTAGAGAGCATTTATACTGGACAATCGCCTCCTTTAAAGGGAATCTGTCACCAGGATTTGCTCCCCCATGTGAGAGCGGCATAATGTAGAGACAGAGACCCTGATTCCAGCGATGTGTTACTTACTGAGCTGTTTGCTGTCATTTCGATAAAATCAATGTTTTCTCTGCTGCAGATAAAAGCTCTGGAATATGCTGGACTACCTAACAACAGGCCAAGTAGTCCTGTAATGATAATCTGCTGCTGATTAATCAGTGATTTTATCAAAACTACACTAAGCAGGTTAGAAAGTGACACATTGCTGGAATCAGGATCTCTGCCCCTATGTTATGCTGCTCTCAGATTAGAGGGCAAAAACCTGCTGACAGATTTCCTTTATATGATTGTTGACTGTTTGGTTATATGAAGCCGATCGGCAGTTGTTTAACGGCATGTGACTGCAGACATGTGAATCCTCATAGCATGCACACAGCGCACTGTCGGGGTTTTCCAGTGTCGGTGGTGAGAGCGGCCGTCATGTGACCACAAGCATGTGATTTGCATACTTCTAGCCACATCGGCATGAGGCTTTGGACTGACTTACTGGTAGGGGCAGCCTGAACCCCAACTACGGCCCTGACGCTACACTTAACCGTACCAGTCTGCGCATGCACGCTGCAATTTATTTTCCCAGACCACTTGGTCCAAGAACAAAATTGAACATAATCACTGCCTGATTGGATAACATTGGTCCGAGTGCGATCCAATGTTTTGTCAGCTCACACTCGGGCTAAAAATACGGGCGTCTGTACAAGCTCTTATGGTGTGACGCCATAGCTGTAAGAATGTTTACCTGGTGAGGGGCCACTCAGAAGTTTTGCCCCCTCTGAGCTGAAACCCCCCAACATACGCCTCTGGTGATGACAGGTTGTTATTTTTTTAATCAGTGAGTAAACGGTGGCCAGAGGCCTATGGGGGTGCATTATACTATATGGAGGATTATGGGGGTGCATTATACTATATGGAGGATTATGGTGTGGGCATTATACTATATGGAGGATTATGGTGTATGCATTTTACTATATGGAGGATTATGGTGTGGGCATTATACTATATGGAGGATTATGGAGTGTGCATTATACCATATGGAGGATTATGGAGTGTGCATTATACTATATGGAGGATTATGGAGTGTGCATTATATTATATGGAGGATTATGGAGTGTGCATCATCTTAAATCGAGGACTGTGGGATGTGTATTATATTATATGTGGGACTATAGGATTTGCATTATATCATATGGAGGACTATGCTCTACACCAGGGGTTTCAAACACGCGGCCCGCGGGCCGCATGCGGCCCTTCAGGTGGCTTCTTGCGGCCCGCTGGCCCGTGGACCCGGTAAAGATGACGACCGGTGCAAGAGGCCGCAGCCTCCAGCTATCTATTTCAGTTTACAGTTTTGCCTTAGCCGGGCACAGTAAAGTTCTCGCTGCAGAACACAATAACAGCCGCCTGCCAATCAGTGGCAAGCACCTGCTCCATATGACCTCAGATGCTTACCTGTGATTGGCCAGTGGCTGTTGTGCAGTGAGAACTGCCGACGGAGGATAGGTGAGCAGAATGTTTTTGTGTGTGTGTGTGTGTGTGTGTTTCTGCCGCTGGCTGAGCCTGCACAGGGTGTGTGTGTGTGTGTGTGTGTGTGTGTCAGCTGAGGCTGCTCAGGGTGTGTGTGTGTGTGTGTGTGTGTGTGTCAGCTGAGGCTGCACAGGGTGTGTGTGTGTGTGTGTGTGTGTGTCAGCTGAGGCTGCACAGGGTGTGTGTGTGTGTGTGTGTGTGTCAGCTGAGGCTGCTCAGGGTGTGTGTGTGTGTGTGTGTGTGCGTGTGTGTGTGTTTCTGCCGCTGGCTGAGCCTGCACAGGGTGTGTGTGTGTGTGTCAGCTGAGGCTGCACAGGGTGTGTGTGTGTGTGTGTGTGTGTGTGTGTGTCAGCTGAGGCTGCACAGGGTGTGTGTGTGTGTGTGTGTTTCTGCTGCTGGCTGAGGCTGCACAGCGTGTGTGTGTGTGTGTGTGTGTGTGTCAGCTGAGGCTGCACAGGGTTTATGTGTGTGTGTCTGTTAGCTGAGGCTGCACAGGATGTGTGTGTGTGTGTCTGTTAGCTGAGGCTGCACAGGGTGTGTGTGTGTGTGTGTGTGTGTGTCAGCTGAGGCTGCACAGGGTTTGTGTGTGTGTCTGTTAGCTGAGTCTGCACAGGGTGTGTGTGTGTGTGTGTGTGTTAGCTGAGTCTGCACAGGGTGTGTGTGTGTGTGTGTGTGTGTGTCTCTTAGCTGAGGCTGCACAGGGTGTGTGTGTGTGTGTGTATCTGTTAGCTGAGGCTGCACAGGGTGTGTGTGTGTGTCTGTTAGCTGAGGCTGCACAGGGTTTGTGTGTGTGTTTGTTAGCTGAGGCTGCACAGGGTGTGTGTGTGTGTCTGTTAGCTGAGTCTGCACAGGGTGTGTGTGTGTATGTGTGTGTATGTGTGTGTGCGTGTGTATGTTAGCTGAGGCTGTACAGGGTTTGTGTGTGTGTGTGTGTTAGCTGAGGCTGCACAGGGTGTGTGTGTGTGTGTGTGTGTGTGTGTCTGTTAGCTGAGGCTGCACAGGGTTTGTGTGTGTGTCTGTTAGCTGAGTCTGCACAGGGTGTGTGTATGTGTGTGTGTGTATGTGTGTGCGTGTGTGTGTTAGCTGAGGCTGCACAGGGTGTGTATGTGTGTCTGTTAGCTGAGGCTGCACAGGGTGTGTGTGTGTGTGTGTGTATGTGTGTGCGTGTGTGTGTTAGCTGAGGCTGCACAGGGTGTGTGTGTGTGTGTGTGTGTGTGTGTTAGCTGAGGCTGCACAGGGTTTGTGTGTGTGTTAGCTGAGGCTGCACAGGGTTTGTGTGTGTGTGTTAGCTGAGGCTGCACAGGGTTTGTGTGTGTGTTAGCTGAGGCTGCACAGGGTTTGTGTGTGTGTCTGTTAGCTGAGGCTGCACAGGGTTTGTGTGTGTGTGTGTGTGTGTGTGTGTGTGTGTGTGTGTGTGTGTGTCAGCTGAGGCTGCACAGGGTGTGTGTGTGTGTGTGTGTGTGTGTGTGTGTCAGCTGAGGCTGCACAGGGTGTGTGTGTGTGTGTGTGTGTCAGTTGAGGCTGCACAGGGTGTGTGTGTGTGTGTGATTACTACAAGAAGACATGCATGGGGCACATTAATACAAGAAAGGGACCTGCATGAAGCACATTACTATAGGAAGGGGACCTGCATATGGGGCACATTACCACAAGAAGGGGACCTGCATGGGGGCACATTATTATAAGAAGGGGACCTGCATGGGGCACATTATTATAAGAAGGGGACCTGCATGGGGCACATTGCTACAAGGGGGCAAGGATGCGCACATTTTTACAGAATGGGGAACAGGATGGGGCACATTACTACAAGAGGTTGGCCAAAATTACTATGCAGTGCTTATTGTAAATAAAACTGTATTACTTACAAAAAAATGTGTGTTATATATATATATATGGTACCACTACCAATGTCACTTTGTCCTGAAAAGAATGCGGCCCCTCAAATTATTTTTTTTCTGTGTGCGGCCCATACACCCAGCTGAGTTTGAGACCCCTGCTCTAGACTATACTATATGGAGGACTATGGGAGCTGCATTCTATTATATGGAGGGTTATGTGAGACCCATTATACTATATGGAAGGCTATGTGGTGGTCATTATAGTATTTGGATAACTATATATGAAGGGGACAAAGATAAAGAATGGCATGGGAAAGTTTTGTGCTGAGGGAAAGAGGCTCTTTCCCTCAGCACCTAAGCACCCAGCTTTCTCATGCACTGAAATGGGAAAACTGGGTGCTGAGGGAAAGATATATAGCAGAGCATGGGAAAGCTGGGTGCCGAGGGAAAGATATATAGCAGAGCATGGGAAAGCTGGGTGCTGAGGGAAAGATGTATATCAGAGCAAGGGAAAGCTGGGTGCTGAGGGAAAGATATATAGCAGAGCATGGGAAAGCTGGGTGCTGTGGGAAAGATGTATAGCAGAGCATAGGGAAGGTACGTGATGAGGACAAGATGGATATCAGAACATAGGAAAGCTACTGATAGAAAGATTTCAGATCATGGGAAACCTGGGTGCTGAAGAAAAGAGCCCAGTGTCAGCCACACTATCCCATACCCCAAGTGTCGTGTACGGTTGGGGGGGCCCAGGTCCAAACTTTGCATCGGGGCCATCAAACTCTAGTTACACCACTGCCTGGGACTCTGGATGGGGGAGGTGCAGGAGAGCATGGTGCAGGCCAGGCAGGGAGGTTCAGGGGAGCGCAGTGTACTCACTCAGGCCGTATGGATGTTGGTGCGACCATTAAGCAGACTCTGACACAGAAGTAAACCAAGTCTCTGGGTGCCGCTGCCGCTTCAGGGGATGCTCGTCCGGGAATCCGTCCCCGTGGGTATTGCTGATCGTTCTTGACCTGCCTCCATACACTAATTTAGAGTGTTCTGAGTGACTCCTTAGCCTGAAGCTTTTGGGGTCCCGCTTCCTATGATTAGTTAGAGGAGCTGTGCTCTCGATGCCTGACACTTGGGATCTCAGTGGGCCGCATAAGCTGGAAAGCCCTATCCCCCTAGTTATGTTGATGCCTTCGATCTCTGAGCTCTTGGGGAAAGTTCATAAAGAGACTATCCTCCATAGGTGAATTATCAGGTTGCGTGAAGCTACTCCCTGATCTAGGGTCCAGTACCCCGCCGCGCTCGGTACCGGTTCGGTTACTATATTTTCTGGTGTCGACCATTCTCCAAACCTAAGTCTGGCACCCCTCTCTAATACCTTGCAACCGGGTTTCCAACTCCTCCGGTCCCAGACCATTCTCTGCGACCTAGCCAAAGTCTCCCAGGGAGCTCCAACTCCCTCCAGCTCCTCACTCTCTGAGGGCTACCACTCAACTGACACAGCCCCTCCTGCCAGTCTGCCTGACCCCTAGGCGGGTGGCTCTGTTCCAGCTAGACCACCCACTAGTGTGCCTGACAGGGTGTGGTGTGAGGTGTCGCTAGGATTTGAATACTGATGGAGCAATAACAAAGGTTAGGATCCCAGAACCATGGGGGGGTTGAGCTCTGCACCAAAAGAGAAAGGAGTGCAGTACCCTGTGACACCCTGACTAGTTCAGTCACACCCGCCCATCTGGCCAACCAAACTCATTTGCATAGGAAACGGTAAGATTTTTTAAAGTTCTTTTAGGGGTCTGCAAGGGCAACAAGGTGCACCTTCCTAGAACGCAGCCCAGGAGCTGCAGAAGGTGACATTTTTGGTCTAATAGGGAAAAAACTGATGACAGGTTTCCTTAATGGAGGCTCTCTGTAAGAAAATGCAGGTGCAGTATCTGGTATCCAGCGCCTATCACGCACAGACCAATGGTTTGTGTGAGCGATTTAATGGTACCTTTAAGCAGATTCTTAAGATACTGGTTGAGTCACATGGACACGACTGGGAGCGGTATCTCCCACACCTGCTGTTTGCTTACAGAGAGGTACTACAGGCCTCAACGGGGTTCTCCCCCTTCAAGCTCCTGTATGGCAGACAAGTCTGGGGGCCTCTTGGTCTGGTAAGGGAATAGGAACTGAACTCCCCAGAAGTGTCCGTTGTGGAGTATGTCATGTGGCTCTGTGACAAAATGCAGTCAATGACGCGGCTGGTGCATGAGAATATGGTGCAGGCCCATGCCAGCCAGAAGATGTGGTACGACCAACACCCTTAGGAGCTGGTGTACGACGTGCCTCAGAAGGTGTGGGTCCTAGTCCCAATGACCCAGAACAAGCTTCAGGTGGCCTGGGAGGGTCCATACCTTGTGCATCAGCGCCTCAATGATGTAAACTACGTAGTCACCATTGACCATGCCAGGAAGAGGCAAAAGGTCTTACATGTCAACATAATGAAAGCTCATAAAGACCGGGAAACCTTAGCCCTTCTTGTCTGTAGCCTTCCTGAGGAAGGGGAAAGCGAAGTCTTGGTGGACTTGCTTGCATCGGCTGGGATGTAGGGTCTATTGAAGAGGCGGAATTCAACTCACAGCTATCAATGGACCAAAGGTCCCAGCTGAGGGAGGTATTCTGGCCCTAACTGATGACCTTCATGAATGTCCCAGGGAAGATGTTGCTAGCCACCCACCAGATGGACACAGGGAGTCATCCTCCCATCCGTCAACCCCCATACCGTGTCTCCCTAGAGGTACAAAAGGACATAAAAAGGGAGATAGATGAAATGCCAACCAGATCCAAAGGTACATGGGCCTCGCCTGTAGCTTTGGTTCCAAAAAAGGACCGGACAACCCGGTTTTGCGTGGACTATAGAAGGCTAAATGTCATCAAAGCACCCGATGCATACCCAATGCCACGCATCGATGAGCTGCTGGATTGCTTAGCTGGGGCCCGGTACCTGACGATCATGGACCTGAGTCGAAGGTACTGGCAGATTCCTATGTCCAATGAAGCACAAGAAAGGTCCACCTTCATCACCCTATTCGGGCTGTATAAATCTCTTGTCATGCCCTTTGGCATGAGAAATGCTCCTGCCTCTTCCCAGCAATTGGTCGACCAGCTGCTTTAGGGACTAGAGGGGTTTGCTGTTGCTTACCTGGATGACATTGCCATCTTTAGTCCCACTTGGGAGGAACACCTGAGGCACCTAGAGCAGGTGCTCAGGCGGATCCAAAGCGCTGGTCTGACTATAAAGCCAGGGAAGTGTCAGATCGGCATGACGGAGGTGCAGTACCTCAGACACCGTGCAGGTGATGTCCTTCTTGGGTACAGCAGGGTACTATAGAAAGTTCATCCCTAACTATAGTGCATTTGCTAAACTGTTGACAGACCTCACCAAAAAGAAGCTACCGCAAGTAGTCACCTGGACAGATGACTGTGAGCGGTCCTTCAGAGCGTTGAAAGCTGCCCTCACCAGTTCCCCAATCCTACAAGCCCTGGACTTCACCCATCGGTTCATAGTTCAGACAGATGCCAGTGCATTTGGCCTGGGTGCAGTACTCAGCCAGGTAAACGGGGAGGGGCAAGAGCACCCAGTGGTGTTTCTCAGCCGCAAGCTCTTACCCCGGGAAGTGGCCTACACCACTGTGGAAAAGGAGTGCCTCGCTATAATGTGGGTCCTGCAGAAGTTGCAGCCCTACCTATATGGAGGCAACTTCACTATAGCAACAGACCACAAGCCTTTCAGCTGGCTGCATCGGGTGGCCGGCGACAATAGTAAGCTACTGCGGTGGAGCTTGGCTCTACAGCAGTATGATTTTACCATTCAACGCAAGAAGGTTAGTGAACATGGCAAAGCTGACAGGCTGTCCCGGCAGGGGGATGTCAGCAAGGTAGGCTTGGGAGAAGATTGGCAAATCAATCTCCCATGCTACCTCAAAAAGGGGAGGTATCATGTTAAAACTCTTAAGGTCGCCGAGAGAAAGTCCGGAAGTGCGGCACCTAAAGGAGGTAAAGTTGGGTAGGGATTGTATGTTGGGGATTTTGTTAAAGGGAGAGGGGGTGGGAAGGGTGGTGGAGTTCATTTCAAGGTTGGGTGGATTTTGAAAAAGGTGAGGAAGGAAAATTGAGAGGCCTTCCCTCCTGCTAGGATGTTTATTTGATTTATATATTTTTGTCCCTAACCCTGTTTCTTTGATTCTGTACAAAGAGAACATTTTCAATAAAGAATATGTTTACAAAAAAAACCCAAACTCTTAAAGTCCATTATACCACCCCCCACCCCAGCACTAGCACAGATCGCCATGACGACATTATCTGATCGGCCTGAGAGTTTTGGTATTTACGACCAGGGGATTGGAAGCATCTGAAGGAAGATGTACAGAGAAAGCCATGGACTTCCATAGCCCCCCATCCCAGATGTGGCCCCCCCAATCCCCACCCTGGATATGCCCCAACCACCGTTACTACAGTCCCCACCCTGGATATGCCCCATCATAAGCCATGGACTTCCATAGCCCCCATCCTAGAAGTGCCCCCACAGTCCCCACCCTGGATGTGCCCCATCCATCCTTCCTACAGTCCACACCCACCATCCCCACAGCCCCAGTCCCTAATGTACACTTGCTTTGGCAAAACTAATTTGTATTTGGTCCTGCCAATAAAGCTTATTTGATTTGATTTGATTTGAAAGCCATCTCCTTTATTCTTTTAAGTAGAAAAGCTATTAATACAGTTTTTAGGTGCCACATTAATACTAGAAAAATTAAAAGCATATTGTCAGAATCCCGGTGAAGAGATGAACGCAGAACACCGTCTTATATAGCTGCGCGATTGCTGGTGTCCCGACAAATGGGTATTGGCCAATAAAATCATGCTAGATGTGTTGTGTTTTGTATCTATGCGAATGAAAAATCGAGATATAAAATATGACGCTAATATCTCTCACCTGTGTGGCCCAGGGGCAGAGATATACAAAAAACTATTTTCTTGAACCCCTCGGTACAGCCCACAAGGTATCATAAAATGAGGTCACAGATGGGAGGGTGAACTTAAGTCATAAAAGTCAGAAGCCCATGTGAAGCCCCCGCTCACCTTCAGGTCGCCTCAGGGTCTTCACGTGCTGGAAATCTTCCGGCAACAGATACGTCGGGTTAACTTCAAAAGGAATCGTGACGCCACTCACGGTGCTTGCCTTCTTTTACTTATGGGCCCCCTCGTTGCTGTTGATGCTGCGGACTCTGTGTTGTTCGGTGACGTACATCCAGCACCCTAACCAGCAGGTTTAGCAGGCCAAGTAGATGGGTTCCTGCTCTGGGGACCTGTTTCCCCGTGCGGTTCTGGCCTACCGGTAGTCTCCTTACTCAGCAACCTCTTCACTAGGTGGTTTTCAGGCAGCCCTACTGGGTAGCCGCTCTCCCCCGCCAGCAGCCACTACAGGTGGAGGGTCTGACAGTGTCCTGCACTTCTACTCTACACCTCAGACGCGGCTGCTCCACTCCTACTCCTTTGACTGCCACTGCACAACTCCTTAGCTTCCAGTCCCACTACCCACCACTAGCTGGGATGTGAGGGTGTGTCGCCCTGGGCAAGCCAGGGGTCACAGGTCACAACACCACCACACCCCACACTCCAGGTAGGCACATCACAGCTAACCAGAAATCCTTGTTGCCTTCCTCCAGAGGCTGATGATTCACACCAGGGGGTGGGCCAGGCGGTTGGCTCCGCCCACCAAGGAGATCACAGCTCTGGAGGCAGGAAGTACCAGGCAGATTAGCCCAGGCAGGGCTAAAGAAAACAGCAAGTGGAAAGTGAAGGAAAGAAAAGTGGAAAAGGAGGAGAGCAAGAAGTGGTGACAGAGCAGAGAGTGTGCAAAGCCTGAGGGCCCAGCTTTGTGTAGGGCCAGAACAGCAAGGTCAGCGACGGCGGTGACTGTCTGGAGGGGGACCGTTTGGAAGTTCCTGGAAGGACCCCGTTAGCTGTGTGCCCGGTGGTCTGGAGCAGTGTTCCGAAGGACAGTCAGCACCAGGGCAGGGGCCTCTCGGACCCCGGCAAGGCTAGGAGTCGCCAAATTTGCCGAATCCGTCAGTGAAGGGGACGTAGATCCCCCAGCAACCAAGTCCCGATTGAAGGCAACAGTCCAACCGTTACAGAGAGACACCGCCACCGCCAAGGCACCAGTTTCTCAGGGCCAGCGCCTGCGGGCAAAGTGTAGAGCTCCTTCGGCCCAGATTGCAGTCGGGGAGCGGGTAACCGGAGGGAATCCACCGCTACCATCAGTCAAACATAGGTGCAAGGAAGAGTGACATCACCGTCAACTACCGGGAGTGCAGGTGCAGCCGTCTGTGGGACCGTCCTACCAGCCGTTTGGTTTACCGTACAAACTGTGTCCAAGTCTCAGGCTGAGTGAGTACCACAGTGCCGCAAGGCACAGCGCTGCCCCCGCGTCCCTGCGCCCACCAGGCCCCGCACCTCCTTCTCCACCCCCGGGCCCCGGGATCACCAACCCCTACCCACGGAGGGGCAACACAACACCTGGCTGCTCCGCATCACCATCCCCGGGACCCCCGAATTGAGCAGCGGTGGTGAAATCACCACAACCGTGGGTGGCGTCACGAACTATAACAATCCCCCACACCCACCACAAATCCCCTTTCACTCACGGGCGAGGAGTGTCGCTCGAGAAACCCTGGGATCCGGCCCACAGCTCGAGCCACCACTGAGCAGCTGCCGGACTCGAGCAGAAGAGGGTGAGCGCGGTGTGCTGACACCCTCCTCCCCGCCCGCGACAACTTGGCGTCACGAACAGGATCTTACCGCTCTGCCGTCTGGTAGAGGTGCGCCTTGTTACCGCCGGAGGTATGCGGCAGAAAAATTTCAGAAGCCGCCATCTTTGGCGCGAAAAGTTCCCGCTCGAGCGTCTTCTCGAGCAGTAGAGGCGCGAAGGCCGAAACCCCGCCCCGAGAGAAGAGGGGCCGGAAAGAGCTAAGGGGGACGCGATGGCGGCCGGCCGCATGTAGCTGCGGCTATAAAAGCAGGGACGCCAGGACTCTGCAAACAAACCGTTCCTGGAAGCAAAAAGAGAAGCCATCATGTGGATGCCGTCCCGTGACACCGTAGCCCCCGCGCCTGGAACCGCGGCGTGGGTGGAGATCCGAACCGCGCAGCTCTACCAAAGGCTGCAGGTCAGGATGCAGCTCCTCATGGAGGAGTGGGAGGCCGACATGGCGGACGTTGTAGCCACCGTGCGGAGACGCGAGGAGGAGGCGGAGAAAGGGAGGGTGAGTGACCCACGTCCCGATGCCCTTGAAGGGCCGGTCATCGCGGCTGTGGGGCCCGGTCCAAGCCCTCTCCCCCGTTGCCTCCCTCGCCACCCGTCCCGGAGGCTGTGACCCCGCCACTAGGCCTGCTACCACCGCAACCGGTAGCAGTACCCATCGTCCCCGCCCAAGCGGGCCGACCTGTAACCGGAGCCCGCGGCACACCGGAGGTGTTACCGTGGAAGACGCCGAAAGTAGAACCGGAGGCATCCCTTGAAAAACTCCCCGAGCCGGAGCCGATGACCCGTTCCGAGCCGAAGGCCCGGCAGCGGAAAGCCCCTATGCCCATCCCCCACACCTCGGCTGAGGTAGCGCCGGGTTGTTGCTGCAAGGCAGCGCCCAAGGCCAAGACACCGCGGGACATGCCACCCGTAGTCCTGACAGTGGGTAATGTCCAGGATGTCCCGCGGGGCCCGACCCGTGCGCCGGCGCTGGCGGCAGCGCCGTACTGGGATAGGGAGCCGGTACCGCTGGGCCTGGAGATCGCCGAGAGGGAGCGGAAGAAGGCCGAACTGGTGGCCAGAGCGATCCGGGAGAAGGAGCATCTCCGGCAGGCAACCTCCCGTGCCCGAGGACCGTTGTACGTGGGGCAGGTGAGGCGGTTTGATGTCCGCCGGGGCTACGGGTTCATCTACGAGCCGGGCCTGGAGGCCGAAGTTTTTGTAGCCCGGCGGGATGTGAATGCCCACCTGCCCGAGGAGCATCCTGGCCGTAATCTGATGCCGGGTGATATCGTCCAGTACACTCGGTTCTTTGGGGAGCGAGGGTGGTTTGCGCTGGACGCTAGATTGAAGGGCAGCCCAGAGGCCCCAGCAAGCGCCGCGCCCCCTCCCTTGGAAGGAGCACTGGAGCCTGGAAGTCCGGAGTAGGGCAGCGGATGCCCGCAGCACAGTCCCCGTTGGGACCACCTGTTGTTGTTTGTTTGAAAGTTTACAGAAAATGATAAGTGAAATGATCCGAAGTTCACCTGATTTTGTGTGATTTGCAACCGGCTGGAGCCGGCACCGTTGTCCCCGTGGGGACCGTTTAAAAATGCATGGGAACTATCCATGGACAAGCCCGTGAACTTGCAGGGCAACCACAGACGTTAGTGGCTTGTAAATATGTTGGTTACCGTTACCGTTTTCCGCAGTGCCGCCTCCGGAGAGGCAGGTTGGAGGGAGGGCCCTGAGCAGAGCAGGCCAGGGCCCAGCCGCCAAAGGAACCGGTGGCTACCCTCTGGAGGGGAAGGACAGATCCCACTCGGGTAACGTGTGCTGGACTGTGGGTCAAGGGGTGCTGCCTGGGTTTTAGGGGCAGCATCAGGGCCAGGTTGCTTGGGTGGGAGAGAGCGGAAACCGTAACCGTAAACCGTTGCAACGTTTAAAGTAAATGTGCCTCCCGTCTTGGGAAGAAGTTATTAAAAATGTTATTCATGTTGTTTAACCTTGTTACCCCTTTTTCAGAAAAATAAAACCGGTGTAGGACGGCAGCCCGCGGACAGTCTGCATTTTGCTAAGGGGGAATGTGTCGCCCTGGGCAAGCCAGGGGTCACAGGTCACAACACCACCACACCCCACACTCCAGGTAGGCACATCACAGCTAACCAGAAATCCTTGTTGCCTTCCTCCAGAGGCTGATGATTCACACCAGGGGGTGGGCCAGGTGGTTGGCTCCGCCCACCAAGGAGATCACAGCTCTGGAGGCAGGAAGTACCAGGCAGATTAGCCCAGGCAGGGCTAAAGAAAACAGCAAGTGGAAAGTGAAGGAAAGAAAAGTGGAAAAGGAGGAGAGCAAGAAGTGGTGACAGAGCAGAGAGTGTGCAAAGCCTGAGGGCCCAGCTTTGTGTAGGGCCAGAACAGCAAGGTCAGCGACGGCGGTGACTGTCTGGAGGGGGACCGTTTGGAAGTTCCTGGAAGGACCCCGTTGGCTGTGTGCCCGGTGGTTTGGAGCAGTGTTCCGAAGGACAGTCAGCACCAGGGCAGGGGCCTCTCGGACCCCTGCAAGGCTAGGAGTCGCCAAATTTGCCGAATCCGTCAGTGAAGGGGACGTAGATCCCCCAGCAACCAAGTCCCGATTGAAGGCAACAGTCCAACCGTTACAGAGAGACACCGCCACCGCCAAGGCACCAGTTTCTCAGGGCCAGCGCCTGCGGGCAAAGTGTAGAGCTCCTCCGGCCCAGATTGCAGTCGGGGAGCGGGTAACCGGAGGGAATCCACCGCTACCATCAGTCAAACATAGGTGCAAGGAAGAGTGACATCACCGTCAACTACCGGGAGTGCAGGTGCAGCCGTCTGTGGGACCGTCCTACCAGCCGTTTGGTTTACCGTACAAACTGTGTCCAAGTCTCAGGCTGAGTGAGTACCACAGTGCCGCAAGGCACAGCGCTGCCCCCGCGTCCCTGCGCCCACCAGGCCCCGCACCTCCTTCTCCACCCCCGGGCCCCGGGATCACCAACCCCTACCCACGGAGGGGCAACACAACACCTGGCTGCTCCGCATCACCATCCCCGGGACCCCCGAATTGAGCAGCGGTGGTGAAATCACCACAACCGTGGGTGGCGTCACGAACTATAACAATCCCCCACACCCAACCACAAATCCCCTTTCACTCACGGGCGAGGAGTGTCGCTCGAGAAACCCTGGGATCCGGCCCACAGCTCGAGCCACCACTGAGCAGCTGCCGGACCCCAGCAGAAGAGGGTGAGCGCGGTGTGCTAACACCCTCCTCCCCGCCCGCAACAAGGGCTATGCCCCCTCCCTGGGTCTGCCCAGGGGTCCCCTTTAAGCTGTGTGTGTGTGTGTGTGTGTGTGTGTGTGCCCTGTTTATTACATGTCTGTGTGTGTCCACACCCTAGTCAGCCTTTGGGATTACCTGTTTGTACCGACCCAGGCATGGGTGAAGTACTCAGTGGTGCTTGACCAGGTCAGGGGCGCTGTCATGTAGAACTGTTGAAGGGTCTTCATCCCCCTCTTCTTCACCAGCTACAGGTCGTCATGGCGATTATCTGATTGGCCTGGAAGCTTAAGGTATTTATGACTTTGGGTGATGGTAGAACTAAAGCCAAAAGCTGCAGAGAAAGACAATTCTTTGTAATATTGGCGGGAAAACTCCCAAAGCAGGTTTTGAAGTGCGACTTTAATGCTAGAAAGATGAAAAACACATTGCCAGAATCCCTGCGACGTGCGGAACCCAGCGCACCGTCTCACCTGACGAGGAGATCGACGGAATCACGACAAATTAGTATTGGCCAGTAAAATTGTGCTAGAGGCGTTGTGTTTGGTATCAATGTAACTGTAAAATCGAGATATTAAATATGACGCTAATATCTTTCACCTGTGTGACCCAGGAGCAAAGATATGAAAGACCCTAGAATTATGGAACTTTGTGACCATCTCAAGCCCAGCCCACAAGTGACTGTAAAATGATGTCACAGGCAAGGGGGGCTAGCAAGAGCATAAGAGACAGTTCGTGTCTTGGGGGCTCAGTCAGCACGTGGAGGGCATCATGAAGGGTGATGCTGGCCGATTCTAACATCTCTTGGAGACCCTCCCTCCATAAGCTTGGACGTCACTTCTATGGCACAAGCTTAGTAAGTTTCACGTTTATACCTTTTATTTTAATGTAACTGTTATGCCGTAATGTGTATTGTTCCCTTTTGTAAATTCTTGTATATTCTTTAAACACTGCCTATTTTCGGATTAAATATATAAAAATTTAAGAGTTTCTTTCCTTATGCTTTATATACGAATCCAAAACCCCGAAGGGCCTTATGCTATCTGAAACGGGTTCCCAGCTACCTGTAGAAAGTCTGGGTGGTGGCAGCGTAATTGTTATTGCATAGAATTATTGGAGTGCCATCATTAAGGGTACCGAGGTATATAAATATTCCATTAGCAGGAATCAGAGATATACATTTACCCTTGCTGTGAGACCTCCAATATTTGGCATTCTCAGCTCAGCAGCCTCATCTTATGCATTGTCCTGCAGTACCAAAAGTGGCCTGCAGACAAGGGGGGGGCGCTAGAGAGTAGTCGCGTGTAACAAATCAGTGAACAGCTGCGGATTTCTGAGGGACTTCCCCGCCTGTTCGTGACAAATTGGTGGCAAGCGGTGGGATATATAAAGCATTAGTGATCTGGTTTGAGCAATCATCCCTTTCACTAAAAACTTGCAAAAGTTTTGAGGATCGAACTCAGTGTTTAAATATACCTGGAACAATACTGTACGTGTAGCAGTTACCCCCTCCCTTCTCTCTTGTTTTCTATCCTATCTTTTATTTGGCAATTATGGAGGCTGTGTCAGAAGCCTGGTACAATTGTTTTGCCCGGGGACCAGGGGGTACTCAGATCCGGGCCACAGAGTCACTTCTGTGGGTATCACGATGGCGTGACCCGGTCTGTGATCCCAGGCTCCACAGTAAAAGGGGATTTGGGTAAGGGAGATTGTCCGTGACGCCACCCACGGTTGTGGTGATGGTGGAACACCACCGCTGCTCTGGAAGGGGATCCCGGGAGCGATGACAGGGAGCAGCGTAGTTGTTATGTCCCCTCCGTGGGTAGGGGGGTTGGTTGTCCCGGGGCCCAGTGATGGGGTAAGCAGGGGGCGGCAGGGCACAGTGCTGCAGTGCAGTGCCCGAGGGCACGGGTGTACTCACAATAAAGTCACACGGAGTCACTGGTGAACTAAGAATTGCCGGTGTCCGCAGCCTTCGGTACGGGGGTGTTTGTATCCCACACACGGTGCAGCAGCCCTGGTTGTTCTTTCCCTGCAGCAAGTGTCTTTCTCTCCACTCTCTTCCACTGCTCCTCAGCCGGGAACGGGGAATCACTCCCCTGTAGTGATCCGGGTACCCAGGTACCGATGGGCCACCGCCCGGCTCCGGCTACCTGTTCTGGCCCCTTCCTCACTGCGGCCTGTCCCGGCCCTCTCAGAGCACACTTCACTCCCAGCCGGGAGCTACTACTTCAGACCTCTCTCCTGTCTCCTCTCCACACACTGTCTGCCCCAGCTCCTCCCCTCTCCCCTGCCCTTCCCCCACACTGGGGGCTGTGCTTTGTCATGCTGCACCGTGTGAGATCATATTACCAAGGAGGATTAACTCTTTATGTGACACCCTGGCTGTGCCAGGGCGTCACACACCCCCTTGGTAAAACACGGCCCGTCCTCGGGCCGGCTAGGCACCGACATTTTATTAAACTGGAAAAGATAAAACATCAAACATTTTCAATCCTCCCAAAACGGGATGCACATCACTTTAACATTGCAGTAACAGTCCAACACTTTTAATAATAACAGGGTAACGGTTCCTTCAGTCACCCACCCAAACAACCTAGCCTTGGTGCTGCCCCTAAAACCCAGGCAGCACCCCTTGACCCCAGTCCAGACACGGTTCCAGATTGGTCAACGGGACCGGTACTTTGCTGCCGTTGCGGCCGGGCGGACTGCCGGAGCCGTCGTCATCTCCGTCGCGGCCGGGCGGAGTGCCGGGGCCGGTGGCAGGGTGGTGACAAAGGTGAGGCCTGGGGACCCCAGGTCTGGGTCCTCCCCAACAGGCGCTGCGGGCTCCGCTACCGGTAACAGGGGTAACGGCTCGATGCATCGCTGCGGCGGCCTCTTCCAGGAACCAAATGCTGGCAGAGTCCTGGCGTCCCTGCTTCCACAGTCCTTGTCACATAAGCTGCGGTTCATTTCTACTGCTCCCCCTTGGTACTCGGGAGCAGTCCTTCCAGCAACTTTTAAAGTTTCCCTTTCGCTTCCGGTCCTCCGGAGCTTCACTTCCGCCCGCGTTCTCGGGGGGGCGGAGCCTCTTTTTCGCGCCCAACGCTTGGGGAAGAAGGTGCTGGGCGGGAGATTTTCGCGCCCAAAATGGCGGCAAAGATGGTGACTTTAAGATTTTTGCAGCGGATCACCGCTGACAGTCCAGAATAAGGCGCACTTCCTCCAGATAACTGGATGGGTTCGATCCTGTTCGTGACGCCAAATGTTTTGCCCGGGGACCAGGGGGTACTCAGATCCGGGCCACAGAGTCACTTCTGTGGGTATCACGATGGCGTGACCCGGTCTGTGATCCCAGGCTCCACAGTAAAAGGGGATTTGGGTAAGGGAGATTGTCCGTGACGCCACCCACGGTTGTGGTGATGGTGGAACACCACCGCTGCTCTGGAAGGGGATCCCGGGAGCGATGACAGGGAGCAGCGTAGTTGTTATGTCCCCTCCGTGGGTAGGGGGGTTGGTTGTCCCGGGGCCCAGTGATGGGGTAAGCAGGGGGCGGCAGGGCACAGTGCTGCAGTGCAGTGCCCGAGGGCACGGGTGTACTCACAATAAAGTCACACGGAGTCACTGGTGAACTAAGAATTGCCGGTGTCCGCAGCCTTCGGTACGGGGGTGTTTGTATCCCACACACGGTGCAGCAGCCCTGGTTGTTCTTTCCCTGCAGCAAGTGTCTTTCTCTCCACTCTCTTCCACTGCTCCTCAGCCGGGAACGGGGAATCACTCCCCTGTAGTGATCCGGGTACCCAGGTACCGATGGGCCACCGCCCGGCTCCGGCTACCTGTTCTGGCCCCTTCCTCACTACGGCCTGTCCCGGCCCTCTCAGAGCACACTTCACTCCCAGCCGGGAGCTACTACTTCAGACCTCTCTCCTGTCTCCTCTCCACACACTGTCTGCCCCAGCTCCTCCCCTCTCCCCTGCCCTTCCCCCACACTGGGGGCTGTGCTTTGTCATGCTGCACCGTGTGAGATCATATTACCAAGGAGGATTAACTCTTTATGTGACACCCTGGCTGTGCCAGGGCGTCACACAATCATCAGAAGAAGGAGGTTCTTTCTGCACTCTGCAGATCCAAGTTGATTGATGGCCATGGCAAAACGAGGCAGGACCTCATTAAAGAACTTTTACAATGGGACGCAGAGCATGTCCGTCCCCCCAGTGCTGAAGAAGGGGAGGCAAGCCAAGCCCAGGACGGGACTGCTGCAGAATCCCCACCATCAACTGCGAGCCAGAGCAGTGACCAGGGCAACATGGACTCCTACCTGCAAATGGCCCTACAACAGTTCACTGCCGAGGACCGGCAGGGACGGCTGGACCTCATTCAGCAATATCGAGAGGCTGAGAGAGCTGAGCGCCAGGCTCAGGCTGAGAGAGCCGAGCGAGAGGCTGAGAGAGCCGAGCGAGAGGCTGAGCGAGCCGAGCGAGAGCGCCAAGCCCAGAGAGACCATGAATTGAATATCCTCAAAGCCCGGCAGCAGACATCTTCCTCACTAAACGGTGAGTCCAATAATGCCAGCAGCTTTAAGCCCCGACCGGAGCACTTTCCTGTGATGGAAAAGGACGGGAATTTGGACACCTTTCTGAGGGGATTTGAAAAGACTTGCTTGCAGTACCAGTTGCCCTCAACACAATGGGCACAATACTTAACCCCAGGGCTGCGAGGCAAGGCCCTGGACGCGTTTGCCAGTCTCCCTCAAGAGCAGAGTGGAGACTATGGGGCCATAAAGCAGGCCCTAGTACGGAAGTATCAGCTGACTCCAGAGGTGTACCGAAAAAAATTCCGGACCCTCCAGCTCGGACCTCATGACAGCTACAGCGATTTGGAGGGTGGGCTCCAGCGCACCTTTGACCAGTGGATCCAAGGACTGTCCGTTACAACCTTTGAGGAGTTAAAGGACCTCATGGTGAAGGACCAACTCCTACATGTCTGTCCTGTGGAGGTTCGACAGTTTGTTATGGACCGAGAGCCCAAGGAGGCCTCAAAAGCAGCCCAGATTGCCGACGCCTATGTGGCCAACCGTGCATCGGAGGTGCGGAAGCCGTCCACCACTAGCTGGAAAGGGGGTAAGATGACAACTACAACCACCCCTGCCCCTACCAGCCGACCTCCCGTAGGTCCTGTTTCATCCACCAGTGCCCGGCCCACCTCTGACACTCGCAGGTGTTTTTCCTGCAACCTGCCTGGACACCTCAGCTCTGGTTGCCCAGAGAGGCAGAAGAGGAACCCCACATCCAAGGCCCAAGGGCCTACTGGAACTGTCCTGTTGGCAAGGAAAGCGGGTGGTAGGGCCTGCGAAAACCTACACCCCGTCACCGTAGGCGGAACCCCCACTGTGGGGCTCAAGGACACTGGGGCCGACAGAACACTGGTCCGCCCTGAACTGGTACCCCCTGAAAACTTTATCCCGGGAAAACTCCTGACTGTCGCCTTGGCGGGGGGTGTCCACCAATCCTTCCCAATGGCCCTGATTCCCCTCGACTGGGGTGCTGGGAGAGGGTGGAGGGAAGTGGGGGTGGATGAACATCTACCAACCAATGTTTTATTGGGAACTGATCTGGGGCGATTAGTTGCACAATTTCTCCCTGATGATCCTCCCGAATCCAAAAAGTCAGGTGATACAAATGTTGTTGATCAGTCATGTGATGCAAATGTTGTTAAATCATGTGATGCAAATGTTGTTGATAAGTCATGCGACCCGAATTCGGATATCCAGAACGTGATTACAAATGTTGTGCATGGTAATAAAGTGGAGGTTTGTACAGGGGAACTCAGCCATGCCACACGGCAGGGTGACGTGGCTGAGGACAACCCCAAGGTAGCAAGTGTCTGTGCTGACAGAGATGGAGGCAGACATGAGAACCACGAGGACAGTGGCCAAATGCAGCTGAGCAGTGTCACAGCGGACAGTGACACAGCCAGTAGTACCTGTCAGGCTGATGGGGAAGAGTGGTTATTCCCCGGGGAGACAGCCTTCATCGGTGCTGTCACCCGAAGTCAGAGTGCCCAGAACGCAAATGAAACCCTGCCTTCTGACACCTCTTCACCCAGAGGGATAACGGAACTGGTGATGGACCCAGAGCAGGTCCCAGAGGGTCCCGGTGAGGTTGGAACCTTAACGTCACTTTTGGCTGCCTCTAGCCAAGAGTTTCAGGTGGCTCTACGAACTGATGCCAGTCTAGAGACGTTAAGGGACCTCGCAGAGAAGCCCTCCTCCGAGACCGATAAGGAGAGGGTATTCTGGGACCAGGGAAAGTTGTACCGGGAGACAATTCCCTGTAACCCCCAACAAGAGTGGCTGAAGGAAAAACAGCTGGTGGTGCCTCACCGCTTTAGGAGTGAGTTGCTGCGGATTGCCCATGAGATCCCACTCGCCGGACACTTGGGGGTTAGCAAAACCAAGGCCCGGCTGTCTCACCACTTCTATTGGCCCAAAATGGGGACAGATGTTGCCAACTACTGCCGCTCCTGTATCACATGTCAAAGAGTGGGAAAGTCAGGGCCTGCTCCCAAAGCTCCCCTGATCTCTTTGCCGGTGATAGAAGAGCCTTTCCAGAGGGTCGCTGTGGACATTGTCGGGCCTCTGGCCGTCCCCAGCAGCTCTGGAAAACGGTTCGTCCTTACTGTGGTAGACTATGCTACCCGGTATCCGGAGGCAGTGGCTCTGTCCTCAGTTAGAGCCGATAAGGTGGCAGATGCCCTCTTGACCATATTCTCCCGAGTAGGATTTCCCAGGGAGATGCTTACCGACCAGGGGACTCAGTTCATGTCTCGTCTAATGGAGGCTCTCTGTAAGAAAATGCAGGTGCGGCATCTGATATCAAGCGCTTATCACCCACAGACCAATGGTTTGTGTGAGCGATTTAATGGTACCCTTAAGCAGATGCTTAAGATGCTGGTTGAGTCACATGGACGCGACTGGGAGCGGTATCTCTCACACCTGCTGTTTGCCTACAGAGAGGTACCACAGGCCTCAACGGGATTTTCCCCCTTCGAGCTCCTGTATGGCAGACGAGTCCGGGGGCCTCTTGGTCTGGTAAGGGAATCCTGGGAAGAGGAACTGAATTCCCCAGAAGTGTCCGTTGTGGAGTATGTTATTCGGCTCCGTGACAAAATGCAGTCAATGACGCAGATGGTGCATGAGAATATGGCGCAAGCCCAGGCCAGCCAGAAGCGATGGTACGACCAACACGCTCGAGAGCGGGTGTACGAAGTGGGTCAGAAGGTGTGGGTCTTAGTCCCAATGACCCAGAACAAGCTTCAGGCGGCCTGGGAGGGTCCATACCTGGTGCATCAGCGCCTCAATGACGTAAACTATGTGGTCACCATCGACCATGCCAGGAAGAGGCAAAAGGTCTTCCATGTCAACATGATGAAAGCTCATCATGACAGGGAAGCCTTTGCTCTTCCTGTGTGTAGTCTTCCCGAGGAAGGCGAAAGTGAAGTCTTGGTGGACTTGCTCGCCTCAGCCCGGGATGGAGGGTCTATCGAGGAGGCGGCATTCAACCCACAGCTATCCTTGGACCAAAAGTCCCAGCTGCGGGAGGTATTCCGGCCCTACCTGATGACCTTCACGAATGTCCCAGGGAAGACATCCCTAGCCACCCACCAGGTGGACACAGGGAGTCATTCCCCAGTTCGTCAACCCCCATACCGTGTCTCCCTAGAGGTACAAAAGGACATAAAAAGGGAGATCGATGAAATGCTAGTCCTGGGAGTGATCCAGAGGTCCAAAAGTGCATGGGCCTCGCCTGTAGTCTTGGTTCCAAAAAAGGACCGGACAACCCGGTTTTGTGTGGACTACAGGAGGCTAAATGCAATCACAGCACCCGATGCGTACCCAATGCCACGCATCGACGAGTTACTGGATTGCTTAGCCGGGGCCCAGTACCTGACCATCATGGACCTGAGTCGAGGGTACTGGCAGATTCCTATGTCCAAGGAAGCACAGGAAAGGTCCGCCTTCATCACCCCATTCGGGCTGTATGAATCCCTTGTCATGCCCTTTGGCATGAGAAATGCTCCTGCCACTTTCCAGCGATTGGTCGACCAGCTGCTCGAGGGACTAGGAGGGTTTGCAGTAGCTTACCTGGATGACATTGCCATCTTTAGTCCCACTTGGGAGGAACACCTGGGGCACCTGGAGCAGGTGCTCAGGCGGATCCAAAGCGCTGGTCTGACTATAAAGCCAGGGAAGTGTCAGATCGGCATGACTGAGGTACAGTACCTTGGACACAGAGTGGGTGGCGGAACCCTGAAACCAGAGCCAGGGAAGGTTGATGCCATCACCTCCTGGCCTACCCCCAAGTCAAAGAAGCAGGTGATGTCCTTCTTGGGTACGGCAGGGTACTATAGGAAGTTCGTTCCTAACTATAGTGCTCTTGCTAAGCCGTTGACGGACCTCACCAAAAAGAAGCTACCGCAAGTAGTCACCTGGACAGATGACTGTGAACGGTCCTTCAGGGCACTAAAAGCTGCCCTCGCCAGTTCCCCAATCCTACAAGCTCCGGACTTCACCCGACGGTTCATAGTTCAGACAGATGCCAGTGCGTTTGGCCTTGGTGCAGTACTCAGCCAGGTAAATGGGAAGGGAGAAGAGCATCCGGTGATGTTTCTCAGCCGCAAGCTCTTATCCCGGGAAGTGGCCTACGCCACTGTGGAGAAGGAGTGCCTCTCTATAGTGTGGGCCCTGCGGAAACTGCAGCCCTACCTATATGGATGCAACTTCACCATAGTGACAGACCACAACCCTCTCAGCTGGCTACATCGGGTGGCCGGCGACAATGGTAAGCTACTGCGGTGGAGCTTGGCACTACAGCAGTATGACTTTACCATTCAACACAGGAAGGGTGTTGAGCATGGCAACGCTGATGGGCTGTCCCGGCAGGGGGATGCCAGCGAGGTAGGCTTAGGAGACGATTGGCAAATCAATCTCCCATGCTACCTCAAAAAGGGGGAGGTGTCATGTAGAACTGTTGAAGGGTCTTCATCCCCCTCTTCTTCACCAGCTACAGGTCGTCATGGCGATTATCTGATTGGCCTGGAAGCTTAAGGTATTTATGACTTTGGGTGATGGTAGAACTAAAGCCAAAAGCTGCAGAGAAAGACAATTCTTTGTAATATTGGCGGGAAAACTCCCAAAGCAGGTTTTGAAGTGCGACTTTAATGCTAGAAAGATGAAAAACACATTGCCAGAATCCCTGCGTCGTGCGGAACCCAGCGCACCGTCTCACCTGACGAGGAGATCGACGGAATCACGACAAATTAGTATTGGCCAGTAAAATTGTGCTAGAGGCGTTGTGTTTGGTATCAATGTAACTGTAAAATCGAGATATTAAATATGACGCTAATATCTTTCACCTGTGTGACCCAGGAGCAAAGATATGAAAGACCCTAGAATTATGGAACTTTGTGACCATCTCAAGCCCAGCCCACAAGTGACTGTAAAATGATGTCACAGGCAAGGGGGGCTAGCAAGAGCATAAGAGACAGTTCCTGTCTTGGGGGCTCAGTCAGCACGTGGAGGGCATCATGAAGGGTGATGCTGGCCGATTCTAACATCTCTTGGAGACCCTCCCTCCATAAGCTTGGACGTCACTTCTATGGCACAAGCTTAGTAAGTTTCACGTTTATACCTTTTATTTTAATGTAACTGTTATGCCGTAATGTGTATTGTTCCCTTTTGTAAATTCTTGTATATTCTTTAAACACTGCCTATTTTCGGATTAAATATATAAAAATTTAAGAGTTTCTTTCCTTATGCTTTATATACGAATCCAAAACCCCGAAGGGCCTTATGCTATCTGAAACGGGTTCCCAGCTACCTGTAGAAAGTCTGGGTGGTGGCAGCGTAATTGTTATTGCATAGAATTATTGGAGTGCCATCATTAAGGGTACCGAGGTATATAAATATTCCATTAGCAGGAATCAGAGATATACATTTACCCTTGCTGTGAGACCTCCAATATTTGGCATTCTCAGCTCAGCAGCCTCATCTTATGCATTGTCCTGCAGTACCAAAAGTGGCCTGCAGACAAGGGGGGGCGCTAGAGAGTAGTCGCGTGTAACAAATCAGTGAACAGCTGTGGATTTCTGAGGGACTTCCCCGCCTGTTCGTGACAGGCGCCACGACCATTTTTGGCCTTTGTCAGTTCAGGAGGGCACAGTTAAACTGTGGTGCTGCCCAATTGTCTACCATCTTCTACTGGAGCCCCTCCCTCCCTAAATTCGAACGTCACATCCATGGCACAAGTTTAGTAAGTTTCATGTTTATCCATTTTATTTTTATGTAATTGTCTACACTGTATTTGTATTGTTCCCATTTTGTAAAAGCTTGTATATTTTATAAACACTGATTATTTTTGGATTAAATATATAAAATGTAATAGCTCGTTCCTCCTGCTCTATAAACGATCCGATCCCCGAAGAGCCTTTTGCTATCTGTAACAGGTGTCCGGACTACCTGTGGAACGTCCGGTGGTGGCAGCGGAATTATTGTTGTGTAGAATTATTGGAGTGCTACCAGTAAGGGTACGGAGGTATATCTATATTCCATTAGCAGTAATCGGTGATATATACATTACTCATGCTGGGATACTTTCAATATTCGGCATTAGTAGCTCAGCAGCCTCATTTTCTTATTGTCCGGCAGTACCAAAACTGACCTGCTGACAAGAGAGGCGCTAGAGCGCAGTCTGATTGTGACAAATTGGTGAACAGCGGTGAATCTTGCGAGACGCCCACCCGGCTGTTTGTGACAGCCTGCCTACAATACGGCCCCCTAAATTGCAGCCGACCTAAAATACGAACCCCTAATTTGCAGCCAGCCTATATTATGGCCCCTAAGTTACAGCCAGCCTACAATACAGCCCCCTAAGTTACAGCCGGCCTACAATACGGCCCCCTAAGTTACAGCCGGCCTACAATACGGCCCCCTAAGTTACAGCCGGCCTAAAATACGGCCCCCTAAGTTACAGCCGGCCTACAATACGGCCCCCTAAGTTACAGCCGGCCTACAATATGGCCCCCTAAGTTACAGCCGGCCTACAATACGGCCACCTAAGTTACAGCCAGCCTACAATACGGCCCCCTAAATTACAGCCGGTCTACAATACGGCCCCCTAAGTTACAGCCGGCCTACAATACGGCCCCTAAATTACAGCCGGTCTACAATACGGCCCCCTAAGTTACAGCCGGCCTACAATACGGCCCCCTAAATTACAGCCGGTCTACAATACGGCCCACTAAGTTACAGCCGGCCTACAATATGGCCCCCCTAAGTTACAGCCGGCCTACAATACGGCCCCCTAAATTACAGCCGGTCTACAATACGGCCCACTAAGTTACAGCCGGCCTACAATATGGCCCCCCTAAGTTACAGCCGGCCTACAATACGGCCCCCTAAATTACAGCCGGTCTACAATATGGCCCCCCTAAGTTACAGCCGGCCTACAATACGGCCACCTAAGTTACAGGCAGCCTACAATACGCCCCCCTAAGTTAAAGCCGGCCTACAATACGGCCCCCTAAGTTACAGCCGGCCTACAATATGGCCCCCCTAAGTTACAGCCGGCCTACAATACGGCCACCTAAGTTACAGCCAGCCTACAATACGGCCCCCTAAATTACAGCCGGTCTACAATACGGCCCCCTAAGTTACAGCCGGCCTACAATACGGCCCCCTAAATTACAGCCGGTCTACAATACGGCCCCCTAAGTTACAGCCGGCCTACAATACGGCCCCCTAAGTTACAGCCGGCCTACAATACGACCCCCTAAGTTACAGCCGGCCTACAATACGGCCCCCTAAATTACAGCCGGCCTACAATACGGCCCCCTAAATTACAGCCGGTCTACAATACGGCCCACTAAGTTACAGCCGGCCTACAATATGGCCCCCCTAAGTTAAAGCCGGCCTACAATACGGCCCCCTAAGTTACAGCCGGCCTACAATATGGCCCCCCTAAGTTACAGCCGGCCTACAATACGGCCCCCTAAGTTACAGCCGGCCTAAAATACGGCCCCCTAAGTTACAGCCGGCTTACAATACGGCCCCCTAAGTTACAGACGGCCTACAATATGGCCCCCTAAGTTACAGGCAGCCTACAATACGGCCCCCTAAATTACAGCCGGTCTACAATACGGCCCCCTAAGTTACAGCCGGCCTACAATACGGCCCCTAAATTACAGCCGGTCTACAATACGGCCCCCTAAGTTACAGCCGGCCTACAATACGGCCCCCTAAATTACAGCCGGTCTACAATACGGCCCACTAAGTTACAGCCGGCCTACAATATGGCCCCCCTAAGTTACAGCCGGCCTACAATACGGCCCCCTAAATTACAGCCGGTCTACAATACGGCCCACTAAGTTACAGCCGGCCTACAATATGGCCCCCCTAAGTTACAGCCGGCCTACAATACGGCCCCCTAAATTACAGCCGGTCTACAATATGGCCCCCCTAAGTTACAGCCGGCCTACAATACGGCCACCTAAGTTACAGGCAGCCTACAATACGCCCCCTAAGTTAAAGCCGGCCTACAATACGGCCCCCTAAGTTACAGCCGGCCTACAATATGGCCCCCCTAAGTTACAGCCGGCTTACAATACGGCCACCTAAGTTACAGCCGGTCTACAATTCGGCCCCCTAAGTTACAGCCGGCCTACAATACGGCCCCCTAAATTACAGCTGGTCTACAATACGGCCCCCTAAGTTACAGCCGGCCTACAATACGGCCCCCTAAGTTACAGCCGGCCTACAATACGGCCCCCTAAGTTACAGCCGGCCTACAATACGGCCCCCTAAGTTACAGCCGGCCTACAATACGGCCCCCTAAATTACAGCCGGTCTACAATACGGCCCACTAAGTTACAGCCGGCCTACAATATGGCCCCCCTAAGTTAAAGCCGGCCTACAATACGGCCCCCCTAAGTTACAGCCGGCCTACAATACGGCCACCTAAGTTACAGCCAGCCTACAATACGGCCCCCTAAATTACAGCCGGTCTACAATACGGCCCACTAAGTTACAGCCGGCCTACAATATGGCCCCCCTAAGTTACAGCCGGCCTACAATACGGCCCCCTAAGTTACAGCCGGCCTACAATACGGCCCCCTAAGTTACAGCCGGCCTACAATACGGCCCCCTAAGTTACAGCCGGCCTACAATACGGCCCCCTAAGTTACAGCCGGCCTACAATATGGCCCCCCTAAGTTACAGCCGGCCTACAATACGGCCACCTAAGTTACAGCCAGCCTACAATACGGCCCCCTAAATTACAGCCGGTCTACAATACGGCCCCCTAAGTTACAGCCGGCCTACAATACGGCCCCCTAAATTACAGCCGGTCTACAATACGGCCCCCTAAGTTACAGCCGGCCTACAATACGGCCCCCTAAGTTACAGCCGGCCTACAATACGGCCCCCTAAGTTACAGCCGGCCTACAATACGGCCCCCTAAGTTACAGCCGGCCTACAATACGGCCCCCTAAGTTACAGCCGGCCTACAATATGGCCCCCTAAGTTACAGCCGGCCTACAATACGGCCCCCTAAGTTACAGCCAGCCTACAATACGGCCCCCTAAGTTACAGCCGGCCTACAATACAGCCCCCTAAGTTACAGCCAGCCTACAATACGGCCCCCTAAGTTACAGACAGCCTACAATACGGCCCCCTAAGTTACAGACAGCCTACAATACGGCCCCCTAAGTTACAGACAGCCTACAATACGGCCCCCTAAGTTACAGCCAGCCTACAATATGGCCCCCCTAAGTTACAGCCGGCCTACAATATGGCCCCCCTAAGTTACAGCCGGCCTACAATACGGCCACCTAAGTTACAGCCAGCCTACAATACGGCCACCTAATTTCCAGGCAGCTTGTAGCTGTAATACAGGCACGCTGCGGTATGTAGTGCCTGGATGCGGAGTACTTAATCATCACCCTATATCCTCCGGCTCCGCGTTGGGGGGAGACAGTGTTGATGTGTCCGGTTGTGAGCGGCTCGGACAGTCGTCCTGTTCTCTGTGATATCGGGGGCTGGTGGTTCTGGGTTGGGACTTTGTGTAGTTTCTCTCTCAAGGGCTGAGGAGGTAACACATACGGTACATAATGTGTTAATGTTATGATCTGCACAAAAGTTTTAGGCAGGTGTAAAAAAAATAAAATAAAAATAAAAGGCATTATAGTAATTAGAGCGTGCCTGCTGACACGGCTGCCCCCATACACAGTGCTGGGTGTGAGGCTGTGCCGCCGCTCCCTAATATTGTCTATAAACATCAGCCGCTGGCACCGCACCAACCGTCCAAAGGATGAAGCCAGAGGACATCATCTGGGCTGTGTGTGCAGGGCGCGGCCCTGGTGACCCGGGTCAAGGACTGAGGAATCTAGGATACATCAGACCCAAAAATAGCCACACCTTCTGCCAGCTATACATCCCACTCATCCCACCAGGGCTTCACTGCTGTGCTCCTGGTGTCCCGCTGATTTTAGTGCTGTGCGCCTGTTGTCCCGGTGATTTTAGTGCTGTGCGCCTGTTGTCCCGGTGATTTTAGTGCTGTGCGCCTGTTGTCCCGGTGATTTTAGTGCTGTGCTCCTGGTGTCCCGCTGATTTTAGTGCTGTGCGCCTGTTGTCCCGGTGATTTTAGTGCTGTGCGCCTGTTGTCCCGGTGATTTTAGTGCTGTGCTCCTGGTGTCCCGCTGATTTTAGTGCTGTGCGCCTGTTGTCCCGGTGATTTTAGTGCTGTGCTCCTGGTGTCCCGCTGATTTTAGTGCTGCGTTCCTGGTGTCCCAGTGTTTTTAGTGCTGCGTTCCTGGTGTCCCAGTGTTTTTAGTGTTGTTTTCCTGGTGTCCCAGTGATTTTAGGGCTGTGCCCCTGTTGTTCCTATGATTTTACTGCTCTGTTCCTGGCGTTCTGGTGATTTTAATGCTGTGTTCCTGGTGTCCCGGTGTTTTTAGTGCTTTGTTCCTGGTGGTGTCCCTGTGATTTTAGGGCTATGCCCCTGTTATCCCAGTGATTTTACTGCTGTGCTCTGGTGTTTTCATTGCTGTGCTCCTGGTGTCCCGGTGATTTTACTACTGTTTCCCTGGTGTCCCGGTGATTTTACAGCTGTATTCCTGGTGTCCCAGTGCTTTCAGTGCTATGTTCCTGCTGTCCCAGTGATTTTAGGGCTGTGCCCCTGTTGTCCCTATGATTTTACTGCTCTATTCCTGGTGTCCCGGTGTTTTTAGTACTTTGTTCCTGGTGTCCCGGTGATTTTAGGGCTATGCCCCTGTTATCCCAGTGATTTTACTGCTGTGTACCTGGTGATTTTACTGCTCTGTTCCTGGCGTCCTGGTGATTTTAAAGCTGTGTTCCTGGTGTCCCGGTTTTTTAGCGCTGTGTTCCTGGTGTCCCAGTGATTTTACTGCTGTGTTCCTGGTGTCCCGGTGATTTTAATGCTGTGTTTCTGGTGTCCCAGTGTTTTTAGGGCTATGCCCCTGTTATCCCAGTGATTTTACTGCTGTGTACCTGGTGATTTTACTGCTGTGTTCCTGGTGTCCCGGTGATTTTACAGCTGTATTCCTGGTGTCCCAATGTTTTTAGTGATGTGTTCCTGGTGTCCCAGTGTTTTTAGTGCTGTGTTCCTGGTGTCCCGGTGATTTTACTGCTGTGTTCCTGGTGTCCCGGTGATTTTAATGCTGTGTTTCTGGTGTCCCAGTGTTTTTAGGGCTATGCCCCTGTTATCCCAGTGATTTTACTGATGTGTACCTGGTGATTTTACTGCTGTGTTCCTGGTGTCCCGGTGATTTTACAGCTGTATTCCTGGTGTCCCAGTGTTTTTAGTGATGTGTTCCTGGTGTCCCAGTGTTTTTAGTGATGTGTTCCTGGTGTCCCAGTGTTTTTAGTGATGTGTTCCTGGTGTCCCAGTGTTTTTAGTGATGTGTTCCTGGTGTCCCAGTGTTTTTAGGGCTATGCCCCTGTTATCCCAGTGATTTTACTGATGTGTACCTGGTGATTTTACTGCTGTGTTCCTGGTGTCCCGGTGATTTTACAGCTGTATTCCTGGTGTCCCAGTGTTTTTAGTGATGTGTTCCTGGTGTCCCAGTGTTTTTAGTGATGTGTTCCTGGTGTCCCAGTGTTTTTAGTGATGTGTTCCTGGTGTCCCAGTGTTTTTAGTGCTGTGTTCCCGGTGTCCCGGTGATTTTAGTGCTGTGTTCCTGGTGTCCCGGTGATCTTAGTGCTGTGTTCCTGGTGTCTAAGTGTTGCGGGCGGGGGCCAGGCCGCTGCAGGGGCTGTTCGGATCCGAGTTCTTTACTGTGGCTCGAGTGGTAGCCGGACCCGGGCTCGTACAGCCGTCCGTCCGCACAACCGTAGAAAGGGGGTATTTACAGGGGAAACGTTTGTCAGTGACGCCACCCGTGGGTTGCGGTGAGAGTTGGCAGCACCACCGCTGCCTGGTGATTGGACGCCCGGGGCTGATGGAGCCAGGCAGCAGGATGGAATCCCCTCCACGGGTAGGGGAGGTGTAGTCCCAGGGGCCCAGGTGAACGGGAGTGGTGGCTACGGAGAGTGTCATGCAGGGTTGGACCGGGGATGAATGGTGTACTCCAGTTCCAAAGAATTGCACACAGACTCCAGTGGTAAACTCAATTGCCAGTGACCGGTTGCCTCCGGCGGGTGTATTCAGGTCCCACACCCGGGTGTAGCAAACAGAGGTCCCTTCCTCCTGCTCAGTGTTTGTGTCTTCAATGGGACGACTCCGCTTGAAACGGGGAAGTCCACTCCTGGTACTTTGACTTTGTAAGTTTGGGAGCTGTGGCCCGCGAAATCTGACCCTTGGGATCTCTGTGGGTTCTAGCGGACACCCTATCCCACTGTTGGGCTTCAGTTTCGCTCTCTTGGCTTACTGTGGAACAAGGCCTGAAACCTTGTCCCCAGCTGGTCAATTGACAAGGGGCTTGAAACCTTCCTCGCCCTAGGGTCCAGGTAGCCCGACTGTGCACGGCCTCCGGATCGGATTCCCGCTATCGGCACCGGCGGGCTACAACCCTTCCCCGGTCCACTTAAGGTCTTTCGTGACCGGATCTCCTCCGCCTGTGGTACTGCTTGCCGTCTGCCACCTAGCCCATAGTCCAGGGGCCCCAACACCTGATTCCACTGCACTTCACACTCCTCCACTTCCACTCTCTAGACTAGACTACTGTATTCCCTCCCCTGACACCTCAGGACCCCTAGGTGGTGCTCCCATTTGCCTGATCCCACCCACTGGTGTGTCCCTATTATCATGGGTGGTGACTAGGCTTTACTGGCTGGTGTTGTGCACCTGGGTGTGGGTTTTGTGTTGGTAAGCCAAGAAGGGTGGAGTCCTGCACCTGTGAGATTTGTATAACCTCTGTGACTACCTGGTTTTGCCAGGGCGTCACATAAGTGATTTTAGTGCTGTGTTCCTGGTGTCCCAGTGTTTTTATTGCTGTGTTCCTGATGTTCCGGTGTTTTTATTGCTGTGTTCCTGATATTCCAGTGTTTTTATTGCTGTGTTCCTGATGTTCCAGTGTTTTTATTGCTGTGTTCCTGATGTCCCGGTGTTTTTATTGCTGTGTTCCTGGAGTCTCAGTGATTTTAGTGCTGTGTTCCTGGTGTCCCGGTGATTTTAGTGCTGTGCGCCTGTTGTCCCGGTGATTTTAGTGATGTGTTCCTGGTATCCGGTGATTTTACTGCTGTGTTCCTGGTGTCCCGGTGATTTTACTGCTGTGTTCCTGGTGTCCCGGTGATTTTACTGCGGTGTCCCTGGTGTCCCGGTGATTTTAGTGCTGTGTTCCTGGTGTCCCGGTGATTTTAGTGCTGTGTTCCTGGTGTCCCGGTGATTTTAGTGCTGTGCGCCTGTTGTCCCGGTGATTTTAGTGATGTGTTCCTGGTGTCCCGGTGATTTTAGTGCTGTGTTCCTGGTGTCCCGGTGATTTTAGTGCTGTGTTCCTGGTGTCCCGGTGATTTTAGTGCTGTGCGCCTGTTGTCCCGGTGATTTTAGTGATGTGTTCCTGGTATCCCGGTGATTTTAGTGCTGTGTTCCTGTTGTCCCGGTGATTTTAGTGATGTGTTCCTGGTATCCCGGTGATTTTAGTGCTGTGTTCCTGGTGTCCCGGTGACTTTAGTGCTGTGCGCCTGTTGTCCCGGTGATTTTAGTGATGTGTTCCTGGTATCCCGGTGATTTTAGTGCTGTGTTCCTGTTGTCCCGGTGATTTTAGTGATGTGTTCCTGGTGTCCCGGTGATTTTAGTGCTGTGTTCCTGGTGTCCTGGTGATTTTAGTGATGTGTTCCTGGTGTCCTGGTGATTTTAGTGCTGGGTTCCTGGTGTCCCGGTGATTTTAGTGATGTGTTCCTGGTGTCCCGGTGATTTTAGTGCTGTGTTTCTGGTGTCCCGGTGATTTTAGTGATGTGCGCCTGTTGTCCCGGTGATTTTAGTGCTGTGTTCCTGGTGTCCCGGTGATTTTAGTGATGTGCGCCTGTTGTCCCGGTGATTTTAGTGCTGTGTTTCTGGTGTCCCGGTGATTTTAGTGATGTGCGCCTGTTGTCCCGGTGATTTTAGTGCTGTGTTCCTGGTGTCCCGGTGATTTTAGTGCTGTGTTTCTGGTGTCCCGGTGATTTTAGTGCTGTGTTCCTGGTGTCCCGGTGATTTTAGTGATGTGTTCCTGGTATCCCGGTGATTTTAGTGCTGTGTTTCTGGTGTCCCGGTGATTTTAGTGCTGTGTTCCTGGTGTCCCGGTGATTTTAGTGATGTGTTCCTGGTATCCCGGTGATTTTAGTGCTGTGTTCCTGGTGTCCCGGTGATTTTAGTGCTGTGCGCCTGTTGTCCCGGTGATTTTAGTGCTGTGTTCCTGGTGTCCCGGTGATTTTAGTGATGTGTTCCTGGTGTCCCGGTGATTTTAGTGCTGTGCGCCTGTTGTCCCGGTGATTTTAGTGCTGTGTTCCTGGTGTCCCGGTGATTTTAGTGCTGTGTTCCTGGTATCCCGGTGATTTTAGTGCTGTGTTCCTGGTGTCCCGGTGATTTTAGTGCTGTGTTCCTGGTATCCCGGTGATTTTAGTGCTGTGTTCCTGGTGTCCCGGTGATTTTAGTGCTGTGTTCCTGGTATCCCGGTGATTTTACTGCTGTGTCCCTGGTGTCCCGGTGATTTTAGTGCTGTGTTCCTGGTGTCCCGGTGATTTTAGTGATGTGCGCCTGTTGTCCCGGTGATTTTAGTGATGTGTTCCTGGTGTCCCGGTGATTTTAGTGCTGTGTTCCTGGTGTCCTGGTGATTTTAGTGCTGTGTTCCTGGTGTCCCGGTGATTTTAGTGATGTGCGCCTGTTGTCCCGGTGATTTTAGTGATGTGTTCCTGGTGTCCCGGTGATTTTAGTGCTGTGTTCCTGGTGTCCCGGTGATTTTAGTGTTGTGTTCCTGGTGTCCCGGTGATTTTAGTGTTGTGTTCCTGGTATCCCGGTGATTTTAGTGATGTGTTCCTGGTGTCCCGGTGATTTTAGTGCTGTGCGCCTGTTGTCCCGGTGATTTTAGTGCTGTGTTCCTGGTGTTCCGGTGATTTTAGTGATGTGTTCCTGGTGTCCCGGTGATTTTAGTGATGTGTTCCTGGTATCCCGGTGATTTTAGTGATGTGTTCCTGGTGTCCCGGTGATTTTAGTGCTGTGCGCCTGTTGTCCCGGTGATTTTAGTGCTGTGTTCCTGGTGTTCCGGTGATTTTAGTGATGTGTTCCTGGTGTCCCGGTGATTTTAGTGCTGTGTTCCTGGTGTCCCGGTGATTTTAGGGCTGTCTCTGTTGAGCAGTGGGACATTCCCCGCTGGGTACCCAGAGTGTAATCTCTGCGGCTCAGACATTTAACCCATTACACCATGGCATAGAGGGGGGAGATATGAGGGGCAGAGAAGGGTGAGGAGCTGAGCCCTCAGGTATGTAATGATATGGAGGAGGCGAGGCTGATGGAAAGTTCCTTTATTTATCACAAATCACAGAACAGTTTACATATAAATACTCTTGTCTGCCGTCACGTGGAGCCGATCACAGTCTACAACACCTGTACACGGCACAATCTGCACCGCTGAGGGGCACACAATCACATTACAGAGTACATGAGCGGAACAGTCCGCGGGGGCACGCAGGCGGAACAGGCCGCGGGGGCACGCAGGCAGAACAGTCTGCAGGGGCACACAGGCGGAACAGTCCGCGGGGGCACGCAGGCGGAACAGTCTGCAGGGGCACACAGGTGGAACAGTCTGCAGGGGCACACAGGTGGAACAGTCCACGGGGGCACACAGGCGGAAGAGTCCACGGGGGCACACAGGCGGAACAGGCCGCGGAGGCACGCAGGCGGAACAGTCCGCGGAGGCACGCAGGCGGAACAGTCCGCGGGGGCACGCAGGCGGAACAGTCTGCAGGGGCACACAGGTGGAACAGTCTGCAGGGGCACGCAGGCGGAACAGTCCGCGGGGGCACGCAGGCGGAACAGTCTGCAGGGGCACACAGGTGGAACAGTCTGCAGGGGCACACAGGTGGAACAGTCTGCAGGGGCACACAGGTGGAACAGTCTGCAGGGGCACACAGGTGGAACAGTCCGCGGGGGCACGCAGGCGGAACAGGCCGCGGGGGCACGCAGGCGGAACAGGCCGCGGGGGCACGCAGGCGGAACAGGCCGCGAGGGCACACAGGCGGAACAGTCCACGGGGGCACGCAGGCGGAACAGGCCGCGGGGGCACGCAGGCGGAACAGGCCGCGAGGGCACACAGGCGGAACAGACTTTAATGGCTACAGATGTCAGGTGCAGGTCACTGGTGATGTATTGGCATCGGGGTAGAGTGCGGGATGAGAGTTTGGCATTTAATAGAAGGGAGGAGGAACGGTGATACGTCCTTCATATCTGCAGAAGGGGATCATCCCAAACCTGCCCTCACCCAAAAATGAAGGCTGGGACAACGAGGGTCCTAATACACTCTGCAACATATCAGTGCTCACTATGTTGTCACATTACCGTAACCAGCACCTTAATTACAAGCCACATATCTACTCTCCACAGCCCCCCATGTCTAGTTACAGCATCCCCCCATGTCTGGTCACAGCCCCATCCCCCCATGTCTGGTCAAGCCCCCCCATGTCTAGTTACAGCATCACCCCATGTCTGGTCACAGCCCCATCCCCCCATGTCTGGTTATGGTCACAGACCCCCCCCCCACCCCCCCGTGTCTGGTAATGGCTCCCCCATATCTGGTCATAGCCCCATCCCCCCATGTCTGGTCACAGCCCCATGTCCCCCATGTCTGGTCACAGCCCCATATCCCCCATGTCTGGTCACAGCCCCATCCCCCCATGTCTGGTCACAGCCCCATAGCCCCCATGTCTGGTCACAGCCCCATCGCCCCCATGTCTGGTCACAGCCCCATGTCCCCCATGTCTGGTCACAGCCCCATCCCCCCAGTCTTCTGCTGCTCACGGTGGAGTGGGCAGGTGATGGGGGTCATTAGGCCTGTGTCCAGAGTGCAGTCACATAGGTGGTCTGCACAGGCCACGGGAGGCACTGTACAGGTGTCCACACTACGGCTGCTGAGAAGTGGATTACTACAGAGCCATGACGAGAAAGACGGAGAATCACTGCCAAAGCAAATAGGCGGCTCCAGAGCAAGCGAGTTTCTACAGGTTGCTGAGAGCATCACTATAGGGAGAGGACATTCCTACTGGTCACTGGGGCAGAAGATGGCACCGAGCAAAGAGGAACAGACAGGTCCCCGCTATACAACAGCTGTACACTCCTGTACGTAACAATCCCACAACGATGTCTCCATAACACACACCACACCTAAAATATCTGCACAATCCTCCAAACAACTGGACTGCCCTCTCTCCATATAAATAGAATTATCTAACAGCCCTACAGTCCCCTCTCCATGTATAACAGTCGTACAGTCCCCTCTCCATGTATAACAGTCCTATAGTCCCCCTCGCCATGTGTAACAGTTGTACAAGTCCTCTCTCTTCATTTATAACAGTCCTTTCTCTCCATGTGTAACAGCCATATAGTCTCCTCTCCATATCTAACAGCAGTATAGTCTCCTCTCCATATCTAACAGCAGTATAGTCTCCTCTCCATATCTAACAGCCGTATAGTCCCCTCTCCATATCTAACAGCCGTATAGTCCCCTCTCCATATCTAACAGCCGTATAGTCCCCTCTCCATATCTAACAGCCGTATAGTCTCCTCTCCATATCTAACAGCCGTATAGTCCCCTCTCCATATCTAACAGCCGTATAGTCCCCTCTCCATATCTAACAGCCGTATAGTCCCCTCTCCATATCTAACAGCCGTATAGTCCCCTCTCCATATCTAACAGCCGTATAGTCCCCTCTCCATATCTAACAGCCGTGTAGTCCCCTCTCCATATCTAACAGCCGTATAGTCCCCTCTCCATATCTAACAGCCGTATAGTCCCCTCTCCATATCTAACAGCCGTATAGTCCCCTCTCCATATCTAACAGCCGTGTAGTCCCCTCTCCATATCTAACAGCTGTATAGTCCCCTCTCAATATCTAACAGCTGTATAGTACCCTCTCCATATCTAACAGCCGTGTAGTCCCCTCTCCATATCTAACAGCCGTGTAGTCCCCTCTCCATATCTAACAGCCGTGTAGTCCCCTCTCCATATCTAACAGCCGTATAGTCCCCTCTCCATATCTAACAGCCGTATAGTCCCCTCTCCATATCTAACAGCCGTGTAGTCCCCTCTCCATATCTAACAGCTGTATAGTCCCCTCTCAATATCTAACAGCTGTATAGTACCCTCTCCATATCTAACAGCCGTGTAGTCCCCTCTCCATATCTAACAGCCGTGTAGTCCCCTCTCCATATCTAACAGCCGTGTAGTCCCCTCTCCATATCTAACAGCCGTATAATCCCCTCTCCATATCAAACAGCCGTACACTCCCCTTTCCATATCTAACAGCCGTATAGTCCCCTCTCCATATCTAACAGCAGTATAGTCCCCTCTCCATATCTAACAGCCGTACACTCCCCTTTCCATATCTAACAGCCGTATAGTCCCCTCTCCATATCTAACAGCCGTATAGTCTCCTCTCCATATCTAACAGCCGTACAGTCCCCTCTCCATATCTAACAGCCGTATAGTCCCCTCTCCATATCTAACAGCCGTATAGTCCCCTCTCCATATCTAACAGCCGTATAGTCCCCTCTCCATATCTAACAGCCGTATAGTCCCCTCTCCATATCTAACAGCCGTATAGTCCCCTCTCCATATCTAACAGCTGTATAGTCCCCTCTCAATATCTAACAGCTGTATAGTCCCCTCTCCATATCTAACAGCCGTGTAGTCCCCTCTCCATATCTAACAGCCGTGTAGTCCCTTCTCCATATCTAACAGCCGTGTAGTCCCCTCTCCATATCTAACAGCCGTATAGTCCCCTCTCCATATCTAACAGCCGTATAGTCCCCTCTCCATATCTAACAGCCGTATAGTCCCCTCTCCATATCTAACAGCCGTACAGTCCCCTCTCTATATCTAAGGGGTACTTCTCACATAGCGAGATCGCTAGAGAGATCGCTGCTGAGTCACGGTTTTTGTGACGCACCAGTGACCTCATTAGCGATCTCGCTGTGTGTGACACTGAGCAGCGACCTGGCCCCTGCTGTGAAATCGCTGATCGTTACACACAGTGCTGGTTCAGTTTTTGGACATTACTCTCCCGCTGTGAAGCACACATCGCTGTGTTTGACAGCGAGAGAACAACGATCTTAATGTGCAGGGAGCAGGAGCCGGCATCTGACAGCCTGCGGTAAGCTGTAACCAAGGTAAATATCGGGTAACCAAGCGAAGTGCTTTGCTTGGTTACCCGATATTTACCTTGGTTACTAGCGTCCGCCGCTCTCAGGCTGCCAGTGCCGGCTCCCTGCACACGTAGCCGGAGTACACATTGGGAAAATAACCAAAGCGGTTTGCTTATTAACCCGATGTGTACTCTGGCTACGAGTGCAGGGAGCCAGCGCTAAGCGGTGTGCGCTGGTAACTAAGGTAAATATCGGGTAACCAAGCGCTTGGTTACCCGATATTTACCTTAGTTACCAAGCGCAGCACCGCTTCCTTGCGTCGCTGGGGGCTGGTCACTAGTCGCTGGTGAGATCTGCCTGATTGACAGCTCACCAGCGACCATGTAGCGACGCACCAGCGATCCTGACCAGGTCAGCTCGCTGGTGGGATCGCTGGAGCGTCGCTAAAGTGTGACGGTGCCCTTACAGCCGTTTAGTCCCCTCTCCATATCTAACAGCCGTATAGTCCCCTCTCCATATCTAACAGCCATATAGTCCCCTCTCCATATCAAACAGATGTATAGTCCCCTCTCTATATCTACCAGCCATACAGTCTCCTCTATATATAATAAAGGTACAATACTCTCTTCAAATATATAAACTGTACAGTCTCCTAAAAAATAACGGTCCACTTTTGTCTTCATACGGTATTATATATATTTATGTACACATACATATACACCATATAACCCTCTCAATAATGTACAGTCCTCTCTTTACAGCGTCACATGAAATTGGATGAGTTCCTCCTCTTATTTCTATCTGAAGACCATGGACACGGGGGCTGGCACCATCAGACCTCGTATCTTATAAGGAGTGCTGGGGTTTGTAGTCCTTTTTCCAGTGTCCATTATTTTCTATTTTTTATGGGGATGATGGTGCAGATTGTAGTCATCATTCGCTTCTAGCAAATGTCAGCATTGAGTCCATATCTGTATCTGGGCTGTAGGCAGATATCACATATTGTCTTTGCCCTGAAGATGTCATCTTTTCATGAGGAGTTATTTATTAAAAAAGGAAATAATCTGGGTGGTGACCCTGGGCGGGCCGATGTCATCAGATGAGCTGTGCACAATGGTAGAAGACAATGGTTTCCAGCTGAGCACTGATACCACAAACGGAATGTGGTCAGAGACCACAGAAGACAATGGTGTGGAGCCAAGAGAATGAGGAAACTCCATAATCTGTAATGTCAGGAAGCCAAGATGCATTGATAAGGAGATGTGGAGACATCACGATGTAGAGATACAACAATATGATCATATGATGTACAGATACAACACATGGGTTCTTTAAGTGTCCGTTTACTCGACAGGTCCATAACACGTCTGTGGGCAGAAAGAGGCCTTGTGGCCCCCACCCTGGAGCTCCGGCCCCTTCCCCTAGTTTTGTGGAGGAGCTCACAAGTCATTAGTCTCTAGGCCTTGGTTGGAGTAGGAGTAGAGGTTCTTAGTCCCATTACCTGAAGGCTGAAGAGAGAGAAAGAGAAAGGGTTAATGTAAGATCCGAGGCTCTTCAAGCTGCAGGATATGAAAAGTCTCCAGCAATAAGAGGCTTAAGAAGAATGAGGACGTGACCACGGACGTGTTCAGTTACAGAAAGAATCCAATGACTTCCCCAGAACAATGGAAGGAATTGACTTAAGAGGACAAGAAGAATCAAGACACAAGTGTGCAGGAAATCAACGTGACTCAAGGAGAGTCGTGGTAGGGGGTGGACATTGTGTAAAAGTGCGGAGGGTACCCGGCGTCCAAGAGCACCTGTGGACCAGAGGGCTTTACCTCACTGTTGTCTTATGGAAGTTCATACAAATCAAGGGAGTAATGATTAACCCTGGAGGACACATCTCGTGCTTCACATCCCCGCAGAGGACAAGCTTCACACGTCTGAGCAAAAAAGATTGCTCCATGGAGCTGCCGGAACACTAGAAAGGAGAAGGGCTACAGGGGTCACCAGAAAGGAGAGGGGCTGCCGGGGTCACTAGAGAGGAGAGGGTCTGCCGGGGTCACCAGAAAGGAGAGGGGCTGCCGGGGTCACTAGAGAAGAGAGGGTCTGCCGGGGTCACTAGAGAAGAGAGGGTCTGCCGGGGTCACTAGAGAAGAGAGGGTCTGCCGGGGTCACTAGAGAGGGGAGGGGCTGCCGAGGTCACCAGAAAGGAGAGGGGCTGCCAGGGTCACGAGAGAGGAGAGAGGCTGCCGGGGTCACTAGAGAAGAGAGGGTCTGCCGGGGTCACTAGAGAAGAGAGGGTCTGCCGGGGTCACTAGAGAAGAGAGGGTCTGCCAGGGTCACTAGAGAAGAGAGGGTCTGCCGGGGTCACTAGAGAAAAGAGGGTCTGCCGGGGTCACTAGAGAAGAGAGGGTCTGCCGGGGTCACTAGAAAAGAGAGGGTCTGAGGGGGTCACTAGAGAAGAGAGGGGTCTGCCGGGGTCACTAGAGGAGAAGGGCTACCGGGGTCACTAGAGGAGAGGGGTTGCCAGGGTCACTAGATAGGAGAGGGGCTGCCAGGGTCACTAGAGAGGAGAGGGGCTGCCGGTGTCATAATGTGGCTGCATATCGTGGTGCAATGCTCTGCAAGAGGCTCTGCCATCCTGCTGGGACCAGTCACACCACTGCCAGGGACAGGAGATGTGACCTGCAGGCAGTATGGAAGCAGTGGGGGGGGTAATAATGGGGGACATGATGAGGGTCTGCCAGGCAACAGGTAGATGAAAGGGATTACAAAATGGGAAGAGAAATAGGAGGGGTACGGGGGGGGGGGGGTTGAAGAGGAAAAGGATGGGAAAGAAGACATGGAAGAGAAATAAGAGTAAGAGAAGGAGGAGAAAAAGAAAAAGTTAAATGGGGTGGATGACAAAGAGAAATCAGAGGAAAAGGAAGCAGAAGATGGGGAGAAAGCGGAAAGAGTGGAGGAAGAAGATTGGGGGAAAGTGGAAGAGGAATGAAGGAGGAAAATAAGGAAGAACAATATGAGGACAAAAACTAGGAGAACTAATGAGAGATAATAGGGGCGGAGGAAAAGTAGGAGAAAGCCAGGAAAGGGTTATGAGGAGCAAGAAAGAAGGAAGTACAGTGAGGGGAAAGCAATCCTGCAGAAGAAAGAATTGGAGGGAAAAGCTGTATATTTAAACAAAACAACGGAAATGAAGGCAAGGCGTGACGAAGAGTGAGCTGGAGAATAATGCTCGTACCCCAAGATTGTTTCACTTACACGTGAGACTGTGACCACAAACGTCCTCTAACTAAATACTCCATCCCCCAATACTCCTGTACCACAATACTGAGGGCCCAACATAGGAGTGAATAGAATAATGAATGCATAAACAGCTGTGGCTGCTTCCTCTTGTGTCACCTGCTCAATTCACATGTCCCAGCTGAAAAGTCAATCATTAACCAGGTGGAACAAGCCAAGAAATGTCTATAAGCAAAAATGTTTGAACTTACATCACAAAATTAAAGAGGCCACAACCCCTAAGTAGAGTTACCTCAGCTGAATGAACCATGAGCCCTGAGAGGAGCTGCTTCTATATCTGGAGCCAACAACCCTCAGAAGAACATTCTTTATAGACTGAACCATGAGCCCTGAGAGGAGCTGCTTCTATAGCTGGAGCCAACAACGCTAAGAAGAATCTTCTTTATAGACTGAACCATGAGCCCTGAGAGGAGCTGCTTCTATAGCTGGAGCCAACAACCCTAAGAAGAACATTCTTTATAGACTGTACCATGAGCCCTGAGAGGAGCTGCTTCTATAGCTGGAGCCAACAACCCTAAGAAGAACATTCTTTATAGACTGTACCATGAGCCCTGAGAGGAGCTGCTTCTATATCTGGAGCCAACAACCCTCAGAAGAACATTCTTTATAGACTGAACCATGAGCCCTGAGAGGAGCTGCTTCTATAGCTGGAGCCAACAACCCTAAGAAGAACATTCTTTATAGACTGTACCATGAGCCCTGAGAGGAGCTGCTTCTATAGCTGGAGCCAACAACCCTCAGAAGAACATTCTTTATAGACTGAACCATGAGCCCTGAGAGGAGCTGCTTCTATAGCTGGAGCCAACAACCCTAAGAAGAACATTCTTTATAGACTGTACCATGAGCCCTGAGAGGAGCTGCTTCTATATCTGGAGCCAACAACCCTCAGAAGAACATTCTTTATAGACTGAACCATGAGCCCTGAGAGGAGCTGCTTCTATAGCTGGAGCCAACAACCCTAAGAAGAATCTTCTTTATAGGCTTAACCATGAGCCCCGAGAGGAGCCATACCTATAGATGAAGCCACTAACCCTAAGAAGAATCTTCTTTATAGGCTTAACCATGAGCCCCGAGAGGAGCCATACCTATAGATGAAGCCACTAACCCTAATAGAAGCCACCTCTATAGCTGGAGCCACCAACCCTTAGAAGATCTCTTTCTGTAGACAGAGCCACCTCTACTGACTGAACCATGAGCCCTGAGAGGAGCTGCTTCTATAGCTGGACCCATCAACCCTCAGAAGAACATTCTTTATAGACTGAACCATGAGCCCTGAGAGGAGCCATATTTATAGCTGAAGACACCAACCCTAACAGAAGCCACCTCTATAGCTGGAGCCACCAACCCTCAGAAGAGCTCTTTAAATAGACAGAGCCACAAGCCCTAAATGGAGCCACCTCTGCTGACTGAACCATGCGCCCAGAGAAGAGCTGCTTCTATAGCTGGAGCCACCAAATCTCAGAACATTTTTATAGACTGAACCATGAGGACTGAGAGGAGAGATACCTAGAGATGATGCCACAAACTCTGACAGAAGGCACCTCTACATCGCAAGCAGACTTATTAGGCAAGTTGTATTTTAGCGGATTTTTTTTATTATTGTTCAACAACCATGTTCTCAATCAACCCAAAAGACTCATAAATATCAAAGCTTAATATTTTTGGAAGTTGGAGTGGTTTTTTTTTAGATTTGGCTATCTTAGGAAGATATCTGTTTGTGCAGTTAACTATTACTGTGCAGAATTATTAGGCAACTTAATAAAAACCAAATATATTCCCATCTCACTTGTTTATTTTCACCACATAAACCAATATAACTGCACAAAATTTAGAAATAAACGTTTATGACATGCAAAAACAAAACCCCAAAAAATGAGTGACCAATATAGCCACCTTTCTTTATGATGACACTCAACAGCCTACCATCCATAGATTCTGTCATTGCTTGATCTGTTTACGATCAACATTGCGTGCAGCAGCCACCACAGCCTCCAGACACTGTTCCCAGAGGTGCACTGTTTTCCCTCCCTGTAGATCTTACATTTTATGAGGGACCACAGGTTCTCTATGGGGTTCAGATCAGGTGAACAAGGGGGCCATGTCATTATTTTTTCATCTTTTAGACCTTTACTGGCCAGCCACGCTGTGGAGTAGTTGGATGCATGTGAAAGAGCATTGTCCTGCATGAAAATCATGTTTTTCTTGAACGATACCGACTTCTTCCTGTACCACTGCTCGAAGAAGTTGTCTTCTAGAAACTGGCAGTAGGTCTGGGACTTGAGCTTCACTCCATCCTCAACTCGAAAAGGTCCCACAAGTTCATCTTTGATGATACCAGCCCATACCAGTATCCCACCTCCACCTTGCTGGCGTCTGAGTCAGAGTGGAGCTCTATGCCCTTTACTGATCCAGCCTCTGGCCCATCCATCTGCCCATCAACAGTCACTCTCATTTCATCAGTCCATAAAACCTTTGAAAAATCAGTCTTGAGATATTTCTTGGCCCAGTCTTGACGTTTTATCTTCTGTTTCTTGGTTAGAGGTGGTGGTTTTCAGCCTTCCTTACCTTGGCCTGTCCCTGAGTATGTCGCACCTTGTGCTTTTTGATACTCCAGTAACGTTGCAGCCCTGAAATATGGCCAAACTGGTGGCAAATGGCATCTTGGCAGCTTCACGCTTGATTTTCCACAATTCATGGGCAGTTATTTTGCGCCTTTTGCCCAACGCGCTTCTTGCGACCCTGTTGGCTATTTGCCATGAAGCACTTGATTGTTTAGTGATCACGCTTCAAACGTTTGGCAATTTCAAGACTGCTGCATCCCTCTGCAAGACATCTCACAATTGTGGACTTTTCAGAGCCCGTCAAATCTCTCTTCTGACCCATTTTGCCAAAGGAAAGGAAGTTGCCTAATAAGTATGCACCCTTTATATAGGGTGTTGATGTCATTACACCGCACCCCTCCTCATTACAGAGATGCACATCACCTGATTTACTTAATTGGTAGTTGGCTCTCAAGCCTATACAGCTTGGAGTGGGACAACATGTATAAAAATTATCGTGATCAAAATACTCATTTGCCTAATAAGTCTGCACGCAATGTATAGCTGAAGCCACCAACCTACAGAAGATCTTTTTTAATAGACAAAACCACAAGCGCTAAGTGGAGCCACCTCTGCTGACTGAACCATGAACCCGGAGAGGAGCTGCTTCTATAGCTGAAGCCAGTAAACCTCAGAGGATCCTTCTCTATAGACTGAACCATGAGCCATGAGAGGAGCCATATCTATAGCGGGAGCCACTAAACCTCAGAATATCTCCCTCTATAAATGGAACCACAAACCCTTAGAGAAGATGTTTGTAAAAATGGAGCCATGGGCCCTGAGAGAAAAACTGTTTTTCTAAGTGGAGCCAAGAGCCACAAACCCTTATAGAAGCCACTTGTTTTGATGCACCCACCAAACCTTAGAGGAGCAATATCTATAAATGAAGGCACCAATCCAGGGAAAAGACAACTCTGTAGATGGAGCCATTGGCCCTAAGAGGAGTGATCACTAAAGATAAGCCTGGGACGAATCAGGGCTATATAAGAAGTCATGTAGAGAAGCAATATGAACATATTTTATAGATAAGCTGCACCTCTACAAAAAACACCACAACCTTCTAAACAATTGTGGCCATCAGTTCACTCCACAGTCTGAGAAAAAGCTCTACACATTACCTCAGCCAAGTCACATGCAATTAACAGCCCAAGCCTTGAGTATGAGGAGCACTTACGTCATGTTTGGTTGGGGCCACATATCGTCCATGGGTTTGGTAGGATGTATAATCATTCATGGAGTGGTAGGAACCACGGGTCGCAAATACATCCATGTATCCAGTCGACCTTCTTCTGCACAACATGATGGACTGAGAAGAAAATAACCAGTTAGTAGGATACAAGTGGTAGAGGAACCTCTGGAGAGCCAGGACACACGAGCGATGATCACTACATAGACAGAATTGAGCCCTTACTCTTCCTAGGTCACTGCGTCCCCCTTCCTCCCTAACAATTAAAGGTAAATGTTGTAAATGGGGATTACGCTCACCATGATAATCAGGAAAATGGTAGCAACCAGCAGTATGATGGCGACCAGAACCAGCAGAGCGATGCCCCATCCCGGGACTGTGTCTGAAGAGGCACCAGATGATATTGGACTGGCACTGACTGTAAGAAAGAGAATCATGGTCTTATTATAGGAGTCTTATTATAGGAGTATAATGGACAGAGAACGGTATGTCACACGCACGGTTCAGACCCAGGAATCTCACCTTGTAGGTCAGTGATTTTGAGTCCATTGAGTTCATTTGAGTTGCTGGACAACTGTCTGTCCAGGATGGCTTTAGCGTTTTCAGCAGTCTGAGGTCCTGTAAAGTCAACTCTGGTGTTGGCGATCACAGATCCAGGGCTGATGAGAGGAAATTACCAATGACGTGAGACTGAAGCCAAACAAGAGGAGACACCCAGCCTCTGAGATCAAGCCCGAGTCCCACTCATACTCACCTGAAGGTCAGGATGTTGGCTCCGGCATACGTTGTTTTGGTGGAGCAGGTGGAGCAGTTATAGACAAGATTGAACTGTAAGAAACAAAAGCAGTATAAACAGTGAAAAAAGTGTTCAACACCGCCACGTATCGGCCACAGAGGACACAGGCTGCTTACCATTGTTTTAATGCCTGCCTCCAATTTTTTAAATTCTTCAGAGGTGGAGTCAGTCATTAAGGTCGAATAAACGACATTGGTAATTCGCATTTGTATGTAAACATTTGTGACTGCTGGCTGCGTAGATGCTGTCGTAGCAACTGTTGTTGTTGTAGGTTCTGTGGTATTGACACCTTTAGTGGTAGATTCTGTGGTATTAGAAGGAGTTGTAGCAGTTGTAGTAGGTTCTGTTACACTGACACTTTTAGTGGTGGTCTCCGTGGTATTGGAAGGAGTGGTGGCAGTCATAGGTTCTGTAGAATTGATATCTTTAGTGGTAGATTCCGTGGTATTAGAATGAGTCGTAGCAGTTGTGGTAGATTCTGTGGCACTAACATCTTTAGTGGTAGATTCTGTGGTATTGGAAGGAGTGGTAGCAGTTATTGTAGGTTCTGTAATATGGTCACCTCTAGTGGTAGATTCTGTGGTATTGGAAGGAGTGGTAGCAGTTATTGTAGGTTCTGTAGTATGGTCACCTCTAGTGGTAGATTCCGTGGTATTGGAAGGAGTGGTAGCAGTTATTGTAGGTTCTGTAATATGGTCACCTCTAGTGGTAGATTCTGTGGTATTGGAAGGAGTGGTAGCAGTTATTGTAGGTTCTGTAGTATGGTCACCTCTAGTGGTAGATTCTGTGGTATTGGAAGGAGTGGTAGCAGTTATTGTAGGTTCTGTAGTATGGTCACCTCTAGTGGTAAATTCCGTGGTATTGGAAGGAGTGGTAGCAGTTATTGTAGGTTCTGTAGTATGGTCACCTCTAGTGGTAGATTCCGTGGTATTGGATGGTGTGGTAGCAGTTATTGTAGGTTCTGTAGTATTGTCACCACTACTGGTAGATTCCGTGGTATTGGAAGACGTGGTAGCAGTTATTGTAGGTTCTGTAGTATGGTCACCTCTAGTGGTAGATTCTGTGGTATTGGAAGGAGTGGTAGCAGTTATTGTAGGTTCTGTAGTATGGTCACCTCTAGTGGTAAATTCCGTGGTATTGGAAGGAGGGGTAGCAGTTATTGTAGGTTCTGTAGTATGGTCACCTCTAGTGGTAAATTCCGTGGTATTGGAAGGAGTGGTAGCAGTTATTGTAGGTTCTGTAGTATGGTCACCTCTAGTGGTAGATTCCGTGGTATTGGAAGGAGTGGTAGCAGTTATTGTAGGTTCTGTAGTATGGTCACCTCTAGTGGTAGATTCCATGGTACTGGAAGGAGTGGTATTAGTTGTGGTTTCTGTGACATTGGGAGTGGTATCAGTTGTAGTGGTTTCTGTGACATTGGCAGTAGTAGTCTCTGTGGTATGTTGATCCATTGTTGTCGGTGCTGTATTTTGATCTGCAGTTGTAGGAACAGTCGATTCTGCTTTAATCTCTGAAATGGAAATTAACATACAAAAATCAACATCTCTGTAGAGCAGAAGCCTCAAACACGTGGCCCCTGAGGCTACTTCTTGTGGCCCGCAGACACCCGTGACTATTGCGGCCCGCTACACGGAGCCACCACCATCAGCGATTTCCTTCAGGTGAATATATAATTTGCGGCTCCGCACAGAGAAGCAGGTCTCTACACATCCTTACTAATGGCAGCTACCGCCGGCCAATCAGAGGCCAGCAGCTAGTGTGGGTCTATTCTGATTGGCTGGCGGCTGCCATCAGTAAAGATGTGAGGAGAGCAGTGCTGCAAATCGTTCCCCAGTAGGAAAACGCAAATGGCGGCGGCCCAGTGTACCAGACCGCAATCGTCACAGAGACTAGGTGCCTGCGTGCTGCATGCAGGTAAGGAAAACACCAGAGGAACGGAGGAAAGGTGAGAAAAATCTTTTTTTTTTTTCTTTTGTATGTGTGCAACATTTTAACGGGATATTACTACAGGGTTGGACATTAGTAAAGGGGACAATATGGGCACATTACTATAAGGGAATGATATGGGCACATTACTACAGGGGACAGTATAGGCACAAGATGGGCACAATATGAGCACATTACTACAAGGGGCAATATGTGCACATTACCACAGTGGACCTTATGGGCACATTACTACAAGGAGACAATATGGGCACATTACTTCAAGGGGACAATATTGGCACAGGAGTAGTCCTGGGGGGGATAATAGGAGTAGTCCTGGGGGGAGAGGAGGATAATAGGAGGAGTAGTACTGGGGGGAGAGGAGTCTAATAGGAGGAGTAGTCCTGGGGAGAGAGGAGGATAATAGGAGGAGTAGTCCTGGGGGGAGAGGAGGATAATAGGAGGAGTAGTCCTGGCGGGAGAGGAGTCTAATAGGAGGAGTAGTCCTGGGGGGAGAGGATAATAGGAGGAGTAGTCCTGGGGGGAGAGGAGTTTAATAGGAGGAGTAGTCCTGTGGGGGAGGTGTCTAATAGGTGGAGTGGTCCTGAGGGGAGGAGTCTAATAGGAGTAGTAGTCCTGGGGAGAGAGGAGTATAATAGGAGGAGTAGTCCTGGGGAGAGAAGAGTATAATAGAAGGAGTAGTCCTGGGGGGTGTCTAATAGGAGGAGTAGTCCTGGGGGAGAAGAGTATAATAGGAGGAGTAGTCCTGGGGGGAGAGGAGTATAATAGGGGGAGTAGTCCTGGGGAGAGAGGAGTATAATAGGAGGAGTAGTCCTGGGGAGAGAGGAGGATAATAAGAGGAGTAGTCCTGGCGAGAGAGGAGTATAATAGGAGGAGTAGTCCTGGGGGAGAAGAGTATAATAGGAGGAGTAGTCCTGGGGGGAGAGGAGTATAATAGGGGGAGTAGTCCTGGGGAGAGAGGAGTATAATAGAAGGAGTAGTCCTGGGGGGGAGCTGTCTAATAGGAGGAGTAGTCCTGGGGGAGAAGAGTATAATAGGAGGAGTAGTCCTGGGGGGAGAGGAGTATAATAGGGGGAGTAGTCCTGGGGAGAGAGGAGGATAATAAGAGGAGTAGTCCTGGCGAGAGAGGAGTATAATAGGAGGAGTAGTCCTGGGGAGAGAGGATGATAATAGGAGTAGTAGTCCTGGGGGGAGAGGAGTATAATAGGAGGAGTAGTCCTGGGGAGAGAGGAGTATAATAGGAGGAGTAGTCCTGGGGGGAGAGGAGGATAATAAGAGGAGTAGTCCTGGGGAGAGAGGAGTATAATAGGATGAGTAGTCCTGGGGAGAGAGGAGTATAATAGGAGGAGTAGTCCTGGGGGGAGAGGAGGATAATAGGAGGAATAGTCCTGGGGAAAGAGGAGGATAATACGAGGAGTAGTCCTGGGGGGAGAGGAGGATAATAGGAGGAGTAGTCCTGGGGGGAGAGGAGTATAATAAGAGGACTAGTCCTAGGGGGAGAGGAGTATAATAGGAGGAGTAGTCCTGGGGGGAGAGGAGTATAATAGGAGGAGTAGTCCTGGGGGAGAAGAGTATAATAGGAGTAGTAGTCCTGGGGAGAGAGGAGTATAATAGGAGGAGTAGTCCTGGGGAGAGAGGAGTCCAGGGTGGAGAGGAGGATAATAGGAGGAGTAGTCCTGGGGAGAAAGGAGGATAATAGGAGGACTAGTCCTGGGGGAGAGGAGTATAATAAGAGGAGTAGTCCTGGGGGGAGAGGAGGATAATAGGAGTAGTCCTGGGGGGGAGGTGTCTAATAGGAGGAGTAGTCCTGGGGGAAGAGGAGGATAATAGGAGTAGTAGTCCTGGGGAGAGAGGAGTATAATAGGAGGAGTAGTCCTGGGGGGAGAGGAGGATAATAGGAGAAGTAGTCCGGGGGAGAGAGGAGGATAATAGGAGGAATAGTCCTGGGGGGAGAGGAGGATAATAGGAGTAGTAGTCCTGGGGAGAGAGGATGATAATAGGAGGAGTAGTCCTGGGGGGAGAGGAGGATAATAGGAGGAGTAGTCCTGGGGGGAGAGGAGGATAATAGGAGGAGTAGTCCTGGGGGTGAGGAGGATAATAGGAGGCGTAGTCCTGGGGGGAGAGGAGGATAATAGGAGGAGTAGTCTTGGGGGGAGAGGAGGATAATAGGAGGAGTAGTCCTGGGGGGAGAGGAAGATAATAGGAGGAGTAGTCCTGGGGGGAGAGGAGGATAATAGGAGGAGTAGTCCTGGGGGGAGAGGAGGATAATAGGAGGAGTAGTCCTGGGGGGAGGAGTATAATAGGAGGAGTAGTCCTGGGGTGTGAGGAGTATAATAGGAGGCGTAGTCCTGGGGAGAGAGGAAGATAATAGGAGGAGTAGTCCTGGGGGGAGAGGAGGATAATAGGAGGAGTAGTCCTGGGGGGGAGAGGAGGATAATAGGAGGAGTAGTCCTGGGGGGAGAGGAGTATAATAGGAGGAGTAGTCCTGGGGGGAGAGGAGTATAATAGGAGGAGTAGTCCTGGGGGGAGAGGAGTATAATAGGAGGAGTAGTCCTGGGGGGAGAGGAGTCTAATAGGAGGAGTAGTCCTGAGGAGAAAGGAGTATAATTGGAGTAGTAGTCCTGGGGTGTGAGGAGTATAATAGGAAAAGTTGTCCTGGGGGCAGAGGAGGATAATAGGAGTAGTCCTGGGGGGAGAGGAGTCTAATAGGAGGAGTAGTCCTGTGGGGGAGGTGTCTAATAATAGGTGGAGTAGTCCTGGGGGGAGGAGTCTAATAGGAGTAGTAGCCCTGGAGAGAGAGGAGTATAATAGGAGGAGTAGTCCTGGGGGAGAGGAGGATAATAAGAGGAGTAGTCCTGGGGAGAGAGGAGGATAATAGGAGGAGTAGTCCTGAGGGGAGAGGAGTATAATAGGAGGAGTAGTTCTGGGGAGAGAGGAGGATAATAGAAGGAGTAGTCCTGGGGAGAGAGGAGTATATTAGGAGGAGTAGTCCTGGGGGGAGAGGAGTATAATAGGAGGAGTAGTCCTGGGGAGAGAGGAGTATATTAGGAGGAGTAGTCCTGGGGGGAGAGGAGTATAATAGGAGGAGTAGTCTGGGGGGAGAGGAGGATAATAGGAGGAGAAGTCCTGGGGAGAGAGAAGGATAATAGGAGGACTAGTCCTGGGGGAGAGGAGGATAATAGGAGTAAGTCCTGGGGGGAGAGGAGTCTGAAAGGAGGAGTAGTCCTGGGAAGAGAGGAGTATAATAGGAGGAGCAGTCTTGGGGGGAGAGGGGGCGTGGCCGAGCGGGCACAGTGTGCGGGGGCATGGCCCAGCGGGCACAGTGTGCGGGTGGCGTGGCCGAGCGGGCACAGTGTGTGGGGGGCGTGTCCGAGCGGGCACAGTGTGTGGGGGGCATGGCCGAGCGGGCACAGTGTGTAGGGGGCGTGTCCGAGCAGGCACAGTGTGTGGGGGGCATGGCCGAGCGGGCACAGTGTGCGAGGGGCGTGGCCAAGCAGCCAATGCGTGCAGAGGGCGTGGCCGAGCCGAGCGGCCAATGCAACAGTTGTCACTGTAATGACGTCATCTTGGAGCAAGGCAGACATACAGAATAAGGAAATTATATATATATATATATATATATATATATACAGTGCCTACAACTAGTCTTCAACCCCCTGCAGATTTAGCAGGTTTGATAAGATGCAAATAAGTTAGAGCCTGCAAACTTCAAACAAGAGCAGGATTTATTAACAGATGCATAAATCTTACAAACCAACAAGTTATGTTGCTCAGTTAAATTTTAATACATTTTCTACATAAAAGTGTGGGTCAATTATTATTCAACCCCTAGGTTTAATATTTTGTGGAATAACCCTTGTTTGCAATTACAGCTAATAATCGTCTTTTATAAGACCTGATCAGGCCGGCACAGGTCTCTGGAGTTATCTTGGCCCACTCCTCCATGCAGATCTTCTCCACGTTATCTAGGTTCTTTGGGTGTCTCATGTGGACTTTAATCTTGAGCTAGTTCCACAAGTTTTCAATTGGGTTAAGGTCAGGAGACTGACTAGGCCACTGCAACACTTTGATTTTTTCCCTCTTGAACCAGGCCTTGGTTTTCTTGGCTGTGTGCTTTGGGTCGTTGTCTTGTTGGAAGATGAAATGATGACCCATCTTAAGATCCTTGATGGAGGAGCGGAGGTTCTTGGCCAAAATCTCCAGGTAGGCCGTGCTATCCATCTTCCCATGGATGCGGACCAGATGGCCAAGCCCCTTGGCTGAGAAACAGCCCCACAGCATGATGCTGCCACCACCATGCTTGACTGTAGGGATGGTATTCTTGGGGTCGTATGCAGTGCCATCCAGTCTCCAAACGTCACGTGTGTGGTTGGCACCAAAGATCTCGATCTTGGTCTCATCAGACCAGAGAACCTTGAACCAGTCTGTCTCAGAGTCCTCCAAGTGATCATGAGCAAACTGTAGACGAGCCTTGACATGACGCTTTGAAAGTAAAGGTACCTTACGGGCTCGTCTGGAACGGAGACCATTGCAGTGGAGTACGTTACTTATCGTATTGACTGAAACCAATGTCCCCACTGCCATGAGATCTTCCCGCAGCTCCTTGGAAAGGGTTTTGTACCCCTTGCCAGCCTTGTGACCCTCCGTGATCTTGTCTCTGATAGCCTTGGAATGCTCCTTTGTCTTTCCCATGTTGACCATGTACGAGTGCTGTTCACAAGTTTGGGGAGGGTCTTAATTAGTCAGAAAAGGCTGGAAAAAGAGATAATTAATCCAAACGTGAAGCTCATTGTTCTTTGTGCCTGAAATACTTCTTAATACTTTAGGGGAACCAAACAGAATTCTGGTGGTTTGAGGGGTTGAATAATAAATGACCCTCTGAATAAACGTTTCACAATTTAAAAAAAAAAAAAGAGATAACATTCTTTTTTGCTGCATTTCACACTTCCAGGCTGATCTACTGTCCAAATGTCATAATGCCAAGTTAATTCTGAATGTGTAAACCTGCTAAATCTGCAGGGGGTTGAATACTACTTGTAGGCACTGTATAGATATAATATATAAAGCTGAGTGTATGTATGTATGTATGTATGTATGTATGTATGTCCGTCTGCTAAAGGAATCCGCACCTTCTCATTTACAACCACGAAATTTTGCACAGACACCCCGTGTGACTCCGGGAATGTCATAGACTATGTTTGAACGGGAAAATTTAACCCTGCGCTTTACAGCTACACTCCAAAAAACCTGCCTCCATTAAAGTCAATGGAGCTGCAAGCTATTAGGTTATTAGTTTATTCATAGGAGGTGTAATTGGTTGCTATAGGAACAAAATCTATTGTTAGTATAAGAAGCTTATGTGTGAGGTAATAAGATGTCGGTGGGTAGACGGATAGAGAGAGACAGAAAGAGACAGAGAGAGACAGACAGTCAAAGAGACAGACAGAGGCAGACAGACATTCAGGGAAAGAGACAGCCAGAAAGACAGATAGGGACAGACAGGGAAACAGACAGACCGAGAGACAGACAGACAGAGACAGACAGGGAAAGAGACAGCCAGACAGGGAAAGAGACAGGGAAAGAGACAGGGAAAGAGACAGAGACAAGTAAAGAGACAGGGAATAAGACAGAGACAGATGGGGAAAGAGACAAACGGGGAAAGATAGACATGGAAAGAGACAGACCCGGAATGAGACAGACCGGCAACAAGACAGAGGAGGAGCGAGACAGACGGTAAATGAGACAGATGGTGAAAGAGACAGACGGGGAAAGAGACAGATGGGGAAAGAGACAGATGGGGAAAGAGATGGGGAAAGAGACAGACCTATTTGAGACAGACCTGGGATGAGACAGACCTGGAACGAGACAGACGGCGAAAGAGACTGACAGATAGATAGAGAGAGCCAGACAGACACAGAGATAGAGAGATACAGACAGAGAGACTGATACAGAGACAGAGAATGATACAGAGAAAGACAGAGAGACTGATACAGACAGATAGACACAGGCACACAGAGATAGACAGACAGAGCCAGACAGACAGAAACTCGGAGAGAGACAGAGAGACAGTTACTATCCCAGGCAACGCCCAGGTACTACAGCTAGTGTATATATATATATACACACTGAAATAAAAAAAGTGCACATTTGTTATAATAAACAAGTGAAAAATGTTCAAGAAAACGTAATCCAAAAGGTGTATGGAAAAAATATGCGATCACTAAAAATGTCACTGGGTCCAGCAAAGAATGCGGCCCCCCAAATAAAAATGTTTTCTGTGTGTCCCATATACCCAGCCGAGTTTGAGACCCCTGGTGTAGAGCAGTGTACAGCGTCCTCTCCCTGCCTTGTGCTAACATTTGTCAATGACGCATAAATGTAGATGTTTCCTGTACAAGCAGAATGTGGAGAGAAACGAAACTTGCCTATGTAGAAAGAATGAACCCATGGAGGGAGAAGAGACCCAACATCCAACCATGGAAAGGACGACACTCTGGAGGGAAAAGACACCTGACCATAGAGAGCAGATGAGACTGTGCAGAGATTAGAGAGAGACTTGACCACGGAAAGCAGATGAGACGGAGAAGAAAGTACATATGGTAGGGCTTTGCTATCACCATAGGTAGTCGGTGCTCAATATAGAGGGTTAAGAGACCTGACCATGGAGAAAGGATAAGACTGTGGAGGGAGAAGACACCTGACCATGAAAAGAGCATGAGATTGTGGAGAGATTAGAGACCTGACCATGGAAAGAGTATGAGACTGAAGAGGAAAAATATCTGACCATGGAAAGAGAACGAGTCTGTAGAGGGAGAAGAGACCAGACTGTGGAGAAAGAAGACACCTGACCATGGAGAGAAGATGAGACTGAAAAGAGATAACACCTCACCATGAAGAGAGGAAGACACTGTGGAGAGAGAAGAGAATTGGCCTTGGAGAAAGGATGAAATAAGAGGGAAGAGACCTGACTATGCAGAGAGGATGACATTGTGGAGAGAGAAGAGACCTGACCATGGAGAGAGGACAAGACTGTGGAGAAAGAAGAGACCTCACCATTGAAAGAAAATAAGACTGAAAAGGGAAAACCCCCTCACAATGAAAAGGTGATGAGACTGCTTGGAGAGAGGAGACCTGTATATAGACAAAGAACAAGATTATGTAGAGAGAAGGGACCTGACCAAGCAGAGAGGAAGAGACTGTGGAGAGAGAAGAGACCTGAACATGGAGAGAGGATGAGACTGGAGAGAGAAGAAACAGAGGGCAAAAACTGCGGAGGATATTAGACCTGACCATGAAGAGAGGACGAGATTGTGGAGTCAAAAGAAACCTGACCATGGAGAGGTTAAGACTGAAGAGGGAAGAGACCTGACCATGGAGAGAGGATGAGACTGGAGAGAGAAAAGACCGGATCATGGACAGAGGACGAGACTGAAGAGGGAAAAGATCTGATCGTGGAGAGAGGACGAGAGTGTGGAGAGAAAAGGGACTTGACCATGGAGGAAGATGAGAGCTGACCATAGAAAGCGGATGAGATTGTGGAGGGTGAAGGGAACTGACCATGGAGAGAGGACAAGACTGTGGAGGACATCAGACCTGACCATGTAAAGAGGAAGAGACTGAAGAAGGAAAATAACTTGTGACGTCCTGGCCTATCAGGTCGTCACAGGGTATTGTGCAATCTGCTCTCCTGCACAGTATCCACTCTCCTTGGTTACGGATCCTGGTCCTTTGGTGTTGCTAACAGCTTGGCCAATCAAAATCCTAGGAACACTTCCCACTTGAACCTACCAGACACACCATTGGGGGGCCTGAAGGGAATAGGGCCGTCCACATGGGGGGGTTGGTGAGGAGAAAGTGAGGACAGTGACAGTTGAGAGTGAAGGAGAGAGGAGGTGAAGTGGCACTCGTGAGGAGAGGCCACGGAGAAGAGCTCCTGTGTACTAGGTGGCAGACGTTGGTCTGGGCCTAATAGGAGCTGGAACCCGGTCGCAGGGGACAGTGTTAAGGGGCACGGACTGCCGAGGAGGGCAGCCGGCGGCCTTGAGCTATCACCGGGCAGGGGCCAGGGCACAACGGGGTACGTGGACCCCAGGCCGGAAAGTAGCTTCACGCGTTCCGGTAATTTACCCGACGGGGGTGAAGACTTCAAGTGTCATCCCCAACCCGCTCCAAAATCGGGGTACTAGCGCACCGATGGGATAGGACTTTCCCACTACAGTCCAAAGAAATCCTACGCGTGAACCCTGAGAGCAAGCTCACTCCATTAGCCATATGGGTGAGCGGGACCCGGAGAGTTTCATACCAACGGGTCCAATCGAGACTAAGGTGCCAGGGACAGGGCCACAGACCAACAGTAACACCAAGGGCACGGATCCAGGCATGCTCCCCGCAGGCTGCAGTGTTCAGAATTCTGGTTTACAAGCTGTCGGTGTAGTTATTCCAGGACTGAGTGAGTACATTGGAAACCCCTGTTCCTATCCCCTAACGGCACCCAAACACCATCCATTATCAACGGGCCCCGGGACACAAACTCCCTACCCACGGAGGGGTTAAACATCAGGCTGCCACACCATCGTCACCAGGCTCCCCAACGGCAGCGGTGGTCCCTCACCTTACCACGCACTGTGGGTGGCATCACGAACTTTCCAAAAAACCCCTGTACATATCTCCACCCCCCCTTCTTTTAATCGAGTGGCCGCGCGACCCCCGGGTCCAGAGACCCCTCGAGCCACCGTGGATCCGGATCCGAGCGGCAGCAGCCAGTCTGCTTGCACGGGGGCGGTACAAACTCACCATGAAGAGTGGATGAGACTGGAGGGAGAAAAGAGGTGACCATGGAAAGTGGACGAGACTGTGAAGGGAAAAGAAACCAGAACATGAAGAAAAGACAAGACTGTGGAGAGGGAAGAGACGTGACTATAGAGAAAGGACAAGACTGTGGGGGCAGAAGAGACCTAACAATGGAGAGAGGATGAGATTGTGGATAAGGAAGAGACTTGACCATGGAGAAAAGATGAGACTTCGGAATATATCAGACCTGACCACGGGGAGAGGATATGACTGTGGGGAACATCCAACCTGTCCATGCAAGAGGATGTGTCATTCTTTCTCCCTCCAGTGTCTTATTCTTCCTCCATGGTCAGGTCTCTTCTCTCTCCAGTCTTGTCCTCTCTTCATGGTGAGATGAGACCATGACCATGGAGGAAGAATGAGACACTGGAGGGAGAAAGAATGAGACACTGGAACGAGATGATTAATGACCATAGAGGTCAAGATTGTGGAGGGATAAGAGACCTGACCATGGAGAGAGGACAAGACTGGGGAGGGAGATGAGGTCTAACCAAAGAAAGCTGATAAGATTGTGGAGGGAGAAGGGACCTGACTATGGAGAGAGGACAAGACGGTGGAGGACATCAGACCTGACCATGCCAAGAAGATGAGACTGAAGAGGGAAGATATCTGACCATGGAGAGAGGACGAGAATGGAGAGAGAAGAGACCTAACCACGGAGGAAGAATGAGACACTAGAGGGAGATGAGAAATTACCATAGACAGACTTCGAAATTATGGAGGGATAAGAGATCTGACCATGTAGAGGGGACGAGACTGGGGAGGGAGATTAGACCTGACCATTGAGAAAGGACCCGTTTCCCTCATAAACATGTCTACTGCTCTATAGCGGGAAAGAAGTGCGGCTCAGCACATTGTGTGATACCGTTCACATACAAGAATGTGTAATGCAGACAATGTCGGAGACTTTCTCCTTCGGCTGTTATGATAAGTCAGAACAACTTGTAGGAACTTGTAAATCTCATGTCTGTCTCTAACAGCTGCTGATGCCTCCAGCGATGTCTTACGTAGCTAGAAATATGCTGACCAGTGTGAAAGATATCCAAGTAAAAACTGCGTTTCTTCAGTAAATATTTATGGTCTAAACAGAACATGTTTTGAGGCTTTCACCTTGTTCTTCAGATGAAACGAAAGGATAAGGATCACCACAAGCAGGGGCATAACTACCACGGTCTCAGAGGTCGCCTTCTTGACCGGGCCCACAGGGGTAGGGGCCCGGCAGCCGCCCTGCAGATCAGCAGCCAGCTCCTTTCTGTGAGAGAGGAGCTGCGCTATTCAGTGGCAGATTACGTGGCTGCTATGTGCCCATGAGTCGCTGTAAGTGATGACAGGTGAGGGGGGCCCGGTGCAGCCGCTGCTGACACCGGGCCCCCGTCACCCATCATCGCACACAGCAATGATGAAGAATGGAGAGGAGCTCTCCGCTCCATTCTTCATTTTCCCCCTGTGCCTGCGCTTTCAGAGCATGGTGACATCATCACTGCGCGCTGCTGTGCTGACGCATGCAGAGCGCAGGACAGGAGGATGTTGATCGGAGCAGCAAGGGAACGAGGAGAGGTGAGGACTTCAGTGGCTGATATATAGCCTGTGCAATTGTTGTACTGGGACACAGGGGAGGGGTCCCTCGCAACTAAAGGAGGGCCATGCACTGTAATAATTATTATATATTTCCGGAGTCTGACTCACTCACCAGGAAACTACTGAGTGCCGATGATCCCCGGAACCAGTAAGAGACCCTTCCTATGCTGCTCAGTGCTCTGCAGGACACTCTGCCCCTCCCCCAGCTAAGAGCGAGGGGAGAAGATGGAGGCCGCAGCCAAAGAGGAGCAGCTGATTCCTAAAGTTTTGTGTGTGTGAAGCTGATTTCTGCAGGAGCGGACGTCAGAACTGAAAGGCAGCAGAAAGATGGAGGCTGCACAGCTCCACATCCACAGCAGGAGTGGAGGTCAGAACTGAGGGGCAGCAGGAAGATGAAGGCTGCACAGCTCCACATCCACAGCAGGAGTGGAGGTCAGAACTGAGGGGCAGCAGAAAGATGGAGGCTGCACAGCTCCACATCCACAGCAGGAGAGGAGGTCAGAGCTGAGGGGCAGCAGAAAGATGGAGGCTGCACAGCTCCACATCCTCAGCAGGAGAGGAGGTCAGAGCTGAGGGGCAGCAGAAAGATGGAGGCTGCACAGCTCCACATCCACAGCAGGAGAGGAGGTCAGAGCTGAGGGGCAGCAGAAAGATGGAGGCTGCACAGCTCCACATCCACAGCAGGAGTGGAGGTCAGAACTGAGGGGCAGCAGGAAGATGAAGGCTGCACAGCTCCACATCCACAGCAGGAGAGGAAGTCAGAGCTGATGGGCAGCAGAAAGATGGAGGCTGCACAGCTCCACATCCACAGCAGGAGAGGAGGTCAGAACTGAGGGGCAGTAGGACGATGGAGGCTGCACAGCTCCACATCCACAGCAGGAGAGGAGGTCAGAGATGATGGGCAGCAGGAAGATGGAGGCTGCACAGCTCCACATCCACAGCAGGAGAGGAGGTCAGAGATGATGGGCAGCAGGAAGATGGAGGCTGCACAGCTCCACATCCACAGCAGGAGTGGAGGTCAGAACTGAGGGGCAGCAGGAAGATGAAGGCTGCACAGCTCCACATCCACAGCAGGAGAGGAGGTCAGAGCTGATGGGCAGCAGGAAGATGGAGGCTGCACAGCTTCACATCCACAGCAGGAGTGGAGGTCAGAGCTGAGGGGCAGCAGAAAAATGGAGGCTGCACAGCTCCACATCCACAGCAGGAGTGGAGGTCAGAGCTGATTGGCAGCAGAAAGATGGAGGCTGCACAGCTCCACATCCACAGCAGGAGTGGAGGTCAGAGCTGATGGGCAGCAGAAAGATGGAGGCTGTACAGCTCCACATCCACAGCAGGAGAGGAGGTCAGAGATGATGGGCAGCAGGAAGATGGAGGCTGCACAGCTCCACATCCACAGCAGGAGTGGAGGTCAGAACTGAGGGGCAGCAGGAAGATGAAGGCTGCACAGCTCCACATCCACAGCAGGAGAGGAGGTCAGAGCTGATGGGCAGCAGGAAGATGGAGGCTGCACAGCTTCACATCCACAGCAGGAGTGGAGGTCAGAGCTGAGGGGCAGCAGAAAAATGGAGGCTGCACAGCTCCACATCCACTGCAGGAGTGGAGGTCAGAGCTGATGGGCAGCAGAAAGATGGAGGCTGCACAGCTCCACATCCACAGCAGGAGTGGAGGTCAGAGCTGATGGGCAGCAGAAAGATGGAGGCTGTACAGCTCCACATCCACAGCAGGAGAGGAGGTCAGAGCTGAGGTGCAGTAGAAAGATGGAGGCTGCACAGCTCCACATCCACAGCAGGAGAGGAGGTCAGAGCTGAGGGGCAGCAGAAAGATGGAGGCTGTACAGCTCCACATCCTCAGCAGGAGAGGAGGTCAGAGATGATGGGCAGCAGGAAGATGGAGGCTGCACAGCTCCACATCCACAGCAGGAGTGGAGGTCAGAACTGAGGGGCAGCAGGAAGATGAAGGCTGCACAGCTCCACATCCACAGCAGGAGAGGAGGTCAGAGCTGATGGGCAGCAGGAAGATGGAGGCTGCACAGCTTCACATCCACAGCAGGAGTGGAGGTCAGAGCTGAGGGGCAGCAGAAAAATGGAGGCTGCACAGCTCCACATCCACAGCAGGAGTGGAGGTCAGAGCTGATGGGCAGCAGAAAGATGGAGGCTGCACAGCTCCACATCCACAGCAGGAGTGGAGGTCAGAGCTGATGGGCAGCAGAAAGATGGAGGCTGTACAGCTCCACATCCACAGCAGGAGAGGAGGTCAGAGCTGAGGTGCAGTAGAAAGATGGAGGCTGCACAGCTCCACATCCACAGCAGGAGAGGAGGTCAGAGCTGAGGGGCAGCAGAAAGATGGAGGCTGTACAGCTCCACATCCTCAGCAGGAGAGGAGGTCAGAGATGATGGGCAGCAGAAAGATGGAGGCTGTACAGCTCCACATCCACAGCAGGAGATGAGGTCAGAGCTGATGGGCAGCAGGAAGATGGAGGCTGTACAGCTCCACATCCACAGCAGGAGTGGAGGTCAGAGCTGATGGGCAGCAGGAAGATGGAGGCTGTACAGCTCCACATCCACAGCAGGAGTGGAGGTCAGAGCTGATGGGCAGCAGGAAGATGGAGGCTGCACAGCTTCACATCCTCAGCAGGAGTGGAGGTCAGAGCTTAGGGGCAGCAGGAAGATGGAGGCTGCACAGCTCCACATCCACAGCAGGAGTGGAGGTCAGAGCTGAGGGGCAGCAGGAAGATGGAGGCTGCACAGCTTCACATCCTCAGCAGGAGTGGAGGTCAGAGCTGAGGGGCAGCAGAAAGATGGAGGCTGCACAGCTTCACATCCTCAGCAGGCGTGGAGGTCAGAGCAAATGGGCAGCAGGAAGATGGAGGCTGCACAGCTTCACATCCTCAGCAGGAGTGGAGGTCAGAGCTGATGGGCAGCAGGAAGATGGAGGCTGCACAGCTTCACATCCTCAGCAGGAGAGGAGGTCAGAGCTGATGGGCAGCAGAAAGATGGAGGCTGCACAGCTCCACATCCTCAGCAGGAGTGGAGGTGAGAGCTAATGGGCAGCAGGAAGATGGAGGCTGTACAGCTTCACATCCACAGCAGGAGTGGAGGTCAGAGATGATGGGCAGCAGAAAGATGGAGGCTGCACAGCTCCACATCCACAGCAGGAGTGGAGGTCAGAGCTGAGGGGCAGCAGAAAGATGGAGGCTGCACAGCTCCACATCCTCAGCAGGAGAGGAGGTCAGAGATGATGGGCAGCAGAAAGATGGAGGCTGCACAGCTCCACATCCACAGCAGGAGAGGAGGTCAGAGCTGATGGGCAGCAGAAAGATGGAGGCTGCACAGCTCCACATCCTCAGCAGGAGTGGAGGTCAGAGCTGATGGGCAGCAGAAAGATGGAGGCTGCACAGCTCCACATCCACAGCAGGAGAGGAGGTCAGAGATGATGGGCAGCAGGAAGATGGAGGCTGCACAGCTCCACATCCACAGCAGGAGAGGAGGTCAGAGATGATGGGCAGCAGGAAGATGGAGGCTGCACAGCTCCACATCCACAGCAGGAGTGGAGGTCAGAACTGAGGGGCAGCAGGAAGATGAAGGCTGCACAGCTCCACATCCACAGCAGGAGAGGAGGTCAGAGCTGATGGGCAGCAGGAAGATGGAGGCTGCACAGCTTCACATCCACAGCAGGAGTGGAGGTCAGAGCTGAGGGGCAGCAGAAAAATGGAGGCTGCACAGCTCCACATCCACAGCAGGAGTGGAGGTCAGAGCTGATGGGCAGCAGAAAGATGGAGGCTGCACAGCTCCACATCCACAGCAGGAGTGGAGGTCAGAGCTGATGGGCAGCAGAAAGATGGAGGCTGTACAGCTCCACATCCACAGCAGGAGAGGAGGTCAGAGCTGAGGTGCAGTAGAAAGATGGAGGCTGCACAGCTCCACATCCACAGCAGGAGAGGAGGTCAGAGCTGAGGGGCAGCAGAAAGATGGAGGCTGTACAGCTCCACATCCTCAGCAGGAGAGGAGGTCAGAGATGATGGGCAGCAGAAAGATGGAGGCTGTACAGCTCCACATCCACAGCAGGAGAGGAGGTCAGAGCTGATGGGCAGCAGGAAGATGGAGGCTGTACAGCTCCACATCCACAGCAGGAGTGGAGGTCAGAGCTGATGGGCAGCAGGAAGATGGAGGCTGTACAGCTCCACATCCACAGCAGGAGTGGAGGTCAGAGCTGATGGGCAGCAGGAAGATGGAGGCTGCACAGCTTCACATCCTCAGCAGGAGAGGAGGTCAGAGCTGAGGGGCAGCAGGAAGATGGAGGCTGCACAGCTCCACATCCACAGCAGGAGTGGAGGTCAGAGCTGAGGGGCAGCAGGAAGATGGAGGCTGCACAGCTTCACATCCTCAGCAGGAGTGGAGGTCAGAGCTGAGGGGCAGCAGAAAGATGGAGGCTGCACAGCTTCACATCCTCAGCAGGCGTGGAGGTCAGAGCAAATGGGCAGCAGGAAGATGGAGGCTGCACAGCTTCACATCCTCAGCAGGAGTGGAGGTCAGAGCTGATGGGCAGCAGGAAGATGGAGGCTGCACAGCTTCACATCCTCAGCAGGAGAGGAGGTCAGAGCTGATGGGCAGCAGAAAGATGGAGGCTGCACAGCTTCACATCCTCAGCAGGAGTGGAGGTGAGAGCTAATGGGCAGCAGGAAGATGGAGGCTGTACAGCTTCACATCCACAGCAGGAGTGGAGGTCAGAGATGATGGGCAGCAGAAAGATGGAGGCTGCACAGCTCCACATCCACAGCAGGAGTGGAGGTCAGAGCTGAGGGGCAGCAGAAAGATGGAGGCTGCACAGCTCCACATCCTCAGCAGGAGAGGAGGTCAGAGATGATGGGCAGCAGAAAGATGGAGGCTGCACAGCTCCACATCCACAGCAGGAGAGGAGGTCAGAGCTGATGGGCAGCAGAAAGATGGAGGCTGCACAGCTCCACATCCTCAGCAGGAGTGGAGGTCAGAGCTGATGGGCAGCAGAAAGATGGAGGCTGCACAGCTCCACATCCACAGCAGGAGAGGAGGTCAGAGATGATGGGCAGCAGAAAGATGGAGGCTGCACAGCTCCACATCCACAGCAGGAGTGGAGGTCAGAGATGATGGGCAGCAGAAAGATGGAGGCTGCAGAGCTCCACATCCACAGCAGGAGTGGAGGTCAGAGCTGATGGGCAGCAGAAAGATGGAGGCTGCACAGCTTCACATCCACAGCAGGAGAGGAGGTCAGAGCTGATGGGCAGCAGGAAGATGGAGACTGCACAGCTCCACATCCACAGCAGGAGAGGAGGTCAGAGCTGAGGGGCAGCAGAAAGATGGAGGCTGCACAGCTCCACATCCACAGCAGGAGAGGAGGTCAGAACTGATGGGCAGCAGAAAGATGGAGGCTGTACAGCTCCACATCCTCAGCAGGAGTGGAGGTCAGAGCTGAGGGGCAGCAGGAAGATGGAGGCTGCACAGCTTCACATCCTCAGCAGGAGTGGAGGTCAGAGCTGAGGGGCAGCAGAAAGATGGAGGTTGCACAGCTCCACATCCACAGCAGGAGTGGAGGTCAGAGCTGAGGGGCAGCAGGAAGATGGAGGCTGCACAGCTCCACATCCACAGCAGGAGTGGAGGTCAGAGCTGAGGGGCAGCAGGAAGATGGAGGCTGCACAGCTCCACATCCACAGCAGGAGTGGAGGTCAGAGCTGAGGGGCAGCAGAAAGATGGAGGCTGTACAGCTCCACATCCTCAGCAGGAGTGGAGGTCAGAGCTGATGGGCAGCAGGAAGATGGAGGCTGCACAGCTCCACATCCTCAGCAGGAGAGGAGGTCAGAGATGATGGGCAGCAGGAAGATGGAGGCTGCACAGCTCCACATCCACAGCAGGAGTGGAGGTCAGAGCTGAGGGGCAGCAGGAAGATGGAGGCTGCACAGCTCCACATCCATAGCAGGAGTGGAGGTCAGAGCTGATGGGCAGCAGGAAGATGGAGGCTGCACAGCTTCACATCCTCAGCAGGAGTGGAGGTCAGAGCTGAGGGGCAGCAGGAAGATGGAGGCTGCACAGCTCCACATCCATAGCAGGAGTGGAGGTCAGAGCTGATGGGCAGCAGGAAGATGGAGGCTGTACAGCTCCACATCCACAGCAGGAGAGGAGGTCAGAGCTGAGGGGCAGCAGGAAGATGGAGGCTGTACAGCTTCACATCCTCAGCAGGAGTGGAGGTCAGAGCTGAGGGGCAGCAGGAAGATGGAGGCTGCACAGCTCCACATCCATAGCAGGAGAGGAGGTCAGAGCTGATGGGCAGCAGAAAGATGGAGGCTGCACAGCTCCACATCCACAGCAGGAGAGGAGGTCAGAGCTGATGGGGAGCAGAAAGATGGAGGCTGCACAGCTCCACATCCACAGCAGGAGTGGAGGTCAGAGCTGATGGGCAGCAGAAAGATGGAGGCTGCACAGCTCCACATCCTCAGCAGGAGAGGAGGTCAGAGCTGATGGGCAGCAGGAAGATGGAGGCTGCACAGCTTCACATCCACAGCAGGAGAGGAGGTCAGAGCTGATGGGCAGCAGGAAGATGGAGGCTGTACAGCTTCACATCCTCAGCAGGAGAGGAGGTCAGAGCTGATGGGCAGCAGAAAGATGGAGGCTGTACAGCTTCACATCCTCAGCAGGAGAGAAAGTCAGAGATGATGGGCGGCAGAAAGATGGAGGCTGTACAGCTCCACATCCACAGCAGGAGAGGAGGTCAGAGCTGATCGGCAGCAGAAAGATGGAGGCTGTACAGCTCCACATCCACAGCAGGAGAGAAGGTCAGAGATGATGGGCAGCAGAAAGATGGAGGCTGCACAGCTCCACATCCTCAGCAGGAGTGGAGGTCAGAGCTGATGGGCAGCAGGAAGATGGAGGCTGCACAGCTCCACATCCACAGCAGGAGTGGAGGTCAGAGCTGAGGGGCAGCAGAAAGATGGAGGCTGCACAGCTCCACATCCACAGCAGGAGAGGAGGTCAGAGCTGATGGGCAGCAGAAAGATGGAGGCTGCACAGCTCCACATCCACAGCAGGAGAGGAGGTCAGAGCTGAGGGGCAGCAGGAAGATGGAGGCTGCACAGCTCCACATCCACAGCAGGAGAGGAGGTCAGAGCTGATGGGCAGCAGAAAGATGGAGGCTGCACAGCTCCACATCCTCAGCAGGAGAGGAGGTCAGAGATGATGGGCAGCAGAAAGATGGAGGCTGCACAGCTCCACATCCACAGCAGGAGAGGAGGTCAGAGCTGATGGGCAGCAGGAAGATGGAGGCTGCACAGCTTCACATCCACAGCAGGAGAGGAGGTCAGAGCTGATGGGCAGCAGGAAGATGGAGGCTGTACAGCTTCACATCCTCAGCAGGAGAGAAGGTCAGAGATGATGGGCGGCAGAAAGATGGAGGCTGTACAGCTCCACATCCACAGCAGGAGAGGAGGTCAGAGCTGATGGGCAGCAGAAAGATGGAGGCTGCACAGCTCCACATCCACAGCAGGAGAGGAGGTCAGAGCTGATGGGCAGCAGGAAGATGGAGGCTGCACAGCTTCACATCCACAGCAGGAGAGGAGGTCAGAGCTGATGGGCAGCAGGAAGATGGAGGCTGTACAGCTTCACATCCTCAGCAGGAGAGAAGGTCAGAGATGATGGGCGGCAGAAAGATGGAGGCTGTACAGCTCCACATCCACAGCAGGAGAGAAGGTCAGAGATGATGGGCAGCAGAAAGATGGAGGCTGCACAGCTCCACATCCTCAGCAGGAGTGGAGGTCAGAGCTGATGGGCAGCAGGAAGATGGAGGCTGCACAGCTCCACATCCACAGCAGGAGTGGAGGTCAGAGCTGAGGGGCAGCAGAAAGATGGAGGCTGCACAGCTCCACATCCACAGCAGGAGAGGAGGTCAGAGCTGATGGGCAGCAGAAAGATGGAGGCTGCACAGCTCCACATCCACAGCAGGAGTGGAGGTCAGAGCTGAGGGGCAGCAGAAAGATGGAGGCTGCACAGCTCCACATCCACAGCAGGAGAGGAGGTCAGAGCTGAGGGGCAGCAGGAAGATGGAGGCTGCACAGCTCCACATCCACAGCAGGAGAGGAGGTCAGAGCTGAGGGGCAGCAGGAAGATGGAGGCTGCACAGCTCCACATCCACAGCAGGAGAGGAGGTCAGAGCTGATGGGCAGCAGAAAGATGGAGGCTGCACAGCTCCACATCCTCAGCAGGAGAGGAGGTCAGAGATGATGGGCAGCAGAAAGATGGAGGCTGCACAGCTCCACATCCACAGCAGGAGAGGAGGTCAGAGATGATGGGCAGCAGAAAGATGGAGGCTGTACAGTGTGTGTGTACACAGTATACAGTGCCTACAAGTAGTCTTCAACCCCCTGCAGATTTAGCAGGTTTGATAAGATGCAAATAAGTTAGAGCCTGCAAACTTCAAACAAGAGCAGGATTTATTAACAGATCCATAAATCTTACAAACCAACAAGTTATGTTGCTCAGTTAAATTTTAATACATTTTCAACATAAAAGTGTGGGTCAATTATTATTCAACCCCTAGGTTTAATATTTTGCGGAACAACTCTTGTTTGCAATTACAGCTAATAATCGTCTTTTATAAGACCTGATCAGGCCGGCACAGGTCTCTGGAGTTATCTTGGCCCGCTCCTCCATGCAGATCTTCTCCAAGTTATCTAGGTTCTTTGGGTGTCTCATGTGGACTTTAATCTTGAGCTCCTTCCACAAGTTTTCAATTGGGTTAAGGTCAGGAGACTGACTAGGCCACTGCAACACCTTGATTTTTTCCCTTTTGAACCAGGCCTTGGTTTTCTTGGCTGTGTGCTTTGGGTCGTTGTCTTGTTGGAAGATGAAATAACGACCCATCTTAAGATCCTTGATGGAGGAGCGGAGGTTCTTGGCCAAAATCTCCAGGTAGGCCGTGCTATCCATCTTCCCATGGATGCGGACCAGATGGCCAGGCCCCCTGGCTGAGAAACAGCCCCACAGCATGATGCTGCCACCACCATGCTTGACTGTAGGGATGGTATTCTTGGGGTCGTATGCAGTGCCATCCAGTCTCCAAACGTCACGTGTGTGGTTGGCACCAAAGATCTCGATCTTGGTCTCATCAGACCAGAGAACCTTGAACCAGTCTGTCTCAGAGTCCTCCAAGTGATCATGAGCAAACTGTAGATGAGCCTTGACATGACGCTTTGAAAGTAAAGGTACCTTACGGGCTCGTCTGGAACAGAGACCATTGCGGTGGAGTACGTTACTTATGGTATTGACTGAAACCAATGTCCCCACTGCCATGAGATCTTCCCGGAGCTCCTTCCTTGTTGTCCTTGGGTTAGCCTTGACTCTTCGGACAAGCCTGGCCTTGGCACGGGAGGAAACTTTCAAAGGCTGTCCAGGCCGTGGAAGGCTAACAGTAGTTCCATAAGCCTTCCACTTCCGGATGATGCTCCCAACAGTGGAGACAGGTAGGCCCAACTCCTTGGAAAGGGTTTTGTACCCCCTGCCAGCCTTGTGACCCTCCACGATCTGGTCTCTGATGGCCTTGGAATGCTCCTTTGTCTTTCCCATGTTGACCAAGTATGAGTGCTGTTCACAAGTTTGGGGAGGGTCTTAATTAGTCAGAAAAGGCTGGAAAAAGAGATAATTAATTCAAACATGTGAAGCTCATTGTTCTTTGTGCCTGAAATACTTCTTAATACTTTAGGGGAACCAAACAGAATTCTGGTGGTTTGAGGGGTTGAATAATAAATGACCCTCTGAATGAACTTTTCCCAATTAAAAAAAAAAAAAAAGAAATAACATTCTTTTTTGCTGCATTTTACACTTCCAGGCTGATCTACAGTCCAAATGTCACAATGCCAAGTTACTTCCGAATGTGTAAACCTGCTAAATCTGCAGGGGGTTGAATACTACTTGTAGGCACTGTATATATCTCTGTGCATAAATTGTATGTGTGTATGTGCCTGTGCTTATATTATATGTGATTGTATATATATATATATATATATATATATATATATATATATATATATATATATAATTAGCTAAAGTGGTCACGTGTGACATTATTACTGCAGCCTGTAAACACAGCCGGAGCAGCAGAGACACCACTGGACCAGGGGAGAATAAGTAACTCTGATTTTATTTTTTCCAAGTGCAAGATGATAAGCACAACAAGACTTAAAATGGAAGACCCCAAGAGGCAGGGGGAGGGGTTTGTGAGGGGGGGCATGGTCAATTCTTGCACAGGGGTCCTTTGCTCCCAGTGTCCGCGCACGTCCCTGGAGGATTTGTTGTTTTTTATTTTTTTAATCAGAGTACACGGTGGCCAGAGGCCTATGGGGGTGCCTTAAATGGTATGGGGGCTATATAATACACTATGAAAGACACCTTATACATACTTTGGGGATACATTATAATACATAGAGGTATATTGGGTGCAATAAACGGTATGAGGGCTGCATAATATAATATGAAGGACTGTGGGGCTGCATTATAATACATGGAGGCCTATGGAGTGCAATAAACGGTATGGGGGTTGCATACTACGTTATAAAGGACTATTGAGTGCATTATAAAACATTCAGGACTATGGAGCTGCATTATAATATATGGAGGACTATGAGGGCTGCATTATAAAATATGGAGGACTATGAGGGCTGCATTATAAAATATGGATGACTATGAGGGCTGCATTATAAAATATGGATGACTATGAGGGCTGCATTATAAAATATGGAGGACTATGAGGGCTGCATTATAAAATATGGATGACTATGAGGGCTGCATTATAAAATATGGAGGACTATGAGGGCTGCATTATAAAATATGGAGGACTATGAGGGCTGCATTATAAAATATGGATGACTATGAGGGCTGCATTATAAAATATGGAGAACAGTGGGGGAATTATAATACTTGGAGGACTATGGGGTGAATTATAATATATGGAGGACTATGGGGGGTGCATTATAAAACATGCAGGACTATGGGGCTGCATTATAATATATGGAGGACTACAGGGTGCAGTATAATATAAGGAGGACTATGGGGGGTGCATTCTAATATATGAAGGGTTATGTGGGACCCATTATATTATATTGAATGGTATGTGGGGGCCATTATAGTATTTGGAGAGCTATATACGAGGGGAGGCAAAGATACAAGCATGAGATGGGAAAGTTTTGAGGCTCTTTCCCTCAGCACCCAGCTTTCCCATGCTCTGATATCATGAGAAAGCTGGGTGCTGAGGGAAAGATGTAAAGCAGAGCATGGGGAAGGTGGGTGCTGGGGACAAGATATCAGGACATAGGAAAGCTGGGTGCTGAGGGAAAGAGCCCAGTGTCAGCCACACTATCCCGTACCCCGAGTGTCAGCGTTATTATCCCGTACCCTGAGTGTCGATGTACGGTTGGGGGGCCCAGGTCCTACTTTGTACCTGGGCTCTTCAAACTCTAGTTACGTCACTGACTAGATATATCACCCAGACCTACTACACCCACTAATACCAACAACACAGAAGTTGGTTATAGCATTGGCTGATCTATAGAATATAGGATGTAATTAATAAGATCTGTGCACAACACCTAAAATGACCGTCTCTTCCAGCCAGAGCTGTAGACAAAAAACACCAGAGCAGAATGAGGCCCCCGCTCAGATATTTACCCCTCATTCTTAACCGTATTAGAGGAAAGGTGATAGTCATGGCCTCTCCAAAGCTTCCAGCTCTTCCTTCAGTCCCAGAAGGATCAGGCGATTCGGGAGCCAGAAACATCCCAATCTACAAGTTGTGAAGGCTCCACCTCGAACATCAAAAACTCGGAACATGTCAGAGGCAGACGCTACAGCCCAACAATTGACCTGTTCCTCCCAGCCATATGACCTGGAGATCAGCATAGATTCTGTGAGAAAATCAGCCAATCTGAAGAGCGTTTCTACAAGACCATTCGTGTGTCATTGAAAATTTACACATGGTTTAGAAAAAAAAAATGCTGCAAAATTAGGCAAAGAGATGCTAACTCCTGGAGAATTAGCCCTACTGATTGACACCCCAGAATCCACACACATACAAGCCCTGAATGGTAACCAAAATACAGATGAAGAGTCTGCAGAATAAGGAGGACAGAATTTATAGAGCTGAAAACTGAGGTTTGGAAAATCATCAGATTCCGCCCTGAGGGGTAAATACTTACACTGAAAATAAAAGTCAACAAACGGAAAGAGAGAAAGTCACGAAGAGGAGGAAATTAAGAGAGGAAAGTGTAATAAACACAACAAGCAGAGGACGTTGTGCGTCATCAGGTTCTCAGCAGCTCGAAACCCTTCACCGAAAGGAATTCACAACAGAATAAAGGACCCGGCTGTCACCCGGCTTTACCAGGAACAGACCAAACCGAGAAGTGGCCAAATAAATATCTATTGGGGCCAGTCAAGAATAGTCAAGATCCCAATGCTGCCTTCGGCAATATTGGTTAATTCAATGGGATGTTGACCGACAATATTGACCTGAAAAGGGCCGATTCCCATGATATTTATTGGTTCGACCACTAATTTTGTGTGTTTGGTGGTCTTCTGACTGTTCCCCCAAAAGCAGATGTCCAGAGGCTGAGAAATGGTCTACACTTTGTTTTCAGGAGATACGTTCCTGTCAGAGGAGTCTTGAAAACACAGATGAATCTGAAGGGGACAGAGATGTTTCGAAACAAGAGAATGGTCTGAAGGATGACAGAGTGATCTGGTAAGGGCAGAGGTTTCTAGCGGGGGGGACAGAAGAGATTGGAAGGGGCCATGTAGTCTGGAGGGGATAACTTAGTCAAGAGTTTGTAGGAGGATCAGGATTCTCAAAGCTAGCAAAATAGAGTAGATAAATTGGGAGGGGAACAGAACAGCTATGAAGTGGGGAGGAAAGTCTGGAGATGGACAGAAGAGTAAAGTGGAGACAGGATTTTGAAGGGACATGGAAATCTGGAAGGGACAGAGGTATCAGGAGAGAGAGTCTGCCAATAAGCAGAGGCTTCTAGAAGGGGCAGAATTATCTAAAGGAGACAATGGAGTAAGGCGAAAAACAAATGGGTAATGAAGGAGCAGAATAGTCTAGAGGGCACAGGAGTCTAGAAGGAGATAGAAGTCTGGAGGAGGTACAGGCGTGTGGAGAGGACAAAAGAGTCTGGAAGGATCCTCAAGGGAACAGAAGCATCTGGGGGAGGACAGAGGTTTCAGAATAAGACAGAGGAAACTAGAGGGGAAAGGGGTGTGAAGAGGATAGAAAAGGATGGTAGATTACATTGGTTCCAGTTTCCTTGGCTGAGTGTACATATTTATAAGCGATATAGCGGCTGTATCCCAGGTCCACACCCTGTCCATCTGGCCATTGCGGTGTGTTAGCTAGATCACTGGTCTCTATACTTCCTCTTCCAAAAAGGGCAAATCATGAAACGCAATATTAGCCTTGTGCCAGTGTGTTATCTTAATCACCACAGAGCCTACAGAACAAGTGAATCATAGATTACAGAGTTCATATTATATAATGGAATCAAAAGAAAGCAGCTGGATCTGTCGCGGGCGGGGAGGAGGGTGTCAGCACACCGCGCTCACCCCTTCTGCTCGGGTCCGGCAGCTGCTCACCGGTGGCTCGAGCCGTGGGCCGGATCCCGGGGTGTCTCGAGCGACACTCCTCGCCCGTGAGTGAAAGGGGGGTGTTTGATGTGGGGATTGTTATAGTTCGTGACGCCACCCACGGTTGTGGTGATTGCACCACCGCTGCTCAGTGTGGGGGTCCCGGGGATGGTGATGCGGAGCAGCCAGGTGTTGTGTTGCCCCTCCGTGGGTAGGGGTTGGTGATCCCGGGGCCCGGTGATGAGATGTGAAGTGTAGGGCCTGGAGGGCGCAGGGGCGCGGGGGCAGCGCTGTGCCTTGCGGCACTATGGTACTCACTCAGCCTGACACACGGACACAGTTTGTACGGTAAACCAACGGCTGGTAGGACGGTCCCACAGACGGCTGCACCTGCACTCCCGGTAGGTGACGGTGACGTTTCTCTTCCTTGCACCTATGTTGTCTGATGGTAGCGGTGGATTCCCTCCGGTTACCCGCTCCCCGACTGCAATCTGGGCCGGAGGAGCTCTACACTTTGCCCGCAGGCGCTGGCCCTGGGGAAACTGGTGCCCTGGCGGTGGCGGTGTCTCCCCGGTAATGGTCGGGCTGTTGCCGTCAATCGGGACTTGGTTGCTGGGGGATCTGCGTCCCCGTCACTGACGGATTTGGCAAATCTGGCGACTCCTAGCCTTGCCGGGGTCCGAGAGGCCCCTGCCCTGGTGCTGACTGTCCTTCGGAACACTGCTCCAGACCACCGGGCACACAGCCAACGGGGTCCTTCCAGGAACTTCCAAACGGTCCCCCTCCAAACAGTCACCGCCGTCGCTGACCTTGCTGTTCTGGCCCTACACACGGCTGGGCTCTCAGGCTTCCTTTCCTTCTGTCACTTTCACTTAGTTGTTTTCTTTTGCCCTGCCTGGGCTACTCCTCCACTCCTTCCGCTTCCTCCTCCCTGACAGAACTGCCCTCAAGCTCGTCCCTGAGCTATCTGCTCTCAAGCCCTGCCTGGGCTAATCTGCCTGGTTACTTCCTGCCTCCAGAGTTGTGAGCTCCTTGGTGGGCGGAGCCAACCGCCTGGCCCACCCCCTGGTGTGCATCATCAACCTCTGGAGGAAGGCAACAAGGATTTCTGGTTAGCAGGTGTGCCTACCTGGAGTGTGGGGTGTGGTGGTGTTGTGACCTGTGTCCCCTGGCTTGCCCAGGGCGACACATTCCCCCTTAGCAAAATGCAGACCGTCCGCGGGCTGCCGTCCTACACCGGTTTTATTTTTCTGTAAAAGGGGATAACAAGGGTTAAACAAACATCAATAACATTTTTAATCAAAAACTCTTCCCAAGACGGGAGGCACATTTTCTTAAACGTTGCAACGGTGTACGGTCACGGTTTCCGCTCTCTCCCACCCAAGCAACCTGGCCCTGATGCTGCCCCTAAAACCCAGGCAGCACCCCTTGACCCACAGTCCAGCACAAGTTACCCGAGCGGGATCTGTCCTTCCCCTCCAGAGGGTGGCCACCGGTTCCTTTGGTGGCTGGGCCCCGGCCTGCTCTGCTCAGGGCCCTCCCTCCAACCTGCCTCTCCGGAGGCGGCATTGCGGAAACAGTAACGGTACCCAACATATTTACAAGCCACTTAACGTTTGTGGTGCCCTGCAAGTTCACGGGCTTGTCCATGGATAGTTCCCATGCAAAACTTAAACGGTCCCCACGGGGACAACGGTGCCGGCTCCAGCCGGTTGCAAATCACACGGTGAATCAGGTGAAAAACTCGGTAATCATTTTCACTTATCATTTTTCAAGACTTTTCAAACAACAACAAAATGGTGGTCCCAACGGGGACTGGACAACGGTGCTCCGCTGCCCTGGAAGCGGCTCAGCAGTCCATTCTCACTCGTGGGTCTCTAGTGCCACCTTCACATGGTGCACCGCTCTGGACCCCAATGGTAGCTCGCTGCGGGCAATCTTCTTCCATATACATGCGGGCATGCACATCCGCTCTATACCCCTCTCGGGCTTCGATCTCTCTGCGCAGCTGCTGTTGCCGTCGCTCCCAGCCGGGAGCACTTTCTGTTTGCTCCGGTTCAGCGTGTGCGGGGGACGGGCCCAGCCAGAGTCCCTCCGTGTCGGCTACGACCGGCACCTTCAGTAATGAGGGACCCCGCTGTGACATGGCCTGCTCTGCCTCCTGGCAGCTGCATCCCCGCCGTGCCTCCGGTGCATCTTTGCTGACGGCTTCAGCCTTCGGCTTCTTCCATAGAAGCAGTTCAGGGTGGTCATGAGCTTCTGCTGCAGGTCGGTCCGCCGGGGCGGATTGGCAGGGTACCGCTACCGGTGGTGGTGGTAGCGGGCCTAGTGGCGGGGCAGCAGCAGCTAACGCGGGTAGCGGGAGAGGCAGCAGGGTGAACGGGTGTAGGCCGGGCCCCTCAGCCGCAGCGGCCGATCCCTCGGGAATACAGGGACGTGGGTCTCTTACCCGTTCCTCCAAATCTTCCTCCACCTCGCATCTCCACATAGCAGCCACCGCTTCCACCATGTCGGCCTCCCACTCCTCCAAGAGGAGCTGCATGCGGACCTGCAGACGGCTGCTTAGCTGGGCGGTCCGGACTTCCACCCACGCCGCCATGCCGGGCGCGGGGACCACGGTGTTGTTGGTCGGACTCAGCGTCTGTAGCAGCGGCCTCTTCCAGGAACCAATAAATGGCCGCAGGGTCCTGGCGTCCCCGCTTCCACAGCCACGCTCACATGCGGACAGCCGCCATCGCGTCCTCCTTAGCTCTTTCCGGCCCCTCCTCTCCCGGGGCGGGGTTTTGGCCTTCGCGCCTCTACTGCTCGAGAAGACGCTCGAGCGGGAACTTTTCGCGCCAAAGATGGCGGCTTCTGAAATTTTCCTGCCGGATGCCTCCGGCGGTAACAAGGCGCACCTCTACCTGACGGCAGAGCGGTAAGATCCTGTTCGTGACGCCAAGTTGTCGCGGGCGGGGAGGAGGGTGTCAGCACACCGCGCTCACCCCTTCTGCTCGGGTCCGGCAGCTGCTCCTGGTGGCTCGAGCTGTGGGCCGGATCCCGGGGTTTCTCGAGCGACACTCCTCGCCCGTGAGTGAAAGGGGATGTTTGTTGGGTGGGGATTGTTATAGTTCGTGACGCCACCCACGGTTGTGGTGATTGCACCACCGCTGCTCAGTGTGGGGGTCCCGGGGATGGTGATGCGGAGCAGCCAGGTGTTGTGTTGCCCCTCCGTGGGTAGGGGTTGGTGATCCCGGGGCCCGGTGATGAGATGTGAAGTGTAGGGCCTGGAGGGCGCAGGGGCGCGGGGGCAGCGCTGTGCCTTGCGGCACTATGGTACTCACTCAGCCTGACACACGGACACAGTTTGTACGGTAAACCAACGGCTGGTAGGACGGTCCCACAGACGGCTGCACCTGCACTCCCGGTAGGTGACGGTGACGTTTCTCTTCCTTGCACCTATGTTGTCTGATGGTAGCGGTGGATTCCCTCCGGTTACCCGCTCCCCGACTGCAATCTGGGCCGGAGGAGCTCTACACTTTGCCCGCAGGCGCTGGCCCTGGGGAAACTGGTGCCCTGGCGGTGGCGGTGTCTCCCCGGTAATGGTCGGGCTGTTGCCGTCAATCGGGACTTGGTTGCTGGGGGATCTGCGTCCCCGTCACTGACGGATTTGGCAAATCTGGCGACTCCTAGCCTTGCCAGGGTCCGAGAGGCCCCTGCCCTGGTGCTGACTGTCCTTCGGAACACTGCTCCAGACCACCGGGCACACAGCCAACGGGGTCCTTCCAGGAACTTCCAAACGGTCCCCCTCCAAACAGTCACCGCCGTCGCTGACCTTGCTGTTCTGGCCCTACACACGGCTGGGCTCTCAGGCTTCCTTTCCTTCTGTCACTTTCACTTAGTTGTTTTCTTTTGCTCTGCCTGGGCTACTCCTCCACTCCTTCCGCTTCCTCCTCCCTGACAGAACTGCCCTCAAGCTCGTCCCTGAGCTATCTGCTCTCAAGCCCTGCCTGGGCTAATCTGCCTGGCTACTTCCTGCCTCCAGAGTTGTGAGCTCCTTGGTGGGCGGAGCCAACCGCCTGGCCCACCCCCTGGTGTGCATCATCAACCTCTGGAGGAAGGCAACAAGGATTTCTGGTTAGCAGGTGTGCCTACCTGGAGTGTGGGGTGTGGTGGTGTTGTGACCTGTGTCCCCTGGCTTGCCCAGGGCGACACAGATCCAGAGCAGAAATTCCATTACCATCTCCCCATCACATGTGATCACTTTATTAGTAAGAGAAATATTCTCGGTTATACTGTCCATTTTTTGGGCTACATATGGACCCCATGACGGTGCCTTATATATCAACTATGTAATAATCACCTCAAATCACCCATAAACTCAAATAAGTATTCATCAGAATGAACCCCTCTATCCAGCTATGCTCAACCTTTCCATTCATTTCCTGCCTAAAATACATGTAAGGTCTAGTAGTTATATAAGAAGTGGTAGTACACGATCAATAAGAATCAGATCAAGCAGCCATAACATGTCTTATCATATGTTCTATGTGCTCATGTATGTACAGGACTTAAAGGGCTTAAGGTGGTGTCACATAGCGACGACAACGACGTCGCTGCTAAGTCACCATTTTCTGTGACGTAGCAGCGACGTCCAGTCGCTGTCGCTGTGTGTGACATCCAGCAACGACCTGGCCCCTGTTGTGAGGTCGGCGGTCGTTGCTGAATGTCCTGCTTCATTTTTTGGACGTTGCTCTCCCGCTGTGAAGCACACATTGCTGTGTGTGACAGCGAGAGAGCGACGAATTGAAGCGAGCAGGGAGCAGGAGCCGGCTTCTGGCAGCCTGCAGTAAGCTGTAACCACAGTAAACATCGGGTAACCAAGAAGCCCTTTCCTTGGTTACCCGATATTTACCTTAGTTACTAGCGTCCGCCGCTCTCACGCTGCCAGTGCTGGCTTCCTGCATACGTAGCTGGAGTACACATCGGGTAATTAACCCGATGTGTACTCTGGCTAGGATTGCAGGGAGCCAGCGCTAAGCGTTGTGCTTTGACGCTGCCAGTGCCGGCTCACTGCTCCCTGCACACGTAGCTGGAGTACACATCGGGTAATTAACTTGGTTACCCGATATTTACCTTAGTTACCAGCGCACACCGCTTAGCGCTGGCTCCCTGCACTCGTAGCCAGAGTACACATCGGGTTAATAAGCAAACCGCTTTGCTTATTTACCCGATGTGTACTCCGGCTACGTGTGCAGGGAGCAGGGAGCTGGCACTGGCAGCGTGAGAGCGGCGGACGCTAGTAACTAAGGTAAATATCGGGTAACCAAGAGAAGTGCTTTCCTTGGTTACCCGATATTTACCTTAGTTATGCTTCCACGCGTCGCTGCTAGCTGGGGGTTGGTCACTGGTCGCTGGTGAGATCTGCCTGTTTGACAGCTCACCTGCGACCATGTAACGACGCAGCAGCGATCCTGATAAGATCAGATTGCTAGTCGTGATCGCTGCTGCGTTACTATGTGTGACACCACCTTTAGAGGTTGAGATTGAGAAAGGAATCTGTAGTGTGGCAGATGGATTAGGAAGAGACAGGAGACCATAGGTGACAATGATCTATGGAGGAGACAATGGGGCCTGGAGGTGAACAGAGAAGTCTGGAAAATGACAAAAAAAAAGTTGAGGGAATAGAGCAGTCTTGAGGTAGCCAAAAGTCTTGAAGTAACAGGGGTTTGGAGAGGAAAGTTGGGTTTACAGGAGGAAGGAGCGATCTGGGAAGGACTGAGGTTTGTAGAGCGGGATCGTTGAGTCTGACAGGGGTATCAAAGTGCAGGGAAGGCAGAGGAGTCTGTAGGAGGGTTTAAAAGGGGCTGAGGAGTCTAGAGGGGGCAGAAGAAACTGGAAGGGGGCAGAAGAGTCTGGAAGGGGGCAGAAGTCTAGGCTAGACAGGATTTTGAGGAAACAGAGTAGACTTGGAAAAAAACAGGAATTTGGATGAGACAAAGGGTTCTGGAGATATGCAGAAGAGTCAAGGGACGGAGGTGTTTGGAAGGAACAGAAATTAAGGAGACAAAGGTAAATCTAAAGGAAGACAGAAGGGTCTTGAGGGGGAAAGGGGTCTGAAGAGAAAAGAAGAGTTTAGCAAGAACAATGTTTATTTCATAATGGAGAGCGAATAAACCAGTTAGTGGCCTTACTTTGGCCTTCACCACTGAGCAGCGTCTTCTATGTCAGCAGTTGTGTCACAGGTCCACGCCCTGTCCACCCGGCCATTACTTATCTATATACTTCCTCTTATATAAAAGTCAAATCAGGAAAAGTGATAAATCGTTTTGTGCCATTATATTCGTCACCATGAACTCTACTAAACATGTTTACAACAGATTTGGGGGGTTCTGATCACATTTTGACATGAAAAGAATACAGCTAGATTCTGAGCAGATCTTCTTCCAGCATCTCCACATCTCATGTGATCACCACAATAATAGGAGAAACATAGGAAGACCATCTGTGATGCCTTTTATATCAACCATACAATAGCCACCCCAAAACGCCCATCTCTGAAGTGGAGAGGAAAATCCGAGGTTACAAAGTCTGGAGGTGTCTGGAAAGGACTGTAGCAGACAGGCATGTGTAGAAATCTGGAGGTGTGTGGAGGGGAACACGGCTGTGTAGATTGGGACAAGAGTCTAGAGAGAGACAGAAGTCTGGTGGGAAACGGGAGTACAGAAAGGGCAATGAAGCCTGGATAAGAAAAAGATGTCTAAAGGGGGCAGAAGAGTCTGGATAGAGACAGAAAAGTCTAGAGGGGACTGGTGGGGTCCAAGGTGTCTTTAGAGGACATAGGAATGTTTAGGGGAAAGAGGAGTATGAATTGGATAGAGAAGCATGGAGGGGGAAAGAGAGAATCCTGGAATAGACAGGGTACAGAACTATGGACATCAGCCATTCTGTCCTGAGCTCACGCCCTGTCCATCCTGTTACTCTGTTATCGGGATCCCTTATCACTACTCTTCTGGTCAGCATATGATTAACTTGGTGTCCTCGAGATATATCCTGGCTACTATTGTTTTTACAAAACATTTTGAGTCAGTTGAATTAATGAGAATTGGGATTCACAACATATTGTGGGGTTCATATTATATAATAATTTAAACAGAATAGTCTAGATAATGAAACCGATTTCTCAGAATCCCATCATTTTATGTGATCACTACAAAATAAGAATAACCTCAGTTTTGGGGCACATGCGCACCCCATCGCGGTGCCATTTATACCAACCATTCTATCATCACTGCAATTCATCCATAAACACCAATCATGTTCAGCTGGGTTTATGCCTTCACTGTTGTTCCCCCGATATGCCAATCCTGCCTTTAATATTTGCTGGGTCAGGTATTTGGATTAATAATGGAAGAACATAATCAATAAACAGGTGATCTGCCTCTACAGTCCATATGTTCTATGTTCTCATACATGGGGACGTCATATCTTACCCAAGAGTGCACACGCATCTCTGCTACATCATATATCAATAAATAATTATGGCTCAATTTACCGACCGGGGCTTTCAGAGGTCCATGTGATCCATGTACAGAAGTAGCAGAGCTCAGTATGTTGTACAGTTAATACAGTTAACATCGAACACTCAGTTTGGCTACACATATTTATATATTCCTATCCTTCCATCACCAGTACATACACATCCATATGTCCCTCCGGTTTCCCTTATTTCTCCCATAATCCAGGACTTTCCCTGCAGCTGTTTGGCATTGATAGATTACGTATAAAGTTTAACTTACGGAGCAGATGGGAGCAGGAGAGGATGATGAGGAGAGTAGTCGTGATCATCCTGAGGCTCTGTGTGATTCTGCTGGAGCTAACAGTCTGAACCGCTGCTGCCTGTGACTTTCTGATTTCACGCTGCAGCCACCTGTAGGCAGGTGCATGTCCCCACCCCCGCTCCAGCCGGGAGTGATAGGCTGCATCCTGCTGTCACTCATTGCACCAGTGAGGTCACAAAGCAAATTTGTCCAGATCTATTCTTAGCTCCATACCTGTCACCAGTTCACCCCTTCCTGACCATATAGTCACCTTACTGTTTAGGAGCCAGGGTCCCAAAATAAGTGCCAAAGACCCCAAAAAAGTGCCAGAGACCTCAAAACAAGTGTCCGGAAGCCCCAAAACAAGTGTCCGGAGGCCCCAAATCAAGTGTCCGGAGGCCCCAAAATAAGTGTCCGGTTGCCCCAAAACAAGTGTTCGGAGGCCCCAAAATAAGTGTCCGGAGGCTCCAAAACAAGTGTCCGGAGGCCCCAACACAAGTGTCTGGAGGCCCCAAAACAAGTGTCCGGGGGCCCCAAAACAAGTGTCCGGGGGCCCCAAAACAAGTGTCCGGAGGCTTCAAAACAAGTGTCCGGAGGCCCCAACACAAGTGTCTGGAGGCCCCAAAACAAGTGTCCGGGGGCCCCAAAACAAGTGTCCAGGGGCCCCAAAACAAGTGTCCGGAGGCTCCAAAACAAGTGTCCGGAGGCCCCAACACAAGTGTCCGGAGGCCCCAAAACAAGTGTCCGGGGGCCCCAAAACAAGTGTCCGGGGGCCCCAAAACAAGTGTCCGGAGGCTCCAAAACAAGTGTCCGGAGGCCCCAACACAAGTGTCTGGAGGCCCCAAAACAAGTGTCCGGGGGCCCCAAAACAAGTGTCCGGGGGCCCCAAAACAAGTGTCCGGAGGCTCCAAAACAAGTGTCCGGAGGCCCCAACACAAGTGTCCGGAGGCCCCAAAACAAGTGTCCGGGGGCCCCAAAACAAGTGTCCGGGGGCCCCAAAACAAGTGTCCGGAGGCTCCAAAACAAGTGTCCGGAGGCCCCAACACAAGTGTCTGGAGGCCCCAAAACAAGTGTCCGGGGGCCCCAAAACAAGTGTCCGGGGGCCCCAAAACAAGTGTCCGGAGGCTCCAAAACAAGTGTCCGGAGGCCCCAACACAAGTGTCTGGAGGCCCCAAAACAAGTGTCCGGGGGCCCCAAAACAAGTGTCCGGAGGCTCCAAAACAAGTGTCCGGAGGCCCCAACACAAGTGTCTGGAGGCCCCAAAACAAATGTCCGGGGGCCCCAAAACAAGTGTCCGGAAGCTCCAAAACAAGTGTCCGGAGGCTCCAAAACAAGTGTCCAGAGGCCCCAACACAAGTGTCCGGAGGCCCCAACACAAGTGTCCGGGGGCCCCAAAACTGTAGTGTATACAGGAAAATCCAGAAACTGTGCAAATGTTTACTCTGTCTGCTAATCCCAGGCTTCCACCAGTCACACACCAGAAAGACAGAGTTCATATGATGCACCGAAAGAGAGGTTGAGCCCATATGATACACTGAAACGGAGGCAGAGTCCATACGGCTCACCAAAGCAGAGGCCGAGCCCGTACGGCTCATCAAAAAGGAAACGGTGCACCAAAACAGAGGCTGAAGCCCGTACAGCACACCAAAATGAAGCCGGAGCCCGTACAGCACACCAAAATGGTGACAGAGCCTGTATGGTGCACAGAATGGAGGCTATGCCTGTAGCTGAGCCAAGAAGACACAGGGAAAAGCCGAGCCCATGCGGAGCACCGATATGGAGGCAGAGCCATGCTCACATATAATAGGATCAGATACACACCTAGTATCACACGATGAGATTAGATACAGCTCACACAGTATCACACTCTTGTCCTGGGGTAGTTAAATGGGGGGTTTCTGCAGAACAATGCTCTGTAAACAGCAATCATTGTCTCCTGTGCTCACTGTAGCACTGGACAATGGGGGGCAGTGTATATGGCTCGGGGGAGGGGGGGACCATTCAAGGTGCCATATATACAGAGTAATCAGTCTCCTGGTAAATATTTAGTCCAGAATGGGGTGAGGGTCTGGGCTGATTCTGGGGGGTTTAATCCACACATTGCCCTGAAGAAGACTGTCCAGCAGCACAGAGTATTTCAGGAGGGGAGTGTACACACTGGGAAGAATAGTGTTTACAGCTGCACAGAGTGTTTCAGGAGTGGTATAGAATGCCAGTCACAATGATGGGGGTCATGGTCGTCTGATAGAAAGCAAAGCAACAAACAACATCTTGCACCAAAGATCTGGTCCGGTGATCTTCACAGACAATCGTCCCATCTCAGGGAGTTGTCCCTATGTTACAAATTCCTCCCCTCCCCCAACACAATGTATCTCGTAAAAATGTCCACATCAGTCTGTGCCAACCCGGACGATAAAGCCAATGACGCACCAGTGACAAAGCAAATGTCCTAATGGCTTTGTTACCTTTCTCCTCTGTATCTTCATGGTGCGCCCTGATGGAGGAGCAGCATCGTCCTCTAACCAGGCCACCGCTCCGGGGAGACCACCAGGCCACCGCTGAGGGGAGATCACCAGGCCACCGCTCCGGGAAGACAACAAGACCACCGCTCCGGGGAGACCACCAGACCACTGCTCCTGGGAGACCACCAGGCCACCGCTCCAGGGAGACCAGGCTACCTTTCTGGGGAGACCACCAGGCCACCGCTCCGGGGAGACCACCAGGCCACCGCTCCAGGGAGACCAGGCTACCTCTCTGGGGAGACCACCAGGCCACCGCTCCAGGGAGACCAGTCTACCTCTCTGGGGAGACCACTAGGCCACCGCTCCGGGGAGACCACCAGGCCACCGCTCCAGGGAGACCAGGCTACCTCTCTGGGGAGACCACCAGGCCACCGCTCCAGGGAGACCAGTCTACCTCTCTGGGGAGACCACTGGCCACCGCTCCGGGGAGACCAGGCTACCTCTCTGGGGAGACCACCAGGCCACCCCTCCGGGGAGACCAGGCTACCTTTCTGGGGAGACCAGACCTTCCCAGCGACATGGTCTCAAATTAGCTGCTTGTTTTTGATACAATCGAATTCTGAAATTAGAAAACAAAAGAATTTATTAAAATACAAAAATGAACAACCAGAATGGTCCTTTTATTTGAAAGGTCATCATCATCACCCTCATGACATTGATAGTCACTATCACCACTCACTTCGACATCGTCACCTGGTCACAGGAGTCAGAAATGGAGTTGCCCTTCAACCCCCCCCCCCCCCCCCGCCCTTTTTCTGCCTCCAGAGACCTCTTTACCTGAATGTGCCGCTTACTCCCCTTCTTGAGCCACCATCACAATGTGCCACATGTGCACCCACCTTGTCCTCCAAGATGTGAGTGCTGCCTGGACCTGGGTAAAACCCCACGCATGACCCTCAGATCTCACCTCTGAGCCCTTCATGTATCACCAAAACAAAGGGGCACAAGCTGCTGACCACAGGCACCAAAAAAGGACCCAGAATAATGTCTGTGAACCCAACTTTCATGCCCTGGCATTAACCCCGGGGCATTAGGTGAATATTTTATCTAGCTGGATATGGATCTATGGTTGAGCACAGACATGAGCCTGACCTCCGTACAGTGACAAATAAGTTGGCAGTGGTCAGGACCCCAGTGATCAGTCATTATATCCTATGGAGTGGTAATAATACATTTCAATCTTGGGAAAAATCCTTTAGTGGCCTCAAGGGCAAGTCCCTGGTGTCCACCACCCTGCGGAGGCCCTCTGAAAATAGTCCTCATCATGGTCACATAATATCCTCCAGTGTTACCAGTAATGCTCACATTACCTTACCTTAAGGGATAATCTGCAAAGTAGAGGGGAAGTTGTGACCTCAGAGCTGGCCATCAATGACCCACGTAGATGCGCAGGGTCGGGCTGGGCCGGGGGGGGGGGGCTGCTCTCCCAGCTATTGTAGAGGGCCGGCCGCCTGCTGTATAATGTCATTATACCACATACCACAATTCATTGTGCGCGGCCATGTCTCCTGTACTGTGGCCGGGCACACAGACACTTCTACAGGTGCAGACAGTGCTGACCGGCCGCATAGTACTGGAGACACAGCCGTGAGCAGTGCACGGCCACGTGTGTTATAATGACGTCATGCAGCGCATGCTGCCTCCAGCCAAAGAGCCTCAGACAAGAGTTGTAGCTAGATCCCAGTAGTTAGAAGCTGCCTGGGTAGTGGGCGTGACCGGCTTTGTTAGTGGGCGTGGCCATGTTTCCTCCCGTCCACTAGAATCATGCAGGCTTCGCCCGCCCCCCCTCTCCCACTCTCCCCCTGCACCCCTCATCTGGTGGTCTTACCTCAGACCCCCGCTTCTATTCTAAAGAACTCCAGGACATCTGTACGCAGGTGTCTGTCTGTGTATACAGCTGTACGCAGGTGTCTGTAGGTGTATACGGCTATACGCAGGTGTGTTATGATCCGGAACCATGGAAGACCACCATAAATCATTGGTAAAAGGTGACAAGAGCATTGGCAACTAATCTGGCCGCCATCCCCTTACTGACCATCAACACTAGAAGTAGCCGAGGGGTGAACTAACATCCTGTGCACCGCGAACCCAGCCGGAGAACTAGCTATCCTAAAGGAAGGAAAGATGAATAACTCTCTGCCTCAGAAAATAGATTGCCAAAGAGTAGCAAGCCCCCCACATTCAAAGACTGCGGTGATATAGGAAAACACAATACACAGATAGATGATAGGATTAGCAAAAAGGTGAGGCCCTACTGACTAAATAGGACAAGATAGGAAAGGGACTGATGGTGGCCAGAGAAAAACCCTACAAAAATCCAAAAACCTGATAGTACAAAAAGCCCTCAGACTAGATCTGAACTCCGTCCTATACCAGGCGCTCTTGTCATACCAATGAACAGAAAGCAGTAACCATTACAAATTCAAGAAGCAACAAACACATGGACTTATAGGAGTAATACTCCACACATAGCTGCAGGGAGCTTCCCAGCTAAGCAACTGAGGGGGAAGATCCCTGCATGCAAATAAACTGACAATAACCACAGCAAATGACAAACTCAGATAAGAGCAAAAAGAACCAAACAACAAATAAAGAGCCAAGCACTTATCTGGGGTAGATGTGGTCTGGAGCAGGATGAAGCAGGCTGGTGAACAAAGAACAACTGACATCCGGCATAGCCTGCCAGCAGACCAGGGTTTAAATAGGCAGAGAGTTATCAATGGAAACGCACATTGCTCAACACACCTGGTCTATGTCCAAACCATTCCTGGCCACAAGAGGGAGCCTCACAGCAGCAAAAGCATAACTAACATTCACAACACAGGTGTGTGTAGGTGTATACGGCTGTACGCAGGTGTGTGTATGTGTACACAGCTGTACGCAGGTGTCTGTAGGTGAAAAGGAGATAAGGCACAAATATGATTCAAAAATGTTAATTTTTATTAATGATGGTTAAAAGACAATACAAAACAGTACAAAAGGTCATACAAGACATGGAATAGGTCGCCAATGGTGTGGAAAAGGAGAAAATATTCCTTTATGAATGGTTAGGGGGGTAAGGAAAATGCCAAACAGAACCAGCCAAAAAAGTAATTTAATGTATATGTATAGATTATATAAATTATACATACATCAGTGTCATGATGTAATGAAAACACCCTATAATAGGTATATGCAAAACCTCAGAGAGTCTATGTGGGTGCACGTTAGAGGAATACATGTACATATATATATACCAGGCATGTAAATAATCATGTGCCTCTCATAGAAACATCACTTGAATAGTAAGCAAGGTGAAGCCCACACTCAGCGAACACAACTCTGCTTAATGGTTATAGGACTTCATAGACACATTAAGTAGTTAGAAGTACCAAGGGCAGAAGAAGTGTGCAGGAGAATAGAAAGCAGCATGCGCTTAGATTCAGAAGAGCTTATTGCATTACCTGATGGTGTGTGAGGCTGGCTCTGGAGGCAGGGGTGGACCTTCTAACAGCTGTTTCGCAAACGCTTTTTCTAAAGGAAGTGGCACTACCCCCGAGGGATACTACTGTGTTATCTCCTCGGTGTATTAATCATGGCCAAATTTATGTACTAATCAGGTGTCTGTAGGTGTATACGGCTGTATGCAGGTGTGTGTATGTGTATACGGCTGTACACAGGTGTGTGTGTAGGTGTATACGGCTGTACGCAGGTGTGTGTAGGTGTATGCGGCTCTACGCAAGTGTGTGTATGTGTATATGGCTGTCCACAGATGTGTATAGGTGTATACGGCTGTACGCAGGTGTCTGTAGGTGTATACGGCTGTACGCAGGTGTGTGTAGGTGTATACGGTTGTACGCAGGTGTGTAGGTGTATACGGCTGTACGCAGGTGTGTAGGTGTATACGGCTGTATATGTGTACACATCTCTGTACTGTATGTTTACATGTTTCTGGGGTTGTGTATGTTTGTAAGATGCCTGTATGTAAGGCTACGTGCCCAACATCAGGGTTCACAGTGTTTTAGATTCAGAGTGTTTTCGCTGCATTGTACAGTACAAGCACAGTGGATGGATTTCTAGATGGATATGCAGACCGTGTGTGATCCCTACGGAGACATCTTTTTTTTCCCCAGCAGCGTACATGACAAGGGCCAATAGAAGTCTATGGGGCCGTGAAAAACTCGTAAAGCACACAGATAGCATCAGTGTATAGTCCGTGTGCAATCCGTGTTCCGTACGAGTTTAACATTGAAAATAAAGGATAAGCTTTGTAATTGTTGTACATGTAGTTAGCTGGATTATGGTACTGTATCTATGTAGCAAGTGTGGTTTTGCTCCTATATCAATACAGTAAGCTTAGTTCTGTTACTGTAGTTATTTAGGAGGCTTGGTGTCCTGTTGCTGTTTCTATGTAGTAGACTGAGTAAGTACGATTTAGTTCCTGTATGGGTACAGCAAGCTCGGTTCTGCTCCTGTATCTCTGTAGTAAGCTCGGTTCTGCTCCTAAATATCTGTAGTAAGCTTGGTTCTGCTGTTGTATCTCTGTAGTAAGCTCGGTTCTGCTCTCATATCTCTGTAGTAGGCTCAGTTCTGCTCCCATATCTCTGTAGTAAGCTCGGTTCTCCTCCCATATCTCTGTAGTAAGCTCTGTTCTGCTCCCATATCTCTGTAGTAAGCTCAGTTCTGCTCCCATATCTCTGTAGTAAGCTCAGTTCTGCTCCCATATCTCTGTAGTAAGCTCGGTTCTGCTCCCATATCTCTGTAGTAAGCTCGGTTTTGCTCCCATATCTCTGTAGTAAGCTCGGTTCTGCTCCCATATCTCTGTAGTCAGCTGGGTTCTGCTCCCATATCTCTGTAGTAAGCTCGGTTCTGCTCCCATATCTCTGTAGTAAGCTCGATTCTGCTCCCATATTTCTGTAGTAAGCTCAGTTCTGCTCCCATATCTCTGTAGTAAGCACAGTTCTGCACCCATATCTCTGTAGTAAGCTCGGTTCTGCTTCCATATCTCTGTAGTAAGCTCAGTTGTGCTCCCTTATCTCTGTAGTAAGCTCGGTTCTGCTCCCTTATCTCTGTAGTAAGCTCTGTTCTGCTCCGATATCTCTGTAGTAAGCTCGGTTCTGCTCCCTTATCTCTGTAGTAAGCTTAGTTCTGCTCCCATATGTCTGTAGTAAGCTCGGTGCTGCTCCCATATCTCTGTAGTAAGCTCAGTTTGGCTCCCATATCTATGTTATAAGCTCGGTATTTCTCTCATATCTCTGTAGTAAGCTCAGTTCTGCTCCCATATCTCTGTAGTAAGCTCGGTTCTGCTCCCATATTTCTGTAGTAAGCTCAGTTCTGCTCCCATATCTCTGTAGTAAGCTCGATACTGCTCCCATATTTCTGTAGTAAGCTCAGGTCTGCTCTCTTATCTCTGTAGTAAGCTCGGTTCTGCTCCCATATCTCTGTAGTAATATCAGTTCTACTCCCTTATCTCTGTAGTAAGCTCGGTTCTGCTCCCATATCTCTGTAGTAAGCTCGGTTCTGCTCCCATATCTCTGTAGTAGGCTCAGTTGTGCTCCCATATCTCTGTAGTAGGCTCAGTTGTGCTCCCATATCTCTGTAGTAAGCTCAGTTCTGCTCCCATATCTCTGTAGTAAGCTCGGTGCTGCTCCCATATCTCTGTAGTAAGCTCGGTTCTGCTCCCTTATCTCTGTAGTAAGCTCGGTTCTGCTCCCTTATCTCTGTAGTAAGCTCGGTTCTGCTCTCATATCTCTGTAGTAGGCTCAGTTGTGCTCCCATATCTCTGCAGTAAGCTCAGTTCTGCTCCCATATCTCTGTAGTAAGCTCGGTGCTGCTCCCATATCTCTGTAGTAAGCTCGGTTCTGCTCTCATATCTCTGTAGTAAGCTTGGTGCTGCTCCCATATCTCTGTAGTAAGCTCAGTTCTGCTCCCATATGTCTGTACTAAGCTCGGTTCTGCTCTCATATGTCTGTACTAAGCTCGGTTCTGCTCTCATATGTCTGTAGTAAGCTTGGTGCTGCTCCCATATCTCTGTAGTAAGCTCAGTTCTGCTCCCATATGTCTGTACTAAGCTCGGTTCTGCTCTCATATGTCTGTACTAAGCTCAGTTCTGCTCTCATATGTCTGTAGTAAGCTCGGTTCTGCTCTCATATCTCTGTAGTAGGCTCAGTTTTGCTCCCATATCTCTGTAGTAAGCTCGGTTCTGCTCCCATATCTCTGTAGTAAGCTCGGTTCTGCTCCCATATCTCTGTAGTAAGCTCGGTTCTGCTCCCATATCTCTGTAGTAAGCTCGGTTCTGCTTTCATATCTCTGTAGTAAGCTTGGCTCTGCTCCCTTATCTCTGTAGTAAGCTCGGTTCTGTTCCCATATCTCTGTAATAAGCTCCTTGTAGTTACCATATCTATGTAGTCATCTTGGTTCTGTTGCAGTATCTATGTAAGCAGTAAGCGCGGTTCTGTTCCCATATATATGCACCGACAAGGAAACTAGAGTATGATCTCCAGCACTTCAAAGAAGGTTAAAAATATTTATTGAGGTTCTATTAAAAAAGATCCATCGATCATGAAAACAGTGAGGGGGGACACATTAAGAGATATCCAACATGTTTCAGCTAGTAGAGCCTTGAATAAGAGCCTTGTATAAGGCTCTACTAGCTGAAACATGTTGGATTTCTCTTAATGTGTCCCCCCTCACTGTTTTCATGATCGATGGATCTTTTTTAATAGAACCTCAATAAATATTTTTAACCTTCTTTGAAGTGCTGGAGATCATACTCTAGTTTCCTTGTCTGTGTTCTGCCTGAGGCCAGGGCAGCTCCGTGCACCAACACCGATCCTGACCTGGACTTTAGGAAGGGTGAGCTGAACTACTTTTTCTATTTTCTGTCATATATATGCACCAGCCTGTTCATAAAGCCTGTTACCAATGCTGCTTTAATGCAGTGGCCAGAGATAAACAGACCAAAAGGTGGGCCGATGCAACTTGAGGGCCACTGCCTTATGATTGCCCCCCAGGCTAAAATGTGCCAGCCAGCCCCTGGTAGGTTGTCCCACAAAGGGGGAATTTACACAAAGAGATGCTGTATAACCCATGCATCATGAGCACCCCAGTGAACTCTGAGGGTCAGGGCACATTTGGAATGAAGGAAGGATTTAGAGCTTGGGAAGGTATGGTGAATGCGGGATGGGTTTGGAGCTGGTGAATGCGAGATGGGTTTGGTGGATGTGAGAGGAGTTTGGTGTTGGTGGATGTGGAATGGGTTTGGAGTTGGTGGATATAGGATTGATTAAAAGTTGGTGTATGTGACACGCCCACGGGGTCGGGGGTTACTCGTCGCCGGGCCGCGGTGCTTCTCCTGGGACGCTGTGGTCGCCTTGCCCGGTTCTGTGACCCCGGGTGTCAATAAAATGGCTGAGGATGGGGACAATGAGGGTAGTTGTTCGTGACGCCACCTGTGGTGTGCAGCTAATATCAGCCGCCGCTGTGGGACTTCTTTCCTGGTGCGGATGACAACGCAGCTTGGATGGTTCAGCTCTCCGCAGGCAGAGCTGTGCCCCAGGGAGGATGGTGGTGGTAGTAGTCATCTTATGGCGCAGGGGTGCGATAGTGAGGGCACCGGCAGTGATGGGACGACACAGAAGGTGCAGTTCAAGGTCTTTACTCACTGGTAACACACTGCTTTTGGAGTACCAAGCTACGCTGTGATGGGCTTCAGCCGATCCCGGATACTTCGGAGACCAAGACCGGTGTTACCTTCTATGCGTCTCCTTACGATCTTCTCCCTCCACCCCAGCTCCTAGGCCGTGGAACGGGTCACGGGTGCTCACTCCCCGCGAACCCTGGAATTCCCCTTCTTTTCCTAAGAACTCGTGTCGAGCCTCCGGCTCCAGACCACGGGCCCCGAACAGTTCGTGTCTGTGCTTGTTCTAAAGTATGTCCTCACTCGGACGCTGTCCGGTGCTAACTGCTCCTTGTGTGAAGGATGGCTCCTAACTTCCCTTGGTGGTTGCCCCTCCTTTTGGGTCCCTGAACTAGTGGGCATGAGGTCTCATACCTTGTGATGGCCATCCCAGCACGTACCCTAGCCCGGTTCCAGTGACAGAACACCCGTGTTATGTGTTGGTGAGTGTGGTTGTGGTGGTTACCAGCGACGACCTACTCCATATCAAAGATGAATACTGCCCCTTAAGTGAGGTGCAGTACCCTGTGGCGTCTGAAGCCGCAGAGGCACCACATATGTGAGATGAGTTTGGCGTTGGTGGATGTAGCATGGGTTAGGAATTTATGGAAGTGGGATGGTGGATGTGGAAACAGTTTGGAGTTGGTGAATATAAAATGGATTTGGTGGATGTGGGATGGGTTTGGAATTGGTAGATGTGAGATGGATGTTTGGGGGCTGTGGTATGGATTTGGTGTATATGGGATGGGTTTGGTGTTAGTGGATGTAGGATGGGTTAAGAGTTGATGGATGTGTAATGGGATGGGTGGATGTGGGAAGCATTTGTAGTTATTGGATGTAAAATTAGTTTAAAGATTGTGCATATGGAATGGGTTTGGTGGATGTAGGATGGGTTTGGAGTTGGTGGATGTGGGATAGGTTTGGAATTGGTGGATGTGAGATGGATGTTTGTGGGCTGTGGGATGGGTTTGGTGTATGTGTAATGGGTTTGGTGGATGTAGAATGGGTTAAGAGTTGATGTATGTGAAATAGGTTAAGAGTTGATGGATGTGCAATGGGTTTGGTAGATGTGAGAAGCATTTGTAGTTATTGGATGTAGGATTAGTTTGGAGATTGTGGATATGGAATGGGTTTAGTGGATGTAGGATGGGTTTGGAGTTGGTGGATATGGAAACGGTTTGGAGTTGGTGGATGTGAAATGGGTTTTGTAGATATGGATAAACTTTGGTGTTGGTGGATGTGTTTTCTGCAGAACAATGCTTTGTAAACAGCGATCATTGTCTCCTGTATTCCCTTTTGCTATGGACAAGGGAGGGGGGAAGGTTGGAGAGGGCAGGGTATATGGCTCAGGGGAGGGAGGGGATCATTCAAGGTGCAATATATGCAGTGTAATTAGTCACTTGGTAAATATTTAGTCCAGAATGGAGTGGTTTGAGGGTATGGGGTGATGATGGGGGGTCTAATACACAATTCACTGTCCAGTCTGCATATTGTCCTGAAGAAGACAGCAGCACAGATTATTTCAGCAGAGGAATGTATTGAAAGTACAGAGTGGGAGGAGCCGTTTTTGCAGCAGCACAGAGTGTTTCAGGAGTGGCATACAGTGCCAGTCACAATAATGGGGGTTATGGTCCTCTGATAGAAAGCAAAGCAACAAACAACATCTTGCACCAAAGATCCGGTCCGGTGATCTCCACAGACAATCGTCCCCATCTCAGGGAGTTGTCCCTACATAACAAATGTCTCCCCTCCCCCAACACAAAGTATCTCGTAAAAATGTTCACATCAGTCTGTGCCAACCCGAACAATGAAGCCAATGACGCACCAGTGATAAAGCAAATGTCCTAATGGCTTTGTTACCTTTCTCCTCTGCCTCTTCACAGCGCACCCTGATGGAGGAGCAGGATCGTCTCTGGTTTGTCTGGTTTGAAGTTGTGGATGTAAGATGGATTTGGACTTGATGGATGTGTGCCGCCCCCGCGACAGCCGACTGGCTGCTCGGACCCGGATCCCCAGTGGCTCGAGGGGTCTCCGGATCCAAGGCGGGGTTACGCGGCTACCTCGGAAATAAAAAGGGGGGGGATTGTTTTGGGTGATGAATGGGATGTTAGGTTGACCTAACGGTCACAGCTGTTGCCAGCGATGTCCGAATGCAGAGAGGGTACCGGTGACCCCCCCTCTGCTACTCCGTCTCAATGAAAACAAGCGGACGCCGTTATACACATAAGACTGGAGATGTGCGGCTCCGAATAGAAAGTGTATTGCTATTGTTTACATTACAAAGTTATACAAAGTTGATTAGGGCGTAACTATGCAACATACATATTCATTAATCTACATTCATTAAGGCGTGGATTGCATATTCCCAGCAAGAGAAATTAATATAATGACTTATACTCCAATAACAAGATGTTTTTCAGTCGTCTCTAAGTCAAAACATTCTGCGTCCTTGAGGTTGGTCTCACAGTTTATTACGCAAATAAGTCTGGTTCGGTCTTGCCAGGGAGAATGAATTTCTATTATTTTCTAAGTCACTGAAAAAGGTTAACTCTTTCCTCACAATCCCCCCTATTGGCGTGATTGATGGACAGGGGGCCATCGAGAAGCTGTGGACTATAGAGAAAGCAGGCTAGCCTCCAGATATTTTCTGAGCCGTGGGTTTGCTCAGGGAGTGTCGTCTCACATCCGTCACCCAGGACTGCCTGCATGCCTCTCGATAGGAGTCTCATCATGATACGCCAAGGTGATTTCTAGAGGAAAGAGTAGAGAAGAGAAAAAAGGCATATTAGTGATTTCATACAGGTGCTGAATAATCATTGTATCTACATTGTTTCAAGCAGCGGGAAAACAAAGCCATTAGCAACTTGAACACTACATAAGCAACTAGTAAACAGAGTTAAGGCCCCGTCACACTAAGCAACATCGCTAGTAACATCGCTGCTAACGAACAACTTTTGTGACGTTGCTAGCGATGTTGCTGTGTGTGACATCCAGCAACAACCTGGCCCCTGCTGTGAGGTCGTTGGTTGTTGCTGAATGTCCTGGGCCATTTTTTAGTTGTTGCTGTCCCGCTGTGAAGCACAGATCGCTGTGTGTGACAGCGAGACAGCAACAACTAAATGTGCAGACAGCAGGAGCCGGCTTCTGCGGAGGCTGGTAACCAATGTAAACATCGGGTAACCAAGAAGCCCTGTCCTTGGTTACCCGATATTTACCTTTGTTACCAGCCTCCGCCGCTCTCCCTGTCAGTGCCGGCTCCTGCTCTGTGCACATGGAGCTGCAGGACACATCGGGTTAATTAACCCGATGTGTGCTGTAGCTAGGAGAGCAAGGAGCCAGCGCTAAGCAGTGTGCGCTGCTCCCTGCTCTGTGCACATGTAGCTGCAGCACACATCGGGTAATTAACCCGATGTGTGCTGTACTAGGAGAGCAGGGAGCCAGCGCTCAGTGTGTGCTGCTCCCTGCTCTCTGCACGTGTAGCTGCGTGAGCTGGTAACCAAGGTAAATATCGGGTTGGTTACCCGATATTTACCTTAGTTACCAAGCGCAGCATCTTCCACGCGGCGCTGGGGGCTGGTCACTGGTTGCTGGTGAGCTCACCAGCAACTTGTGTAGCGACACTCCAGCGATCCCTGCCAGGTCAGGTTGCTGGTGGGATCGCTGGAGCGTTGCAGTGTGACATCTCACCAGCAACCTCCTAGCAACTTACCAGCGATCCCTATCGTTGTTGGGATCGCTGGTAAGTTGCTTAGTGTGACTGGACCTTAACACTTGGAACACTGATAGTCTGTTGTAACAGCCTCCCCATTGAAACACTTTGTTTATTGGGACTGGTATGGCTAAGTATGGCATGGAAGAGGCTGTCACAGGTGCGTGTGTACATATCCAGCAGTCTGTGATCTCAAGTTTTTCAGCTAACACTTCATGATGGGTCTCAAATGAATTCTGCCGTGGTGTAGAAGGCCCCAAAAAGGGAGTACACATAGAAATACGTATCAGCAGTATTAGGCCTTCTTGCAGTGGCTGGCATGGACCCATGTCGATCTCCCCTCAAATTTGACGGAGGTTGGAGTGGTCAGCTGGACAGTCAAAGGCCCTTCGAATCGTGGCTCAAGGGTCTTTCTCACGTGCTTCTTTAGGTAGACCCGGTCACCAGGCTTTAGAGAGTGGGTTCCTGGAACGGCATCAGGATCAGGTAGAGAAGAGTAGACCCTTTGGTGGGTTTCAGTTAGTCTCTTCTGCAGGGAAACAACATAAGACGTTAGGCTATCACATTGCAGGTGTAACTCCTGTGGGAAGTAGCATCCTAATCTGGGTGCACTACCAAAGAGTATTTCAAAGGGTGAGAGCCTGTGCTTTCCCTGCGGGGTAGTCCTTATAGAGTAAAGAGCTATGGAGAGACATTCTGTCCATGGTCTACCAGTCTCCTCCACTGCCTTGGCTAGTTTGAGCTTTAGAGTTTCATTTAACCTTTCCACTTTCCCTGATGACTGTGGGTGGTAAGGCGTGTGTAAGGCTGACTGAATGCCTAACAGGACACAGGTATTCTGGAAAACTTGTCCAGTGAAATGAGTACCTCGGTCTGACTCTATGACTTCAGGGAGTCCAAACCGAGGCACCAGCTCACAGGCCAATTTCTTTGCTGTAATTCGGGCCGTGGCTGAGCTGACAGGGTAGGCCTCTGGCCATCCTGAGAAGAGGTCTACACAGACAAGTACAAACTCGTATATTTGTACTCTTTGAAATGGGGCAAACGTCTTTGGCATGTGTCTTTGCGGGGTTTTAGTTAGCTGGCCTGGATTGTGTTGTTGACAGATGTGACAATCCTTTATTCTCTGGGAGGCGTATTGTCTGAAGCCGGGGGCTACCCAATATGGTTGCATCTGGTTCATGATTGAGTTTGTGCTACCGTGTGTGGGGTAGTGGAGTACTTGGAAAATGGCAGGGAACCAACTGCGTGGCAGGACGGGAAGTCCGTTTAGGCGCCAAATCCCCTCCACCTTTTCTGCCCCCTTGGCCCGCCATCCGGCCTTTTCTTCCTCAGAGGCGTTTTCTTGTGTCTCAAAGAGGTTCTGCATTTCTTCCTCCGTCGTTGACACTGTTTCCGTCTCCTTCAAAGGGAGTAAGGCGGCTTGTTTTGCTGTTTGATCGGCCAAGCGATTTCCCCTTGCCTCGGGTGTTTGAGCCTTGGTGTGGGCAGCAACCTTTATGATTGCTAGCTGGTTTGGTATCAAGGCTACTTCCATTAGTTTCTTCACTGAGACTCCATGCCTGATGGGATTTCCTGCTGCTGTGAGGAATCCTCTAGTCTGCCAGATAGTGCCAAAATCGTGCACAATGCCGTGTGCATAGGCTGAGTCCGTGTAGATGTTCGCTGCTCGTTCTTCCAGAAACTCAATTGCTCAGATGAGGGCGAGAAGTTCTGCTTCTTGAGCAGATATGCGTGGAGGTAGCGGTTGTTTGGCTAAGACTGCATATAGAGTCACTACTGCAAATCCGGTGTGGAACTTGCCTGCTTCATCAGCGTATCTGCTACCATCCACAAAAAGTTCAAAGTCTGGATTTGTAAGCGGTGTTGCCTGTATATTGTGCAGGGGCTTTGCCTCATGTTCAATGAGTTCCTGACAATCATGATCAAATGGTGCGCTGGTACGTTTGTCACTCTCTTCTGTCCTCTCTTCTGTCCCCCCTTCTAAACTTGTAAAGATCAGCAAGGTTTAGACTTGTAACTCGAGCAAATGAGATGTTTGGGGGTAGCAACAGCGTGCACTGGAGACTGACCTGTCTTGCCATGGAGAGGTGTTTCAACTGCACTTGATTGAGAACAGCATAAATGTCATGGCTGGTAAGGATGGTAGTCGGGAAATCGAGTGAGATTTCAGATCCTTTCTGCAGAATGTTTGAAACTGCTGTAACAGCACAGAGACAGGTTGGTGCTGCTTTTGTGACGTTGTCAAGTTGAGAGGAGTAGTACCCGATTATGTGATGTTTGTCCGTCTTCTGGGTGAGTACTCCTACGGCAAATCCTTGAAGCTCTGCTACAAACAGATTAAAGGTGAGATCATAGTTTGGTAGTGCCAGAGCAGGTGCATCAATCACTAGTTCCTTGAGCTTTTGAAAGTTTTGTCAAGCTTCTTCTGTAAGGGAAAAAGGAACATTCTTTGTGCAATCATACAGCGGTTGCATGAGTAGTTACGCATTGGGAATCCACCGTCTGCATTTATCTCTCCTTGCTTTGCATCCTACTTCTGCCAGAAAGGTAAGCATTCCTCTTCACTAGGGCAGCACAGTAGTAAATCATCCACGTACTGGTAGATGTACTGCGAGAGGTAGCGGGATGGGGGATTGTCTCAGCTGCGGTGGCGTAATTCCAGGCTTGACTGAAACTTTTACTGTGGGCACGGGTAGTGTGCCGAGGTCAGTTTTTGATGTGGACCAGAGTTTTGCAGGAACTTGTAGAAGTATTGGTTCCGTGTTTACTTCACGTGTAACTTCAGATTCTGGTTGATCTTCTATCATCTGGAGAGTGCACAGGATTTCTTCTGGGATATCTTCTGGAATTTGCAGGATAGCAGATCCATCTTCATTGTAGACAATCTGAGCTTGTAGTCTTGATAGTAGATCTGCTCCCACTAGGGCATCTCCACCCAGGGGGGACACTAAGAATTTAGACACGAACATGTGTGGTCCCAGTTTCACCTTCAGTGTCCATCAAATCCGGAAACTACAGTAGCTTCAGATGAGATGGATCCTTCAGGCACCAGGTTCCTGAGGTTCAGGAGCGTGAGGCTCCTGAGTCCACCAAAGCTCTTATTTCCTTGTTGCCAATGTGAAGGGGGACGTGTATAAATGGACCTCTGGCATCCCTATCCCGTGCTGCCGCTAGTCAGGCAGTCTTCTCCTCCTGACTCTCGGGTTGGTTTTGAGTGTCCCTCTTCTTCTTTCTACAGTCTCTGATCACATGTCCTCTGATCCCACAATAGTAGCAGGTCGGTGCCTTCCTTCTTGTACCTTCTGGCTGACCGTCCACTGCTGCTATGACAACTTTCTTGTTGCTCCTTTTATCCTTTGCGTCGGTTTCTAAGCCACTTGCTTTGTTGACTAGAAGATCTATGTCTTCCATGTTTCTCCATTCTGGGCAGCACGCTTTCAATCTTTCTGCCAGAGGTGCATGTATTCCATCCATGAAGGATCTTACCATCAGGCGACGTATTGCACCCGCTTGTAAGTCCAGCCCTTCATCTGCGAATGACTGCATCAATCTGTAGTAAAATGAGCTGACATTCTCCACAGGACCTTGATGCACTGGTCCCATTGTGCCCTTAGTTCTTTGCTCCTGGGCGCAGAAGAGATTGAGTCTTATTATGAAATCTTGGCCCGATTCCACATTACAGGTATTGTCCGGAACATGTCCTGTCAGGTGGGCAGTGAGTTGGGCATACAGTTCGGGAGACATTTTAACTCTACACAAACCTTCCATGTCCAACCAAGTGCTTCTGTAGGAGACCTGTATTTGGTTCAGGTAACGTGAAAAACTGACTGGGTTTCTAGTCGGGTCTGGAGCATTTTGCAGGAAAGCCATCTGCTCGGCTGGAGTCCAGGGTACGTAGTCATCATACGTACGAGGAACTGCATCTCTGGGAGCATCTGGGTTTTGTGGATTAACAGGTGGTCTTATCAGGACTCTTCTTTCCACTACGGGATAGAGAGGCACTGGTGCTGTGGCTTGTAGCTTGTGCTGTGGGGCTCCACAGGCTAGGCATGTTTCACTCCAGTCCGGATTTTGTTGGCCACTGTTTGTGCAGGTCCATCCCGGGGATCCTGCTATTTTTGAAGCTGTTCCAGGAGTAGCTGACAGGTACGGAGGAGGCTGGTGATCCTCATTAGCCTTATTCCCAGTTTCTTCCCATGTATCTGATTCTTCATGATATATCCAACCTTGATCGTGGGCTGTTTTTGCCATGTCAGAAAGAGTTCTGACTAGTTCAGTCCATGATTTATCTGCTATCACTCCTGCTCTAGTAGCTGTTATTGTGTCCCATTTGTTGGGGTCCAATTGATCCTTCCCCTTCAATCCAAATGTCTTAAAAACTTCCTTGGACTGACTGGCTGTTCCTTTGCCATGATAACACGTAATGAGATGTTGCAGGGTGCATCCAGCTCTTCTGTCTTTTGATATTCCTTGCCCCATTCTTCTTCTTCTATCTTCTTCAGCTTTTAGACCCTTGAACGTCCTTTGGACTAAACCTACCTATCCTGGAGATACTCAGAGACTAACTCCTTTTGTATTCCCACCTAAGGTGAGGTCTAGAACCACCTTTCCTGGAAGTACCCAAAGACTGATTCTTGATCTGTATTCCTACTGAAAGGTGGTGTCCTAACTTCAGAGGGGGCTGAGAATGTTGAATGGTGCTGGGTTACCCTTCTTGTACCAGAGATACACTCTCTATCCGATAGCAATGGCAAACAGGGCTATTCCCACTAACACTAGGGCAGTGAATATCACATCCAGTGGACAGAGCAGGTACACTATTCCCTTTCAACACTCACTGATGTATGGGATCTATGACAACCAACAAGGACAACAGCACAGAAGCAAAGCGCAGGAGAGCAGACACGCGACACACGGAGAGGCAGAGAAACACAGAGAAACAAACAAGCAAACAACCAAACAAGGCACAGAAAACATCAGTTGGCAAGGCTCTCTCAGAGTTCAGTAGAAACCCGCCAATAACCCAGTATCTACTCACAGTGTACCTCTTGCGCTTTGAGGAGAGGGGAGATCAGATGTGGGGAGCATAAAGAGAAGAATAAGGTTCAACTCTTACCTGGCCAGGTGTTTCTGGTCCCCACGTCTGGTCCACCCCTCCTCTGAATGGCAAGACAGTCCACTGCGTCCTGGGATTAGAAACACAGGTCCCTGTTCGGGCGCCAGATAATGTTAGGTTGACCTAACGGTCACAGCTGTTGCCAGCGATGTCCGAATGCAGAGAGGGTACCGGTGACCCCCCCTCTGCTACTCCGTCTCAATGAAAACAAGCGGACGCCATTATACACATAAGACTGGAGATGTGCGGCTCCGAATAGAAAGTGTATTGCTATTGTTTACATTACAAAGTTATACAAAGTTGATTAGGACGTAACTATGCAACATACATATTCATTAATCTACATTAAGGCGTGGATTGCATATTCCCAGCAAGAGAAATTAATATAATGACTTATACTCCAATAACAAGATGTTTTTCAGTCGTCTCTAAGTCAAAACATTCTGCGTCCTTGAGGTTGGTCTCACAGTTTATTACGCAAATAAGTCTGGTTCGGTCTTGCCAGGGAGAATGAATTTCTATTATTTTCTAAGTCAGTGAAAAAGGTTAACTCTTTCCTCACAAGGACAATGTTCGTGATGCCACCCACGGTGCGTGGCAATGTGAGAGACCACCGCTGCTGTTGGGGAGCCCAGTGACGGTGTTGAAGCAGCAGGATGTTTTACCCCTCTGTGGGTAGGGGGTTTGGTGTCCCGGGGCCCGGTGATGGATGGAGTGGGGAACCTGTCGGGGGTAAAGGGATATCGGGTACTCACACAGTCCAAAAGTCACTGACGCTGACACCAGGTAAACCAAACTCTTGAATGCTCTGTTTCTCTTGGTTACGCATGCTGGGTCTGTGCCCCTTTAGTGTTGATGGTTGGTCTGAAGCCTTGTCCCTTGGCACTGTGTGTAACTTGGTGGATCCCTTTCGTCTAAAGACCGCTTTACACCCTACGACATTGCTAAAGTGATGTCGTTAGGGCCAGGGAATTTGTGACGCACATCCGGCCGCATTAGCGATGTCGTTGCGTGTGACACCTAGGAGCGATTTTGAATCGTCGCAAAAACGTGCAAAATCGCTAATCGGTGACATGCCCCCCTATTCCCAATTATCATTTCTGCTGCAGGTACGATGGGTTTCGGCGTTCCTGCGGCAGCACACGTCGCTATGTGTGTCACCGCAAGAACGAGGAACCTCACCTTACCTGCGACCGCCCTCAATGAGGAAGGAAGGAGGTGGGCGGGATGTTCGTCCAGCTCATCTCCGCCCCTCCGCTTTGATTGGGTGGCCGCTTAGTGATGTCGCTGTGACGCCGAACGAACCGCCCACTTAGAAAGGAGGCGGTTCGCCGGTCACAGCGACGTCGCTAGGCAGGTAAGTAGTGTGACGGGTCCGCGTGATTTTGTGCGCCACGGGCAGCGATTTGCCCGTGATGCACAGACGATGGGGAGATCACAGCATGTAATGCGGCCTTTAGACTACTCGGATCCCGCTTACCTGCGTGGCTAGCAAGGTGAGCCTGCTCTCAGGGTTCTCGCTTGGGATTTTCTGGACGATTGTGGGAAGTCCTATCCCCCTCATTGTGCTAGTACCCCGATTCTGGAGTGGGTGGGGAACGGTTCCTGAAGACTACATTCCCGTCGGGTGAATTACTGGGCTGCGTGAAGCTTCTTACCAGCCTAGGGTCCACGTACCCCGTCGTGCCTTGGCCCCTGCCCGGTTGTAGCACAAGGCAGCCGGCCTGCTCTCTGTAGCAGCACCGTACCCCCTGTCACTACTCCCTGCGACCGGGGTTCCAGCTCCTTCTGGCCAGGCCAACGTCTGGCACCTGGGACGGGTACAGGAGCCCAGCTCCACAGCGTGACCTGTCCTGTCGCCGCTGTCTCACTGCTCAACTACTACTCTCTACTGACATCTCTGCCCTCCCTCTTCCATCCCTCCATCTGGGTGGCCCTATTCCCTTTAGGCTGCCCAATGGGTGGTTGGTGGGTGTGGTGCAGAGTGTTCCTCAGGATTTATGTACAGTCATGGCCAAAAGTTTTGAGAATGCTACAAATATTAATTTTTACAAAGTCTACTGCTTACGTTTTTCTAATGGCAATTTGCATACACTCCAGAATGTCATAAAGAGTGATCAGCTTAGCAGCAATTACTTGCAAAGTCAATATTGGCTAAGAAAATGAACTTTAACCCCCAAAACACATTTCAACATCATTGCATTCCTGCCTTAAAAGGAGCAGCTAACGTTTTTTAGTGATTATTCCATTAACACAGGTGTGGGTGTTGATGAGGACAGGACTGGCGATCAATCAGTCATGATTAAGTAAGAATGACACCACTGGACACTTTAAAAGGAGGCTGGTGCTTGGTATCATTGTTACTCTTCAGCTAACCATGGTTATCTCTAAAGAAACACGTACAGCCATCATTGCTCTGCACAAAAATGGCCTAACAGGGAAGAGTATCGCAGCTACAAAGATTGCACCTCAGTCAACAATCTATCGCATCATCAAGAACTTCAAGGAGTGAGCTTCCATTGTTGCCAAAAAGACTCCAGGGCGCCCAAGAAGGACCAGCAAATGCCAGGACCGTATCTTAAAACTGTTTCAGCTGCGGGATCGGACTACCAGCAGTGCGGAGCTAGCTCAGCAATGGCAGCAGGCTGGTGTGAGTGCTTCTGCACGCACTGTGAGGCGGAGACTGCTTGAGCAAGGCCTGGTTTCAAGGAGGGCAGCAAAGAAGCCATTTCTCTCCAGAAAAAACATCAGGGACCGACTGATATTCTGCAAAAGGTACAGGGAGTGGACTGCTGAGGACTGGGGTAAAGTCATTTTCTCAGATGAATCCCCTTTTCAATTGTTTGGAACATCTGGAAAACAGCTTATTAGGAGAAGAAGAGGTGAGCGCTACCACCAGTCTTGTCTCATGCCAACTGTTAAGCATCCTGAAACGATTCATGTGTGGGGTTGCTTCTCAGCCAAGGGAATCGCACCACTCACAGTCTTGCCTAAAAACACAGCCATGAATAAAGAATGGCACCAGAATGTCCTCCAAGAGCAACGTCTCCCAACTGTCCAAGAGCAGTTGGGCGCCCAACAATGCCTTTTCCAGCATGATGGAGCACCTTGCCATAAAGCAAAGGTGATCACTAAATGGCTCATGGAACAAAACATAGAGATGTTGGTTCCATGGCCTGGAAACTGCCCAGATCTTAATCCCATTGAGAACTTGTGGGCAATCATCAAGAGACGGGTGGACAAACAAAAACCAACAAATTCTGGCAAAATCCAAGCATTGCTTATGCAAGAATGGACAGCGATCAGTCAGGATTTGCTCCAGAAGATGATTGAGAGCATGCCAGGGAGAATTGCAGAGGTCCTGAAGAAGAAGGGTCAACACTGCAAATATTGACTTGCTGCATTAACTCATTCTAACTGTCAATATAACCTTTTGGTACTCATAATATGATTGCAATTATATTTCTGTATGTGATGTAAACATCAGACAAACACAATTAAACACCAGAGGGCAACAGATCATGTGAAAATATAAGTTTGGTGTCATTCTCAAAACTTTTGGCCATGACTGTACACCTGTTGGTAGCAACACCAAATTGTCATTATCTGCCTTCTGCGTCTGGGTGTCAGTCACCGCTCATGCAGCTCCTGTCGCCAGTTCTGCTGTGTACACTATACACACAGCGTTCTACAGATTAGGGACAGAATTTTAATTTCAGACCTTTTCAGGGCTAATTACAGCTGGCTCAGAGCCATAGGTGACATTCAGGTCCGTGGAAACAGTTTTTAACAGCTACAGATAACAGCGTCTGTGTAGCTAAGCTCAGGGACTTCCTTGCTGCATTTCACCATTAGGAGGGATAGAAAGTGAGGCTTCCTTTCCTCTACACTGACCCACAATCCGGCCACTGTACCCTCCTGCCCTTTTTAGCAAAGCCATTTTAATTGCAGAGTGCTGCCAGTTAGTGCCATCCAAAGAGTGGCTGCTGTCCTCCATTATTGTGGCACTTGTGCCAAGCAAGTCCCACCACCTCTGCATTCTCCCCTCCTGCACATTTTTGCAAAGCCATTTTAATTGAAAAGAGTGCTGCCAGTTAGTGGCATCCAAAAAGTGGCTGTTGGACTCCATTAGTGTCCCACTGGTGGCAAGCAATTTCCAGCACCTCTGCATTGCATCCTCAAGCTCATTTTTACTAAGCTATTATAATAGCAAACACTGAGGAAACTTAGTGGCATCCAGAAAGTGGCTGTTGGATTCCATTAGTGTCCCACTGGTGCCAAGCAATTTCCAGCACCTCTGCATTGCACCCTCAAGCTCATTGTTACTAAGCCATTATACTAGCAAACACTGCTGCCAGTTTAAGGGCCGTAGTTGCATTGTCAGGGATAGTTATTGTTGTTTATTCTGCTGTTAATAAAGCTAGACCACCGCTGCAATCTACACCACCTCTCAATTTTTACTACCACATTTTCAGTGCACAATCTTGTCGCAATCAAAATGAGTGGCAAAATGACAGATGCTGGTGGAAAGGGGAACAGGCGTGTTGAAAAAGGAAAAAAAGTTTGTGTCCGTGGGGAAGGTGGCAAAGCTCCATTAACATCTGCTGAAGATAGGCCATCTTTCAGCAAAAGTAAGATGTCTACTACTTACCGTGGACAATCCGATGTGCTCCCTTTTTTACGGACACGAACAACTGGAACAAAAGGTAGATGATGCCCAAAAAAACAAAACAAAACATGCTTGAGTGGACCTCAAGTGCTCCAACAAGTGCCCTCTCCTCCACCTCAACTACCGCATCCAAAAAAAAACAGTCCTCGGAGTTGTCATCCCAATCACACTTGCTTTCTTCCAGTTCTCAAGTCTCCATCCGCCCTGCACAGCATGGTGGAACAGAGATGGCTGAGTCTGCAGAGCTGTTCAGTCACACTATAGCCTGGGAATCAGAGGTCTGCTCCCAAGCTACAGTGAGTACAGACCAGGAAATGGTCTGCAGTGATGTCCAGAACCTTTGTGACTCAGATTCAGGCCGTGATGACCAAGTTTCTGAGCATAATGTTGACCCTTATTCACAAACTGTAACACCTGTTGTTATAGACAATGAGGAACATACTGATGACGATGAGACACAGATACCAGATTGAGATGACAACTTAAATATTTGGTCAGGGCAGGAAGAGGCTCAGTCTGAGGGTGAGTGCAAACACAACGCTTGATGAGGAAGTTCTAGATCCCACCTACTGTCAACCCACAGTCAGGCTCTCGAGGAGGTCAACAGAGGCGGTGGAGGAGGATGACACTGACGACGAAGTTACCTTGCGCCTTCCTGGACAGAGGAGGAGTACTGGTAGCACGTCTACAACTGCATCCTCAGCCACCACTCTGCCTCTGAGCACTAGTCGGGGTGGCTCAGCAGGTCGCATGTCCTCTAAGCCTTGCCTAGCCTGGTCCTTTTTTGACCTTGCAAAGGATCGCCCAAATCATGTGATCTATAAAATTTGTCGTGATTCTGTTAGTAGAGGCAAAAACCTCAGCAGTTTGACAACTTCTTCCATGAATCGTCACATGAATAAATATCATATGTCCCAGTGGGAAGCTCACCGTGCTGCAATGCGGCCTAGCGGAGCGGACATCCACCGCCTGCCCCTTCCATTGCATCCGCGCGCTCTTCATCTTCTAGGACTGTGGGGACAGCTGTCACACCTGGTTTTCCACGCACACCTTCCACCACTGTAACCGCAACAGGCAGTTTGCTTGGTAGGTCGTCAGTTGGTTTGGAAGGGGAAACAAGTGCGAGTGTACAGCTCTCTCAGACATCGATAGCACCAACTTTGGATGAAGGCAACATCATGTCTATGCCTGCACTTTCCTCACAAACCTGCATTTTTCCAGGGACACCCTACTCAACACCGTCTACACACACAGCAGCCAGATCTCTGTCCCTCAGATGTGGTCAAATAAAAGGCCATTTCCTGCGACGCATGACAAAGCTAAGAGGTTGACTTTATCCCTCTGTAAGCTCTTGGCTACCGAATTGCTGCCTTTCCGCCTGGTGGACACACAGGATTTTAGAGACCTTATGTCTGTCGCTGTGCCCCAGTACCAGATGCCCAGTCGCCACTACTTCTCTAAGAAAGGTGTGCCTGCGCTACACCAGCATGTCGCACACAACATCACCGCTTCCTTGAGAAACTGTGTGTGTGAACGGGTGCATTTCACCACCGATACTTGGACCAGTAAGCATGGACAGGGACGTTATGTGTCGCTGACTGGGCACTAGGTAACTATGTTGATAGATGGTGAAGGGTCTGCTGCACAAGTCTTGCCGTCCCCACGACTTGGGCGTCAATCCTCTGCCTGTCCAAGTTCCGCCACTGCTTCTGCCTCCTCCACCTCATCTGGGTCCTCCGCCCCAAGCCTGCCTGGTCAGGCCACCAGCGTTGTAACTGCGCAGAAGGAATCACGCACACCTCATTACTATGCTGGCAGCAGAGCGCAACGGCATCAGGCGGTCTTTATCTTGAAATGTCTTGGAAATAAGAGTCCCACAGCATCTGAGTTGTGGGCAGCTCTAGAGACTGAGTTTGGTAAATGGTTGTCTCCGACAATGCTGCAAACCTGGGTGCGGCCCTTCGCATGGGCAAGGTGACACACGTGCCTTGTATGGCTCACGTGTTGAACCTTGTTGTCCAGCAATTTTTAACACACTATCCCGGCCTAGATGGCCTTCTGAACAGGGCACGAAAACTGTCTGCTCACTTCCGCCATTCAACCGCCGCAGCTGAGTGACTTGCATTGCTCCAGAAGTCTTTCGGCCTGCCGGTTCATCGCCTAAAATGCGATGTGCCAACACGCTGGAATTCTACTTTCCACATGTTACAGCGACTGTGGCAGCACCGCCGAGCCCTGGTGCAATACGTCATGACGTATAGCCTGGGCCAACGAGATGCAGAGGTGGGGCAGATCACCCTGATGGAGTGGTCTCAGATCAAGGACCTATGCACCCTTCTGCACAGTTTCGACATGGCGACGAATATGTTTAGCGCTGACAATGTCATTATCAGCATGACAATTCCAGTCATTTACATGCTGGAGCACGCGCTAAACACTATTCGGAGTCAGGGGGTGGGACAACAGGAAGGGGAGGAAGTACAGGAGGATTCATATGCGCAAGGGACAACAACATCACCAATGTCCAGACGTTCATCATCACCAAGGCGGCAGGTATGGGACCATGGGGGACAGGGATCAACAAGGGCGCATGGTAACAGGCGAAATATTGAGGAAGGTGCAGGAGAACATGAAGAAATGGAGGACGAACTGTCCATGGACATGGAAGACTCATCGGATGAGGGAGACCTTGGTCAAATTTCAGTTGAAAGAGGTTGGGGGGGAGATGTCAGAGGAAGAAAGAACGGTTAGCACCTCTATGCCACAAACACAGCGTGGACTTGGTCCGCATGGCTGCGCAAGACTCATGAGCACCTTCTTGCTGCACTACCTCCAACATGACCCTCGTATTGTCAAAATTAGAAGTGATGAGGAGTACTGGCTTGCCACACTATTAGATCCCCGGTACAAGTCCAAATTTTGTGACATAATTCCAGCCATAAAAAGGAACGCACGTGTCACGAACCACCGGGGGGGTCACTCAGAAATCCCCCGCGCTGGCTACCAGTACGTCACAATCGGGGGGTAACAAGTGGGGGTCACCCCTCCTTTATACCTCCCGACCGACAGACAGAGCACGTGACGCGCTCTCTAGCGCCCCTCTTATAGTCAGGCCAATTATGGAATTGCCCGACCATAAGCAAGGAGGCCGCTATACTACTTATGCCGATTATTGAAGGGTCCCCGGTGAGAGTAAGGTATATATTCCCCCGACCTCCGCGGGCGGAATATATAAAATCTCCCCGAATCTCACTGGCCTCCCCACAATAATCCTTGGCACAATTCGCTGCCACCAACCGATTTACGGTAACTATTAGCCGAACACACAGACGTGGGATTCAAGATCGAGATAACAGAACAGCCCCAGATTAATTATATAATTTAATCAGCCTAAAGCACACTAGAAACTACAATATATACAATAGGGAATCTACAGAATATACATATGTCAGAGTACAGTTACAGACAAAGCATGGTTTACAAACAGGTATGCAATTCACTCAGTTACCTTGTGCGTCTGGCCACAGGGGGGCGCTGTAGACCAGGTTTCCAGGAACTCCCACAGATGTTTCTCACACGTGACCCCCAGCGAAAGAACACTGGAAAATGGCCGAAGTAGGGTTATCAACCTGGGCCAATCCAGGTCCCCTCCTACCTTAGTGACCTCAGAGGGAGCACTGCTCCACCCCTGGCTTGAGTTATGGACAATCCACAACATGGAATATGGGCCATAACATTGCCTGGGAGCGTCGTAGGCGGACGCCAATGCTCTCATTGTGACAGTTATGAATTTAGCTACAGAACGAGGGGACTCATGACCTGTCTGCCAGTTCCCCATTGGCTGATATCACGCCTGGGGCATTTCCCAATGTCCTGCTCCCATAAAAAGGGTGTGCCGGCATCGTCCGCATGCGGAGACACCATTTTTATGGTTGCCATATTTATCGGAAATATGGCTTGCGAGATATGAACCATTTTTTACTGGAGTCGTTCTGTCTGGCTATTTCCATAGCCTTGCTAACTAGCTAGCAGCCCCCACTACAGGGTCACGGCAGGGAGTCATCCTGTGTCCATTGTCCCCAAGCCACCTAATTTCCATATCACAGGACATGGCCATGGAGGTGTAAGTGGAACACTGAGAACAAGAAGGGAGGGGGCACTGCCAGGGAGTGATGAGGGATTATGACTGGAGTCATAATTCATCTTCATATCCCGGGATTTGCCTCACACCTCCCCCCTTTTGAGGGCGCTAGGGGGCAGCACACTCCGGTGTTCCCCCGTGCGCCCGTCCGCGACCTCTCCTTGTCGGGACAGCCCGTCTGCGTTACCGTGGTCACGGCCCCTTTTGTGGCGAATGGTGAAGTTGTATTGCTGGAGCGCAAGGCTCCATCGCAACAATCGCCCATTCGTCCCAGAGACGGTGTGCAACCAGCTGAGGGGATTGTGGTCCGTCTCCACGATGAAGTGGCGCCCGTATAGATAGGGTTGCAGACGCTGCAGGGCCCACACTATGGCCAGGCACTCCTTCTCCATCGTGGAATAGGCAACTTCCCTTGGTAACAGCTTCCTGCTCAGGTACAAGACTGGGTGCTCTTGGCTCGCAGAGTCCACCTGGCTGAGCACCGCACCGAGGCCGAAGTCACTGGCGTCGGTCTGTACTACAAACGGCCGCGTGAAGTCGGCTGCCTGTAGCACGGGCGGGCTGGACAGGGCGTCCTTTAGGGCCCGGAAGGCTGTCTCGCAGTCCATTGTCCAATCGACTGCAGAGGGCAGCTTCTTCTTGGTGAGGTCCGTCAAGGGCTTTGCCAGGCTACTATAGCATGGAACAAACCTCCTATAGTACCCAGCGGTCCCCAAGAAGGACATCACCTGCTTCTTGGTCCTGGGGGTGGGCCAGGATGCGATGGCTTCCACTTTCTCAGGCTCGGGCTTCAGTGTTCTCCCACCTACCCGGTGACCGAGGTACTGGACCTCGCTCATGGCCAGCTGACACTTTCCCGGCTTGATGGTCAAACCTGCCCGGTGGATCCGCCTGAGCACCTGTGCTAGATGCTCTAGGTGGTCCTCCCAGGTGGGACTGAAGACGGCAATGTCATCCAGGTACGCGGCCGCGTACCCTTCAAGTCCCTTGAGCAGGGTGTTGACCATCCGCTGGAAAGTGGCAGGGGCATTCCTCATCCCGAATGGCATCACCGTGGACTCGTACAGTCCAAATGGGGTAATAAAGGCAGAGCGTTCCCTGGCCTTGCGAGTCAGGGGGATCTGCCAATATCCCCGGCTCAGATCCATGATGGTCAGGTACTGAGCCCCGGCCAACTGATCGAGCAGGTCATCGATGCGTGGCATTGGGTACGCATCGGCGACCGTGACCGCATTGAGCCCCCTGTAGTCCACGCAGAACCGAGTGGTTCGGTCCTTCTTAGGGACGAGGACTACAGGCGAGGCCCAAGCGCTGTTGGATGCCTGGATCACCCCCAGCTTCAGCATCTCGTCAATCTCCTGGCGCATGTGTTGCTGCACCTCCAGGGAGACCCGATATGCTGAACGCCGGATCGGGGGATGATCCCCAGTGTCCACGTGATGGACAGCCAAGTCAGTCCTTCCGGGCTGGTTGGTAAACAACCCCCGGAAGGGGAGGAGGGTGGCCCACAGCTGGGACCGTTGGTCTTCCAAGAGCTGGTGGCCAACCTCCACATCCTCAATGGATCCGCCTGCCCTAACCTGGGCTAGCATATCCAAGAGGGTTTCCGCTTCTCCCTCCTCGGGCAGGTTGCACACGGGGAGCGCACATGCCTCCCGCTCATGATGTGCCTTCATCATGTTCACATGGAAGGGCTTCCGCCTTCCACGGGCAGGGTCCCCACCGCTGCCACCAATATGTCACGAACCACCGGGGGGGTCACTCAGAAATCCCCCGCGCTGGCTACCAGTACGTCACAATCGGGGGGTAACAAGTGGGGGTCACCCCTCCTTTATACCTCCCGACCGACAGACAGAGCACGTGACGCGCTCTCTAGCGCCCCTCTTATAGTCAGGCCAATTATGGAATTGCCTGACCATAAGCAAGGAGGCCGCTATACTACTTATGCCGATTATTGAAGGGTCCCCGGTGAGAGTAAGGTATATATTCCCCCGACCTCCGCGGGCGGAATATATAAAATCTCCCCGAATCTCACTGGCCTCCCCACAATAATCCTTGGCACAATTCGCTGCCACCAACCGATTTACGGTAACTATTAGCCGAACACACAGACGTGGGATTCAAGATCGAGATAACAGAACAGCCCCAGATTAATTATATAATTTAATCAGCCTAAAGCACACTAGAAACTACAATATATACAATAGGGAATCTACAGAATATACATATGTCAGAGTACAGTTACAGACAAAGCATGGTTTACAAACAGGTATGCAATTCACTCAGTTACCTTGTGCGTCTGGCCACAGGGGGGCGCTGTAGACCAGGTTTCCAGGAACTCCCACAGATGTTTCTCACACGTGACCCCCAGCGAAAGAACACTGGAAAATGGCCGAAGTAGGGTTATCAACCTGGGCCAATCCAGGTCCCCTCCTACCTTAGTGACCTCAGAGGGAGCACTGCTCCACCCCTGGCTTGAGTTATGGACAATCCACAACATGGAATATGGGCCATAACTTTGCCTGGGAGCGTCGTAGGCGGACGCCAATGCTCTCATTGTGACAGTTATGAATTTAGCTACAGAACGAGGGGACTCATGACCTGTCTGCCAGTTCCCCATTGGCTGATATCACGCCTGGGGCATTTCCCAATGTCCTGCTCCCATAAAAAGGGTGTGCCGGCATCGTCCGCATGCGGAGACACCATTTTTATGGTTGCCATATTTATCGGAAATATGGCTTGCGAGATATGAACCATTTTTTACTGCAGTCGTTCTGTCTGGCTATTTCCATAGCCTTGCTAACTAGCTAGCAGCCCCCACTACAGGGTCACGGCAGGGAGTCATCCTGTGTCCATTGTCCCCAAGCCACCTAATTTCCATATCACAGGACATGGCCATGGAGGTGTAAGTGGAACACTGAGAACAAGAAGGGAGGGGGCACTGCCAGGGAGTGATGAGGGATTATGACTGGAGTCATAATTCATCTTCATATCCCGGGATTTGCCTCACAGCACGTATGTGTCGCGGGCGGGGAGGGCGCTGCGCTCACCACGCTCGGGTCCGGCGCTGCTGCTGCTCGGTGGCTCGAGCGGTGGGCCGGATCCGGGGACTCGAGCGACGCTCCTCGCCCGTGAGTGAAAGGGATGGTTTGGTTTAGTTTGGGGATGTAGTCCATGACGCCACCCACGGTTTGTGGTGATAATGGGACACCACCGCTGCTCTGGACGGGGATCCCAGGAGCGATGACAGGGAGCAGCTGAGATGTTTCTCTCCCCTCCGTGGGTAGGGGGGGGTCGTTTGGTGGTCCCGGGGCCCGGTGATAGCGACTGGAGGGTGGATGGCAGGAGTTGGGGAGGTGCAGGGTCGCGGGGGGCAGCGCAGTGCCAGACGGCACGGTGGTACTCACTTAGCCAGTAACGTACACGGAGTCTCTGGTAAAACAAACGGCTGGATGGACGAGTCCCACAGACGGCTGTGACGGTCACTCCCGGTATGTTGGCGGTAACTGTCTCTCCCTGCACCGGTGTTATGTTCTCGGCCCCGATGGCTTCCCACCGGTAACCCGCTCCCCAGTGGTATATTTGCCGGAGGAGTCCCTTTTGCCCGCAGGCGCTGGCCCTGGGAACTCTAGCTGTGGCGGTAGCTGTATTTCCCTTCACGGTTGAGCGGTTGCCTTCAGTCGGGTCCTTGCTGCTGGGAAACCCCAGTAACGTACACGGAGTCTCTGGTAAAACAAACGGCTGGATGGACGGGTCCCACAGAAGGCTGCGGTGGTCACTCCCGGTAGGTTGGCGGTGACTGTCTCTCCCTGCACCTTTGATGTGTTTTCGGCCCCGATGGCTTCCCACCGGTGACCCGCTCCCCAGCGGTGTATTTGCCAGAGGAGCCCCTTTTGCCCGCAGGCACTGGCCATGGAAACTCTAGCTGTGGCGGTAGCTGTATTTCCCTTCCCGGTTGAGCGGTTGCCTTCAGTCGGGTCCTTGCTGCTGGGAAACCCCGGAGGTTCCCGTCGCTGACGGATTTGACCGGTTTAACGGCGACTCCAAGCCTGGTCGGGGTCCGTAGGCCCTGCCGAATGGTGCTGGCTTCTCTTCGCTCCCCGGTCCGGTACCGGCGGGCCACCGCCCGACCCCGGTCCTTACGGTTGTGCGTCAATCGGCCTCGCCTGCAGACGGTCACCCCCGTCTGCCAACCTTGCTGTAGGTGTCCGGGCCACGTACCCGGACACTGTCAGACTGCTCCTTTACCACTTCACTTCTTCACTCTCACTGTCCCTCACTCAACTCCCTTTTCCTTTCCCGCCTCCAGGACTGTGAACTCCTCGGTGGGTGGGGCCAACCGCATGACTCCACCCCACCTGGTGTGGACATCAACCCCCGGAGGAGGCAACAAGGATTTGTGTGTGACTCTGATGTTCCTAACCGGAGTGTGGGGTGTGTTGTTGCTGTACCTGTGACGTCCTGGCTTGTCCTTGGTTAAACGCAGACCATCCGCGGGCTGCCCGTCCATCACTGGTTTTATTTTTGTTAACTGTAAAGAAGTAGAAAAACATATAAAAACATTAAAACACAAGCATTACTGTATAAACTTCCCATAACGGGAGGCACGGTACTTTTAACATTACTAAACGGTAGTCAATTCTATTAAACAAACGGCTTCCGCTCTCCCCCCGCCCAAACAACCTGGCCCTGATGCTGCCCCTAAGAAGTGGGCAGCACCCCTTGCCCCAGTCCAGAACCAAATTGCCCGAGCGGGTACGGTCTTTTTCAGAGGACCCACGTCCATGGGGAACCCCTGACCCCCGGAGGATCGCCACCGGTTATAGTAGTGGCGGGCCTGGGCCATCCATTTCCTCCAGGCCCATCCTCCAAATCAGCCTCTCCGGAGGCGGGAACGGTATAAGCCAACATTTTTATTTACATGCCACTAGTTTGTGGTTGCCCTGCAAGTTCTCGGGCTTGTCCGTAAGCAGTTTCTTACGCAAACGGTGCAGAAAGTCCCTACGGGGACTGGTTGCCGGCAACGGCCGGTTAAATCATGGTGAAAAGCAGGTTACAGTTTGGCTGATTATTTTTTTTTTTTTCTCTCTCTATCATTCGGTTACTTAACGGTACTGGTGGTCCCAACGGGGACAACTTGCAGCGGAGGACCACTGCTATCACTTCAGGTCTACCCCACCGACCGGGGGAGGGGGCTGGGCTAGTGCTTGGGGCCCCTGGCCTTCTCTCAGCCTAGCGTCCAGGGCAAACCAGCCCCTCTCCCTGCAGTGCCAGGTATAGGTGACGAGGTCATCGGGGAGCAGATTGCGGCCTGGGTGGTCCTCCGGAAGGTGGTCATTCACGTCCCTTCGGCCTCCAGGCCCGGTTCAAAGATGAAGCCGTATCCTCTACGGACATCGAATCTCCTCACTTGTCCCTCATATCTCGGGCCCCGTACTCGGAAGGTGGCTCTGCGGAGGCTCTCCTTTTCTCTAATAGTGCGGACTTCCAGCTCCGCCTTCCTCTTCTCCCTCTCCACAATCTCCTGGACCAGCGGGGTCGGCTCCCTGTCCCAGTAAGGGGTTGCTGCAAGCCCCTGCGCGCGGGTCGGGCCCCGCAAGACCTCCTTTACGCTGCCCATTACTGGCATTCTTGGTGGAAGGTCCCGCGGTGTCATGGCCTGGGGTGCTGCCTCACAGCAACGACCCGCGCAGCCTAAGCCGAGGCGTGGGGGACGGGTACAGGGGTCCTCTCCCGCTTGACCTCCGCCTCCTCCTGCACGAGACGGGCGGCCGGAGTCGGTACGGGACCAGGCACGGTCACATGTGCCTCCGCTATACCTCCGCCGACGGGCTCGGCCTTCGGTATCTTCCATGGGAGCGGTTCAGGACGGTCACGGGCCTCGGCTGCAGGTCGGTCCGCTTGGGCGGATCGGCAGGGTACTACTACCGGTTGCTCTTCCAAAACTTCCTTCACCTCGCGTCTCCGTATGGCCGCCACCACATCCGCCATGTCAGCCTCCCACTCCTCCAAGAGGAGCTGCACGCGGACCTGCAGAAGGCTACTCAGCTGAACGGTCCGGACCTCCACCCAAGCCGCGGTGCCGGGCGCGGGGGCTACGGCGTTGCTGGTCGGACGGTGCATCGCTACGGCGGCCTCTTCCAGGAACCAAAAGATGGCCGCAGAGTCCTGGCGTCCCTGCTTTTATAGCCGCGGTCTACATGCGGCCGGACGCCATCCGTCCCCCCTTGGTTTCCTTCCGGCACCTCCTCTTCAGGGGCGGGGCTTCGGCTCTCCACTGCTCAGGAAGACGCTCGAGCGGGGAACTTTTCGCGCCCAAGATGGCGGCTTCTGAAAATTTTCGGCCGGACACCTCCGGCGAGACACAAGGCGCACCTCTACCAGATGGCAGAGCGGTAAGATCCTGTTCGTGACGTCAAGTTGTCGCGGGCGGGGAGGGCGCAGCGCTCACCACGCTCGGGTCCGGCGCTGCTGCTGCTCGGTGGCTCGAGCGGTGGGCCAGATCCGGGGACTCGAGCGGCGCTCCTCGCCCGTGAGTGAAAGGGATGGTTTGGTTTGGGGATATAGTCCGTGAATCCACCCACGGTTTGTGGTGATAATGGGACACCACCGCTGCTCAGGACGGGGATCCCGGGAGCGATGACAGGGAGCAACTGAGATGTTCCTCTCCCCTCCGTGGATAGGGGGGGGGGGGGTTTGGTGGTCCCGGGGCCCGGTGATAGCGACTGGAGGGTGGATGGCAGGAGTTGGGGAGGTGTAGGGTCGCAGGGCAGCGCAGTGCCAGACGGCACGGTGGTACTTACTCAGCCAGTAACGCACACGGAGTCTCTGGTAAAACAAACGGCTGGATGGACGAGTCCCACAGACGGCTGTGACGGTCACTCCCGGTATGTTGGCGGTAACTGTCTCTCCCTGCACCGGTGTTATGTTCTCGGCCCCGATGGCTTCCCACCGGTAACCCGCTCCCCAGCGGTATATTTGCCGGAGGAGCCCCTTTTGCCCGCAGGCGCTGGCCCTGGGAACTCTAGCTGTGGCGGTAGCTGTATTTCCCTTCACGGTTGAGCGGTTGCCTTCAGTCGGGTCTTTATTGCTGGGAAACCCCGGAGGTTCCAGTCGCTGACGGATTTGACCGGTTTAACGGTGACTCTTAGCCTGGTCGGGGTCCGTAGGCCCTGCCGGATGGTGCTGGCTTCTCTTCGCTCCTCGATCCGGTACCGGCGGGCCACCGCCCGTCCTTGGTCCTTACGGTTGTGCGTCAATCGGCCTCTCCTGCAGACGGTCACCACCGTCTGCCAACCTTGCTGTTTCTGTGCCCGGGCCACGTACCCACACACGGCCAGTCAGTTCCTCCACTACCACTTCCCTAACTCACACTCTACACTCAACTGCCTTCCTTTTCCTGCCTCCAAGACTGTGAACTCCTCGGTGGGAGGAGCCAACCGCCTGGCTCCGCCCCACCTGGTGTGGACATCAGCCCCTGGAGGGAGGCAACAAGGATTTGTGTCTGACTTTGATGTTCCTAACCGGGGTGTGGTGTGTGTTGTTGCAGTACCTGTGACGTCCTGGCTTGTCCAGGGTGCCACACCTATATCTGTGTCTCGTCCTCTTTTTCCTCGTAACGCTGTTTTGTTTTCGCATGAGAATTTGTTCTTGTCACTTTACCATGTGTTTGTGTTGTGTTGTGAGTTGTTTGTCACCTTTTGGACACCTTTCAGGGTGTTTTCTAGGTGTTTTTATGTGTTTGTGATTGCCCCCCATTGTTTTCTATGGGTTCGAGTGGTTCGCAGAACCGAACTCGAACTAGACCTCCGTTTGACGAACCAAGCTCAAGCCGAACCGCTACCGGTTGGCTCATCTCTACTTAAGATCAGCTGAGCACTAGTGTGTCACAGTGCATATACTGTATGTTGTGTGGGTGCATCAGGTTGCAGCTCTGTCAGTGACCAAAGGTTGAAAAAATGTCTACTGGCACCAGGAGCAAAACTAAGGAGATGGCTAATGCTATTGACGAAGCAGAAGAGGTGGAAAACTGTATCGTGCGCAGTGAGGAGGAGCGCAGCCAATGGTCCTCCAGGACCCCATCACCAGTCATCAGCTCTGCAGTGAATAACTCACCACCTGGCCCTGCGATGGGTCTATCTCAAAGACTAAAAAGCTCAAATGCCCTTCATCAAGCTGCTCAGGCCCGCCTCTAGGCTGGAGACCGGGACGCCTACCAAATCCTCATGGCAGAGCAGGAGAGTCTGGCAGAGGGTGAGGCCGGAGAGCGTTGAGCAGAGCATGAGGCTGCAGAGCGGTAGCATCAGGCAGAGCGAGAAAACCAGCTGCAGCTGACTTGGCTCAAGACCCTGCCGCCCATTGAGTACTTTCCAGTACTGAAGAAAGATGGAGACTTGAACTCTCTTTTTGCTGGTCTTTGAGCAGCACCATCTGGCCCTGGACCAGTAGGCAAAGTATTTGACCCCCCCATTTGAGAGGTAAGGCCTTGGATATCCTTGGGGGCTCACCTGCCAGGGGGATCAGGGCTATGTGCTCATCAAACGGGCCCTGATCCAGGAGTCCAACCTCACCCAGGAGTCTTACCACAAGACGTTCTGGATCTTGCAGAGGGGAGCAAAGGATACCTGGACCGACCACATGCGGGTCCTTGTGAGAGCTGCCGGGCACTGGGCCAAGGGCCTGAAGCTCACCAATGGAAGAAGATTCTAGAGTTGTTTGTCACGGAACAATTCCTGTGGAACTGCCCCAAGGACCTCCGACAGCTCCACTGTGACCAGAAGCCAAAGGGGTTGTCTGCTATGGCTGCCATGGCGGATGACTACACAAACAATTGGGCACCTGAGGCCAAGAGAGCTGTCAGCAGCACCTGTAGAGGGGGTAAGATGAACCCTGCATCTGTTTCCCCTGCCCCTAGAATGCAGGGAGTGCCACCTCTACTTCCCTCTCCAGGCCTGGGGTAGAACCAAGACGTTGCCACCTCTGCAATCAAGTTGGACACTTCAAGGCCATGTGTCTCCAGCATCATATGACGCCATCCCTGAAACCGTCCACAGTGATGTGTGTGGGTGGGGGTGGTGGTAGGTCCCTTGACAATTTTTAACCCGTCACCATTGGCCAGGGTGTGGCCATGGGACTGCGAGATACCGGTGCTGAGATGACTCTGGTATGGCCTGAGAGGTGGCCACCCAGGATTTGGTTCCCAGGAAAACCCTCAATGTCTCTGGGATTTGAGGCATTGAACCGGCACTGCTTATTTGGATTGGGGCACTGGCAGGGACGGGCTGGCCTGGGGGGCAGAGGGGCAAATGCCCCCTGGGACGGTCCCCCAGCAGCAGTTTCGGGCTGCTAGGTTGTCTGCTGCTGACACTGTACTGTACATGTGTACAAGTGCTGGCCCGGTCTAGTACCTCAGACACAACCATACTAGTGCTGTAGGCATGTCTGCTGGCCTGACATCCCTGGCACGCCGGCTGACTATTTCCTCATCGGACTGTGAGAGAAGAAGAGGTCAGCAAGGTCCGTGCAAGAGGTCAGGGTCAGGGCTGGACACTGTGTGTTTGCGGAGGCTCTGAAGCACAGTGTGATGCGTTATTGCTCCAGTTTGAGCCTCCGCACAGATCAGGCCGCATGGTCAAGCTACCTCAATAGCTTACAGTGAGCAAAAGCATGACGCATCTATAAGGGATAAGCAGGTTACAATGCCAAAACTCACCCCCGTTCCATATCTACTTAAAATAAAGACGATAACCACGACTTTATTGCACAAATGGCCACAGCTTTAATTAACAGTATATATGTATACCAAACTCGTGGCTCAACATGCCACCCATTGATAAACATAACCTTATACATATATACCCTTACTAGAAGGTGGCCCGATTCTACGCATCGGGTATTCTAGAATTTACGTATTGTGTAGTTCATGTATGATTTTTGTTATATATATATATATAGATGTTGTTGTGTGTAGTTACCAAGTGTTTGTGTAGGGCGCTGTACATGTTCTGGGTGTTGTCTGGGTGTGGCGGGGGGGTGAGAGCGGTGTTGTTTGTGTGTTGCGTTGTTTGTGGAGCGCTGTGTGTCTGTAGCGTTGTGTGTGTGTGTTGCGCGGTTTGTGTGGGTGTGGTGTGTTTTAGGGGAGGTATGTTTTGTGCAATGTGTGTGTTGTGCGGTATGTGCGTATATTTGTGTGTGCAGCATTGTCTGTGTGTGGGTGTCTGTGTAGGGCAGTTGTTTGTGGTTCCCAGTGTGTGTGTGTGTGGTGTGTTGTGCAGTACGCGCGCGCGCGTGTGTGTGTGTGTTGGGGGGAGGTGTGCACTCCCCATTGTGCTCCATCCCCTATGCTGCGCACCCCCCATCGTGCTACATCTCCCATCCTGCGCACTCCCAAACGTGCTCCATCCGCCATGCTGCGCACTCCCCATCGTGCTCCATCCCCCATGCTGCGCACTCCCAAACGTGCTCCATCCGCCACGCTGCGCACTCCCCATCGTGCTCCATCTCCCATGCTGCGCACTCCCAAACGTGCTCCAGCCGCCATGCTGCGCACTCCCAAATGTGCTCCATCCACCATGCTGCGCACTCCCAAACGTGCTCCATCCGCCATACTCCGCACTCCCCATCGTGCTCCATCCCCCATGCAGCGCACTCCCCATCGTGCTCTATCCCCTATGCTGCGCACCCCCCATCGTGCTCCATCTCCCATGCTGCGCACTACCAAATGTGCTCCTTCCGCCATGCTGCGCACTCCCCATCGTGCTGCATCCCCCATGCTGCGCACTCCCAAACGTGCTCCATCCGCCATGCTGCGCACTCCCAAACGTGCTCCATCCGCCATGCTGCGCACTCCCAAACGTGCTCCATCCAAACGTGCTCCATCCGCCATGCTGCGCACTCCCAAACGTGCTCCATCCGCCATGCTGCGCACTCCCAAACATGCTCCATCCGCCATGCTGCGCACTCCCAAACGTGCTCCATCCGCCATGCTGCGCCAGCATCAGCCTCTCTACCCGCAGCATCAGCCTCTCTCCTCGCAGAATCAGCCTCTCTCCTCCCAGCATCAGCCTCTCTCCCCGCAGCATCAGCCTCTCTGTCCCCAGCATCAGCCTCTCTGTCCCCAGCATCAGCCTCTATGTCCCCAGCATCAGCCTCTCTGTCCCCAGCATCAGCCTCTCTGTCCCCAGCATCAGCCTCTCTGTCCCCAGCATCAGCCTCTCTGTCCCCAGCATCAGCCTCTCTGTCCCCAGCATCAGCCTCTCTGTCCCCAGCATCAGCCTCTCTGTCCCCAGCATCAGCCTCTCTGTCCCCAGCATCAGCCTCTCTGTCCCCAGCATCAGCCTCTCTGTCCCCAGCATCAGCCTCTCTGTCCCCAGCATCAGCCTCTCTCATCCCAGCATCGGCCTCTCTGTCCCCAGCATCGGCCTCTCTGTCCCCAGCATCGGCCTCTCTGTCCCCAGCATCGGCCTCTCTGTCCCCAGCATCGGCCTCTCTGTCCCCAGCATCAGCCTCTATGTCCCCAGCATCAGCCTCTCTCCTCCCAGCATCAGCCTCTCTCCCCGCAGCATCAGCCTCTCTGTCCCCAGCATCAGCCTCTCTGTCCCCAGCATCAGCCTCTCTGTCCCCAGCATCAGCCTCTCTGTCCCCAGCATCAGCCTCTCTGTCCCCAGCATCAGCCTCTCTGTCCCCAGCATCAGCCTCTCTGTCCCCAGCATCAGCCTCTCTGTCCCCAGCATCAGCCTCTCTGTCCCCAGCATCAGCCTCTCTGTCCCCAGCATCAGCCTCTCTGTCCCCAGCATCAGCCTCTCTCATCCCAGCATCGGCCTCTCTGTCCCCAGCATCGGCCTCTCTGTCCCCAGCATCGGCCTCTCTGTCCCCAGCATCGGCCTCTCTGTCCCCAGCATCGGCCTCTCTGTCCCCAGCATCGGCCTCTCTGTCCCCAGCATCGGCCTCTCTGTCCCCAGCATCGGCCTCTCTGTCCCCAGCATCGGCCTCTCTGTCCCCAGCATCGGCCTCTCTGTCCCCAGCATCAGCCTCTCTCATCCCAGCATCAGCCTCTCTCATCCCAGCATCAGCCTCTCCATCCCAGCCTTCCCCAGGATCAGCCTCTCTCCTCCCAGCCTCCTCCAGCACGCCATGCTCCTCTGCCGACACTCACACACCCGATCGCATACACTCACACACACCCGATCGCATACACTCACGCACACACACATTGACGATATTGCACATACGCGCTCATACTCACAACATCCGGAGATACCACATGCTTCTGGCCATGTGATCCTCCGACAGGTCCTGGAAGGTCACAACAGCACAGTATCGAGGCCGAGAAGCAAGCGATATCGCCGGATGCTGTGAGTGTGTGGATGCGATGTGATGTATGTGTGAGGTGTGTGTGAGAGTGAGTGTGAGCCGGTGTACACTTAACTATGATACACATCGGGTAACCAAGGGACCTTAGTTACCTGATGTGTATAATGGTTAACAGCGTTCACGGGCTCCGTGAAGATCCCAGCATCGCAAGGTTATGTCTGGCGCTGCTGGGATCGTGACGGAGCCGGTGTAGAAGCAAGCGATATCCCAGGATGTTGTGAGTGTGTGGATGTGATGTGTGAGGTGTGTGTGAGAGTGAGTGTGATCTGATGTGTGTGTGTGTACTCACCTGGGAGTCGGAGCTACGTGTCAGTTGGGCAAGAGCGAGCGTGCATTGCGTGAGGGGGCGGGGCCTGCAGAGAGCCTGGGCAAGAGGCCAATCCGTGTGGGGGGCGGGGCCATGGCGAGCCCAGCGGCCAATCAGCTTTGTGTCACCGTAAGGACACAATTTTGGAGGATGACAGACAGACAGACAGACAGAATAAGGCAATTATATATATAGATATATAGATGTTGTTGTGTGTAGTTACCAAGTGTTTGTGTAGGGCGCTGTACATGTTCTGGGTGTTGTCTGGGTGTGGCGAGGGGTGAGAGCGGTGTTGTTTGTGTGTTGCGTTGTTTGTGGAGCGATGTGTGTCTGTAGCGTTGTGTGTGTGTGTTGCGCGGTTTGTGTGTGTGTGGTGTGTTTTGGGGGGAGGTATGTTTTGTGCAATGTGTGTGTTGTGCGTGTGCGGTATGTGCGTATATTTGTGTGTGCAGCGTTGTCTGTGTGTGGGTGTCTGTGTAGGGCAGTTGTCTGTGGTTCCCAGTGTGTGTGTGTGTGTGTGTGGTGTGTTGTGCAGTGCGCGCGCGCATGTGTGTGTGTTGGGGGGAGGTGTGCACTCCCCATCGTGCTCCATCCCCTATGCTGCGCACCCCCCATCGTGCTACATCTCCCATCCTGCGCACTCCCAAACGTGCTCCATCCGCCATGCTGCGCACTCCCCATCGTGCTCCATCCCCCATGCTGCGCACTCCCAAACGTGCTCCATCCGCCACGCTGCGCACTCCCCATCGTGCTCCATCTCCCATGCTGCGCACTCCCAAACGTGCTCCATCCGCCATGCTGCGCACTCCCAAACGTGCTCCATCCGCCATGCTGCGCACTCCCAAACGTGCTCCATCTGCCATACTCCGCACTCCCCATCGTGCTCCATCCCCCATGCAGCGCACTCCCCATCGTGCTCTATCCCCTATGCTGCGCACCCCCCATCGTGCTCCATCTCCCATGCTGCGCACTCCCAAACGTGCTCCATCCGCCATGCTGCGCACTCCCAAACGTGCTCCATCCGCCATGCTGCGCACTCCCAAACGTGCTCCATCCGCCATGCTGCGCACTCCCAAACGTGCTCCATCCGCCATGCTGCGCACTCCCCATCGTGCTCCATCCCCCATGCTGCGCACTCCCAAACGTGCTCCATCCGCCATGCTGCGCACTCCCCATCGTGCTCCATCCGCCATGCTGCGCACTCCCCATCGTGCTCCATCTCCCATGCTGCGCACTCCCAAACGTGCTCCATCCGCCATGCTGCGCACTCCCAAACGTGCTCCATCCGCCATGCTGCGCACTCCCAAACGTGCTCCATCCGCCATGCAGCGCACTCCCCATCGTGCTCCATCCCCCATGCAGCGCACTCCCCATCGTGCTCCATCCCCCATGCTGCGCACCCCCCATCGTGCTCCATCTCCCATGCTGCGCACTCCAAAACGTGCTCCATCCGCCATGCTGCGCACTCCCAAACGGGGTCCATCCGCCATGCTGCGCACTCCCAAACGTGCTCCATCCACCATGCTGCGCACTCCCAAACGTGCTCCATCCGCCATACTCCACACTCCCCATCGTGCTCCATCCCCCATGCAGCGCACTCCCCATCGTGCTCTATCCCCTATGCTGCGCACCCCCCATCGTGCTCCATCTCCCATGCTGCGCACTCCCAAACGTGCTCCATCCGCCATGCTGCGCACTCCCAAACGTGGTCCATCCGCCATGCTGCGCCCTCCCAAACGTGCTCCATCCGCCATGCTGCGCCCTCCCAAACGTGCTCCATCCGCCATGCTGCGCACTCCCAAATGTGCTCCATCCGCCATGCTGCGCACTCCCAAACGTGCTCCATCCGCCATGCTGCGCACTCCCAAACGTGCTCCATCCGCCATGCTGCGCACTCCCAAACGTGCTCCATCCGCCATGCTGCGCACTCCCCATCGTGCTCCATCCCCCATGCTGCGCACTCCCAAACGTGCTCCCTCCGCCATGCTGCGCACTCCCCATCGTGCTCCATCCGCCATGCTGCGCACTCCCCATCGTGCTCCATCTCCCATGCTGCGCACTCCCAAACGTGCTCTATCCGCCATGCTGCGCACTCCCAAACGTGCTCCATCCGCCATGCTGCGCACTCCCCATCGTGCTCCATCCCCCATGCAGCGCACTCCCCATCGTGCTCCATCCCCTATGCTGCGCACCCCCCATCGTGCTCCATCTCCCATGCTGCGCACTACCAAACGTGCTCCATCCCCCATGCTGCGCACTCCCAAACGTGCTCCATCCGCCATGCTGCGCACTCCCAAACGTGCTCCATCCGCCATGCTGCGCACTCCCAAACGTGCTCCATCCAAACGTGCTCCATCCGCCATGCTGCGCACTGCCAAACGTGCTCCATCCGCCATGCTGTGCACTCCCAAACGTGCTCCATCCGCCATGCTGCGCACTCCCAAACGTGCTCCATCCGCCATGCTGCGCCAGCATCAGCCTCTCTACCCGCAGCATCAGCCTCTCTGCCCGCAACATCAGCCTCTCTCCTCCCAGCATCAGCCTCTCTCCCCGCAGCATCAGCCTCTCTGTCCCCAGCATCGGCCTCTCTGTCCCCAGCATCCGCCTCTCTGTCCCCAGCATCCGCCTCTCTGTCCCCAGCATCCGCCTCTCTGTCCCCAGCATCCGCCTCTCTGTCCCCAGCATCCGCCTCTCTGTCCCCAGCATCCGCCTCTCTGTCCCCAGCATCCGCCTCTCTGTCCCCAGCATCAGCCTCTCTGTCCCCAGCATCAGCCTCTCTGTCCCCAGCATCAGCCTCTCTGTCCCCAGCATCAGCCTCTCTGTCCCCAGCATCAGCCTCTCTGTCCCCAGCATCAGCCTCTCTGTCCCCAGCATCAGCCTCTCTGTCCCCAGCATCAGCCTCTCTGTCCCCAGCATCAGCCTCTCTGTCCCCAGCATCAGCCTCTCTGTCCCCAGCATCAGCCTCTCTGTCCCCAGCATCAGCCTCTCTGTCCCCAGCATCAGCCTCTCTGTCCCCAGCATCAGCCTCTCTGTCCCCAGCATCAGCCTCTCTGTCCCCAGCATCAGCCTCTCTGTCCCCAGCATCAGCCTCTCTCATCCCAGCATCAGCCTCTCTCATCCCAGCATCAGCCTCTCTCATCCCAGCATCAGCCTCTCTCATCCCAGCATCAGCCTCTCTCATCCCAGCATCAGCCTCTCTCATCCCAGCATCAGCCTCTCTGTCCCCAGCATCAGCCTCTCCATCCCAGCCTTCCCCAGGATCAGTCTCTCTCCTCCCAGCCTCCTCCAGCACGCCATGGTCCTCTGCCGACACTCACACACCCGATCGCATACACTCACACACAACCACACAAACCCGATCACATACACTCACGCACACACACATTGACGATATTGCACATACGCGCTCATACTCACAACATCCGGAGATACCACATGCTTCTGGCCATGTGATCCTCCGACAGGTCCTGGAAGGTCACCACAGCACAGTATCGAGGCCGAGAAGCAAGCAATATCTCCGGATGCTGTGAGTGTGTGGATGCGAAGTGATGTATGTGTGAGGTGTGTGTGAGAGTGAGTGTGAGCCGGTGTACACTTAACTATGATACACATCAGGTAACCAAGGGACCTTAGTTACCCGATGTGTATAATGGTTAACAGCGTTCACGGGCTCCGTGAAGATCCCAGCATTGCAAGGTTATGTCTGGCGCTGCTGGGATCGTGACGGAGCCGCTGTAGAAGCAAGCGATATCCCAGGATGTTGTGAGTGTGTGGATGTGATGTGTGAGGTGTGTGTGAGAGTGAGTGTGATCTGATGTGTGTGTGTGTACTCACCTGGGAGTCGGAGCTACGTGTCAGTTGGGCAAGAGCGAGCGTGCATTGCGTGAGGGGGGCGGGGCCTGCAGAGAGCCGGGGCGAGAGGCCAATCCGTGTGGGGGGGCGGGGCCATGGCGAGCCCAGCGGCCAATCAGCTTTGTGTCACCGTAAGGACACAATTTTGGAGCATGACAGACAGACAGACAGACAGACAGAATAAGGCAATTATATATATAGATAACCAAACCACCGATAGATGTGTCCGAGAGGCCAACCATCATTCCTAACCCCCCGGCCGTAACCTCCAACCGGCCCAGAGGACCACCTCGGCCGTGACCAACCGACCCGAGGTGAGGGGTAATAACGTTCCATCATTAATTACCCCTCCCCAGAACCTGCAGGACCTCTGTCCACAAGTTCCAATCCAATCTGAAGCCACTCCCCTTGAGCGACTTCGTACCAACAAACCGACTGTCGGTACTCCCAACCTCTCTGACGGACCTATCACCCCGCCACAGACCGGCCAAGTGACACCTTACTTGGCCCGGGCCCTCCACAACCCCAGTGCTTGCTCCAAACCATCCCTCAAACCTAACATCCACAAATCTAACCCTACGTCCGTGAGATGGACCCCATCTCGCCTCAAATACTGTTCAGTGGACTCCTCCAGTTCTCTATGTCGCACCACCAAACCACCGTTTCGCGCAACAAACTTGCCAATTGCCCGGTTCAATTTGCTCCGGACCCTGTTGATACGGTCCACTGACCTGCCAAAACGCCACTGCGTCCGGGCTATGATATCCGACCAGACAATTACAATTCCCGGGAACGCCCTCCACAAATGTTACAAATCCAGCTTTATATCTCTCTTCACTTCTCTCGCCAACCTCACTCCTAGATCATTCCCTCCCACATGCAAAATCAACACATCCGGGTCGCGATCAATGCGACTATAATACGCCACCTCAAGGCGCACTCTACCCCAGGTCATGCCCCGAATTCCAAGCCACTTTACGCGGGCTTCCGTCACCGCCACTCCGAGCTGTCGACCATCGCGACGAACATCCGCCCCAAAGCTCCCCAATACACATAGGAGTGCCCGAGAATCCACACAAGGTATGAACCTACACAATATAAAGACCATGAATAAAAAACAGCAACTGAAACCAGAAAAAATTGCACACCAGAATCATAACGCAAACAAGGAAACCCAACTTACGAAACCATCACCTGACCAGGTGAGGTTTAATGTACAAACGAAAGCTGGAAGATTCCCATCTCCCAATCCGTCGGATCCAATCCTCACTCAACCCCCACCTAGCGGCTTCAGTTGCTGACCCAATCCGGAAGGAGTGAGATCCGTACTCACTTGGCTCCTCCCCCACCCGTCCTAAAGCCGTCTTCAGCACTGCAATGAATTGGAATCGTGATAAAGCAGATCCATCCATATGCCTAAGGAAAACGCCGGGGTAACCACCTCGCACCCTTAAAAACTCCGTCACCTGTACCACCGGGCATAACTGGTGCCCCGGCAATTCAAACAACACTACCAGGCACCCCCGGCCCCTCTGATCCGTTTTTGAAAAACGTAGCCGACATTCCACTCTATCCTCCCCAAGCATTACATCCTCCATCAACAAACCACCTATCGCTTGCTTGGTCGGGCTGACCAATTCTCCAATGCGAAAGGCCCCAAAAAATGCCAATACAAAAGCTACCGAGAACAATACCTGCTCATAAGGGGACGAACATACCTCGCCCAAACACCCCACTAAACGAACCAACAATGGCAACGACACGGGCCGCCTCGTGTCACGTGACCGCGCCCTTTCGAAAACCCTTAATCGCCTGCCGTACCAGGAAATCCTTAGTCGCATCCCCAACCCCTTGCATATTAAACAAGAAGGCCAACACCGCCAACTTGTAACCAATCACCGAAACAGACCGACCTGCCGAAAAATCCCCACTAATCAACGTCAGGACCCCCAACACTCGACCCATGCAACCAGGCTCCATGAAGTCCCCACTTTCAAACTCTTCCCATTCCTTCCAAACCGACTGATATCGGCACCAAGTAGCCTCGGCCACCGAGCTCCTAATTCCCTCAAACGCTACACCGATGCCAGGTCCCACAGCCATTCTGGGCAGAGTTCTCCATCCGCGTCCGCTCCCGGCACCAGCCTCCTGAACCTGTAAAACTGAAACCGAGATAGAGCATCAGCCACCTCGTTTTGAATCCCGGGCATGTGCCTAGCCACCACGCAAATGTTTAACTCCAAGCAACGCAACACCAGATGCCTTAAATATCCCACTACTGGTGGAGACTTTACCGACAGTGCATTGATAGAATGCACCACCGCCATGTTGTCACAATGCATGCAAACCCTTTTGCCTGCAAATGCGGGACCCCACAACTCCACCGCCACTATAATGGGAAACAGTTCCAGCAGTGCCAAGTTCTTTACCAAACCTTTTTCCACTCAAAGCCGTGGCTACTTTCCCACGCATCAGCGCGTCTGAAAAATTGCTCCAAAACCCGTCGCACCAGCCGCATCCGTAAACAATTCCAGCTGGCTGTTGGACAATGCCTCGCTCATCCAAAGCGTCCGCCCGTTATACCGGTCCAAAAACCCCTCCCAAACCAACAACTACCCCTTTATCGCCTTGGTCACTCTGACAAAGTGATTCTGAGCTTTCACCCCCGCGGTTGTGCTTGCCAGTCTCCTGTTAAATATCCGCCCCATCGGCATAATGCGACAGGCGAAATTCAATTTCCCGAGCACTGACTGCAAATCCCGCAACCGCACCTTCTTAGCCCGAGACAAAAACCGCACCGACGCCTTCAAATCCAGAAGCTTCCCCTCCGGCAACCGGCATTCCATTGCCACCGTATCGATTTCGATGCCTAAGAAACACAGAGCCGTCACCGGCCCTTCCGTTTTTTTCTTTCGCCAACTGAATACCCAGGCTCCGCGCAATCCGCTCTAACGTAAATAACAACAAGGAGCAAACCAAAGAGCCCGCCGGTCCAACGCAAAAGAAATCATCCAAGTAGTGAATCACTAAATGGACTCCTGCCACATCCTTGACCACCCATTCCACAAAAGAACTGAATGCCTCAAAATAAGCACACGAAATGGAACAGCCCATGGGCAGGCAGCGATCCACATAGTAATCACCATCCCACATACACCCTAAGAGATGAAGGCTCTCTGGATGCAACGGGAGTAAACGAAAAGCTGCTTCCACATCCGCCGTTGCCATCAGCCACACCCACCCCGCTACCCGTACCAACTCCAAGGCCTTGTCGAACGATACATAACAGACCGCCGACAACTCGGGTGATATCCCATCATTCACTGACAACCCTGCAGGATAAGATAAATGATGAATGAGCCGAAATTTGTTCGGCTCCTTCTTAGGTACCACCCCCAGAGGGGAAATCCTTAAGTTGGAGAATGGCGGGTCCTGGAATGGGCCCACCATCCTCCCCAACTCCACCTCCTTTCGCAGCTTTTCCTTCACCACCTCCGGATGTTCTTTTGCGGACCTCAAGTTCCCAGGGCGAAACACCGGCGCCTCAGATTCAAACGGAATCCGAAAACCCTCAGTAAAACCACTCGCCAACAGCTCTGCCGCCCGAACATCCGGATATCTATTTAAATAGGGAAGCATCGCCTCTACCCTCACTGGCGACCTCCCTTTTTCCAGACCTCTCCCCTGCCTTTCCTTTACCTTTCTTGAAGCACCTGGCCAAAGAGTGGGAACCTCCACATCCGGAACACTCGTGTTTGAACCGACATGAGGCCCCGAACTTACACTGTCCCTCATTGTATTGCCAACAAGCCCCTTTTTTCTGGCCAGCCTGGGACCCGCCGCTCGCACCCGGTCTCCCGGCACCCCCTCGAAAGGGCTGAGCCGGAGCCGTCATTAACCGCATCCACAAGGAAATATCCTTGTGATCCCACCGGACACCAGGCCGCAGAGTCTTCCGTTGCCGGAACTGCTCGTCATATCTCAACCACCCTAAACCGCCGTACACTCTATACGCCTCCCCCATCGCGTCCATATACCCAAATAGGGCGAAACAATGCTCCGGCTCCTTTTCCCCGATCACGCTGGCTAAGATCGCAAAGGCCTGTAGCCAATTAGTAAAAGTCCTCGGGATCAACCTATACCTCCTGTGAGGTAAATCCGGAGATATGACGATAAATCATGATATTCAAGTATGTCAGGAAGCCCTCTCCTGGTGTCACCCCCCCTTTCCTTCACACAACTGGTTTAGCAACAAATCCCATGGCCATGTCCTGTGATATGGAAATTAGGTGGCTTAGGGACAATGGACACAGGATGACTCCCTGCCGTCACCCTGTAGTAGGAGCTGCTAGCTAGTTAGCAAGGCTATGGAAATAGCCAGACAGAACGACTCCAGTAAAAAATGGTTCATATCTCGCAAGCCATATTTCCGATAAATATGGCAACCATAAAAATGGTGTCTCCGCATGTGGACGATGCCGGCACCCCCTTTTTATGGGAGCAGGACATTGGGAAATGCCCCAGGCGTGATATCAGCCAATGGGGAACTGGCAGACAGGTCATGAGTCCCCTCGTTCTGTAGCTAAATTCATAACTGTCACAATGAGAGCATTGGCGTCCGCCTACGACGCTCCCAGGCCAAGTTATGGCCATATTCCATGTTGTGGATTTTGTCCATAACTCCAGCCAGGGGTGGAGCAGTGCTTCCCTGTGAGGTCACTAAGGTAGGAGGGGACCTGGATTGCCCAGGTTGATAACCCTACTTCGGCCATTTTCCAGTGTTCTTCTGCTCGGGGGCCTGGTTGGGAAAGACCTGTGAGGGAGTTCCTGGAAACCTGGTCTACAGCGCCCCCCTGTGGCCAGACGCACAAGGTAACTGATTGAATTGCATACCTGTTTGTAAAACATGCTTTATCTGTAACTGTACTCTGACATATGTATATTCTGTAGATTCCCTATTGTATATATTGTAGTTTCTAGTGTGCTTTAGGCTGATTAAATTATATAATTAATCTTGGGCTGTTCTGTTATCTCGATCTTGAATCCCACGTCTGTGTGTTCGGCTAATAGTTACCGTAAATCGGTTGGTGGCAGCGAATTGTGCCAAGGATTATTGTGGGGAGGCCAGTGAGATTCGGGGAGATTTTATATATTCCGCCCGCGGAGGTCGGGGGAATATATACCTTACTCTCACCGGGGACCCTTCAATAATCGGCATAAGTAGTATAGCGGCCTCCTTGCTTATTGTCGGGCAATTCCATAATTGGCCTGACTATAAGAGGGGCGCTAGAGAGCGCGTCACGTGCTCTGTCTGTCGGTCGGGAGGTATAAAGGAGGGGTGACCCCCACTTGTTACCCCCCGATTGTGACGTACTGGTAGCCAGCGCGGGGGATTTCTGAGTGACCCCCCCGGTGGTTTGTGACATATTGGTGGCATAGCGGTGGGATCGAGATAATAGTGTGTGTGAGTGTGAGACCCATACTCCCAGACACTAAAGACTGCCTGCAGCAGCTGTGGCTGCTGGGGTCTTCAGACTAGCTCAACACTAGAGTGTCAGAGTGCAGATACTGTAAGGTGTGTGGAGGCATCAGGTGTCAGTTCTGTGTCAGTGACCAAAAGTCTGCAAGAATGGCTGATGGCACCAGGAGCAGAGCTATGCAACTGGCCAATGCTAAGGCAGGAGCCGAAGAGAGGGAGGACGGTGCTGTGGACAGCAATGAGGAGGTTGCCCACGAGTCCTCCAGGAGCTCGACGCCAGAAAACCGTTCTGCCGAGGACATTGCGCAACCTGGCACTGCTGGACAAGATGAGGAGGAGCTCACCCAAGGTTCCTCAACGAGCCAGATGCCAGCCCTCCGCTCTGAAAGGGACAGTGAATCGCCTAGCTCTGCAGCGTGCCGCAGATCACCACGTGCCATTCCACCGAGCCTGGGAGGCTCGGATAGCCTTCTTCAAATGGCTATGGCCCTTCTCCAGGCTGGAGACCAGAAGGGCTACAAGGAACTCCTGGCAGAGCGCAGGGCAGAGCGGCAGGCAGCGCGTGACGCTGAGGCTGCGGAGCGGCACGCAGAGCGTGAGGCTGCGGAGCGAGAGCGGCAGGCAGCGCGTGAAGAGCGAGAGCGACAGGCAGACCGTGACTACCAGCTGCAGCTAGCTCAGCTCCGGCCCTCATCAGCCACATGTGACCTTCGAGACACCAAACTTCCAAAGGTCCGTGTTGAGGACTTCCCAGTGCTGGAGAAGGATGGAGACTTGGACTCTTTCTTGACTGCTTTTGAACGGACTTGCTTGCAGCACCATCTGGACAAGGACCAGTGGGCCAAATACCTGACCCCCCGTTTAAGGGGTAAGGCCCTGGATGTCCTTGGGGACTTGCCTGCTGAGGCAGATCAGGGCTACGACACCATCAAGCGGGCCCTGATCCAACAGTACAACCTCACTCCAGAGTCCTACCGCAAGAAGTTCCGGAGCCTACAGAAGGGACCAAAGGACTCCTGGGCTGACCACCGGCGGGCACTTGCCCGAGCTGCCGACCACTGGACCCAAGGCCTGCAGCTTTCCACCGGACCGGAGATCCTGGACTTGTTCATCACGGAGCAACTCTTGTGGAACTGCCCTGAGGATCTCCGCCAGTTCATCCGAGACCAGAAGCCAAAGGGGTCCACGGCTACAGCTGCCCTTGCCGATGACTACACCAACAACCGGGCCCCTGAGGCCAGGAGAGCGGCCACCAGCAGCACCTGGAGAGGGGGTAAGATGAACTCTGCGACTGCCCCACCTGCCCCTAGACTGCAGGGGGTGTCCCCCTCAACTCCCCTCTCCAGGCCCGTGGCGGAACCAAGACGGTGCCACCAGTGCAACCTACCTGGACACTTCAAGGCCATGTGCCCTCAGCGTCCCAAGGCCCCGGCTCCGTCCCCGTCCCAAGGGCCGCCCAAGGTGTATTGTGTGGGTGGGGGTGGTGGTAGGTCCCTGGACAGCTTCCAACCTGTCACCGTCGGCCGGTCTGTGACCATAGGACTGCGAGACAGCGCCTCGGAGGTGACTCTGGTGCGGCCTGAGATGGTGTCCCCCCAAGACTTGATCCCTGGAAAAACCCTCGCTGTCTCCGGGATTGGAGGCATTGACCCGGCGCTGCCTGTTGCTGACATTTATGTGGACTGGGGCGCAGGGCGAGGGGTGAGGGAGGTGGGGGTAACTGATCGGATCCCTGCAAACGTGCTACTTGGGACAGATTTGGGGCAGATAACCTCCCAGTTTGGACCCCAACCAAGGGCTGAACCTTCAGCCAGTACTGACATGCCTCCGGACAATGTTAATGTGTTATCTATGAATGATGTAAGGGAGGAGGGAGTGAACTCTGATATTTCTGCTTGCATAGACACCATAGACACACACTCAGCTGCAGCTGTGACAGGGGAGGGGGTCAGAGAAAGGTGTGACAATGCCTCTACAAGTAATCAGCCTGTGAGCTGGGATCTGTTGCCCTCTGCAGGGATAAGCAGAGAGCAGGGTGCTGCAGGGGGAGGACCAGTGTGTGGGGTGGGGGCTACCACAGCAAATGTGGGGTCCCCAGAGATTTCACAGCGGGGTTCTGTTGCTGCAGGGGGGGAACAGGCAGGTGAGATTGGGGCCGGTCCAGGAGCGGAAGTGCTCCCAGGTAAGATCTCGGTGCATGGTTCCCCCACAACCGGGGTGTCAGGAAGCCAGGTAGGTCTGCCTGAACCGGCGACTTGGTCAGGAACGGAGGAGGAGCAGGCACGACCCACGGTCGCAGCGGCTGTGGCCGCTGTCACCCGCAGTGGGAGTGCTGGAAGCCAAGGGGCCTCCCGGAGGTCCGATAGCTCTTCCCCTTCTGACCAAGTGGCAGCCGAGTCAGGTGGAGGCCAGGACACAGGTCCCGGGGTACTGACTGAAGATGTGACAGTCTCGTCGATTCTGGCCACATCTAGTCAGGGGTTTCAGGCAGCGTTAGAAGCTGACGACAGCCTGAAAGCTCTTAAGGAGCAGGCGGCACAGCCTCCCTCGGACTCGGACCCGGAGCGAGTGGTCTGGGACCAAGGACGGCTGTACCGGGCCACGGTCCAGCAGGGTTCACCGGAGGCGTGGCCCAGGGACCGACAGTTGGTGGTACCCTATCCGTTCCGGACGGAGTTGTTGCGGATCGCACATGAGATTCCGATGGCCGGACACCTAGGAATCGCTAAGACCAAGGCCAGGTTAAACCAGCATTTCTACTGGCCAAAAATGGGGGCCGATGTGGCTGCCTACTGCCGTTCGTGTGAAACCTGTCAGAGAGTGGGGAAGGCGGGGCCACACCCCAAAGCCCCACTAGTATCTCTGCCAATCATCGATGAGCCTTTCAGGAGGGTGGCGGTGGATCTGGTCGGCCCGCTGGCCATCCCCAGCAGCTCCGGGAAACGCTTCATACTGACGGTAGTGGACTATGCCACCCGGTACCCAGAAGCAGTGGCCTTGTCGTCCATTCGGGCTGACAAGGTGGCCACCGCATTGCTGGAGATTTTCTCCCGAGTGGGTTTTCCCCAGGAAATGCTCACTGACCGGGGGACCCAATTCATGTCCCAGCTGATGGAGGCCCTCTGTAAGCAAGTCCAGGTGCGACATCTGGTGGCCAGCCCGTACCATCCACAGACTAATGGCCTGTGCGAGCGGTTCAATGGCACCTTAAAGCAGATGCTTAAGATGTTGGTCGACTCCCATGGGCGTGACTGGGAGCGGTATCTCCCACACCTGTTATTTGCTTACCGGGAGGTTCCACAGGCCTCAACAGGATTCTCACCGTTTGAGCTCCTGTACGGGCGACGTGTGCGGGGCCCCCTGGCTCTGGTGAAAGAGGCTTGGGAAGGGGATTTGGCCACCCCTGGAGTGTCGGTTATCGAGTATGTCATGCGCTTCCGGGACAAAATGCAGGCCTTGACGCAACTGGTACACGACAATATGGCTCAAGCCCAGGCCGATCAGAAGCGTTGGTACGACCAGAACGCTTGTGAGAGGACCTACCAAGTGGGTCAAAAGGTGTGGGTACTGGTCCCCGTACCACAGGACAAGCTTCAGGCAGCCTGGGAAGGCCCATACCTCGTGTACCAGCAGCTCAACCCTGTAACGTACCTGGTCACCCTGGACCCTGCCCGTGGAAGGCGGAAGCCCTTCCATGTGAACATGATGAAGGCACATCATGAGCAGGAGGCATGTGCGCTCCCCGTGTGCAACCTGCCCGAGGAGGGAGAAGCGGAAACCCTCTTGGATATGCTAGCCCAGGTTAGGGCAGGCGGATCCATTGAGGATGTGGAGGTTGGCCACCAGCTTTTGGAAGACCCACGGTCCCAGCTGTGGGCCACCCTCCTCCCCTTCCGGGGGTTGTTTACCAACCAGCCCGGAAGGACTGACTTGGCTGTCCATCACGTGGACACTGGGGATCATCCCCCGATCCGGCGTTCAGCATATCGGGTCTCCCTGGAGGTGCAGCAACACATGCGCCAGGAGATTGACGAGATGCTGAAGCTGGGGGTGATCCAGGCATCCAACAGCGCTTGGGCCTCGCCTGTAGTCCTCGTCCCTAAGAAGGACCGAACCACTCGGTTCTGCGTGGACTACAGGGGGCTCAATGCGGTCACGGTCGCCGATGCGTACCCAATGCCACGCATCGATGACCTGCTCGATCAGTTGGCCGGGGCTCAGTACCTGACCATCATGGATCTGAGCCGGGGATATTGGCAGATCCCCCTGACTCGCAAGGCCAGGGAACGCTCTGCCTTTATTACCCCATTTGGACTGTACGAGTCCACGGTGATGCCATTCGGGATGAGGAATGCCCCTGCCACTTTCCAGCGGATGGTCAACACCCTGCTCAAGGGACTTGAAGGGTACGCGGCCGCGTACCTGGATGACATTGCCGTCTTCAGTCCCACCTGGGAGGACCACCTAGAGCATCTAGCACAGGTGCTCAGGCGGATCCACCGGGCAGGTTTGACCATCAAGCCGGGAAAGTGTCAGCTGGCCATGAGCGAGGTCCAGTACCTCGGTCACCGGGTAGGTGGGAGAACACTGAAGCCCGAGCCTGAGAAAGTGGAAGCCATCGCATCCTGGCCCACCCCCAGGACCAAGAAGCAGGTGATGTCCTTCTTGGGGACCGCTGGGTACTATAGGAGGTTTGTTCCATGCTATAGTAGCCTGGCAAAGCCCTTGACGGACCTCACCAAGAAGAAGCTGCCCTCTGCAGTCGATTGGACAATGGACTGCGAGACAGCCTTCCGGGCCCTAAAGGACGCCCTGTCCAGCCCGCCCGTGCTACAGGCAGCCGACTTCACGCGGCCGTTTGTAGTACAGACCGACGCCAGTGACTTCGGCCTCGGTGCGGTGCTCAGCCAGGTGGACTCTGCGAGCCAAGAGCACCCAGTCTTGTACCTGAGCAGGAAGCTGTTACCAAGGGAAGTTGCCTATTCCACGATGGAGAAGGAGTGCCTGGCCATAGTGTGGGCCCTGCAGCGTCTGCAACCCTATCTATACGGGCGCCACTTCATCGTGGAGACGGACCACAATCCCCTCAGCTGGTTGCACACCGTCTCTGGGACGAATGGGCGATTGTTGCGATGGAGCCTTGCGCTCCAGCAATACAACTTCACCATTCGCCACAAAAGGGGCCGTGACCACGGTAACGCAGACGGGCTGTCCCGACAAGGAGAGGTCGCGGACGGGCGCACGGGGGAACACCGGAGTGTGCTGCCCCCTAGCGCCCTCAAAAGGGGGGAGGTGTGAGGCAAATCCCGGGATATGAAGATGAATTATGACTCCAGTCATAATCCCTCATCACTCCCTGGCAGTGCCCCCTCCCTTCTTGTTCTCAGTGTTCCACTTACACCTCCATGGCCATGTCCTGTGATATGGAAATTAGGTGGCTTGGGGACAATGGACACAGGATGACTCCCTGCCGTGACCCTGTAGTGGGGGCTGCTAGCTAGTTAGCAAGGCTATGGAAATAGCCAGACAGAACGACTCCAGTAAAAAATGGTTCATATCTCGCAAGCCATATTTCCGATAAATATGGCAACCATAAAAATGGTGTCTCCGCATGCGGACGATGCCGGCACACCCTTTTTATGGGAGCAGGACATTGGGAAATGCCCCAGGCGTGATATCAGCCAATGGGGAACTGGCAGACAGGTCATGAGTCCCCTCGTTCTGTAGCTAAATTCATAACTGTCACAATGAGAGCATTGGCGTCCGCCTACGACGCTCCCAGGCAATGTTATGGCCCATATTCCATGTTGTGGATTGTCCATAACTCAAGCCAGGGGTGGAGCAGTGCTCCCTCTGAGGTCACTAAGGTAGGAGGGGACCTGGATTGGCCCAGGTTGATAACCCTACTTCGGCCATTTTCCAGTGTTCTTTCGCTGGGGGTCACGTGTGAGAAACATCTGTGGGAGTTCCTGGAAACCTGGTCTACAGCGCCCCCCTGTGGCCAGACGCACAAGGTAACTGAGTGAATTGCATACCTGTTTGTAAACCATGCTTTGTCTGTAACTGTACTCTGACATATGTATATTCTGTAGATTCCCTATTGTATATATTGTAGTTTCTAGTGTGCTTTAGGCTGATTAAATTATATAATTAATCTGGGGCTGTTCTGTTATCTCGATCTTGAATCCCACGTCTGTGTGTTCGGCTAATAGTTACCGTAAATCGGTTGGTGGCAGCGAATTGTGCCAAGGATTATTGTGGGGAGGCCAGTGAGATTCGGGGAGATTTTATATATTCCGCCCGCGGAGGTCGGGGGAATATATACCTTACTCTCACCGGGGACCCTTCAATAATCGGCATAAGTAGTATAGCGGCCTCCTTGCTTATTGTCGGGCAATTCCATAATTGGCCTGACTATAAGAGGGGCGCTAGAGAGCGCGTCACGTGCTCTGTCTGTCGGTCGGGAGGTATAAAGGAGGGGTGACCCCCACTTGTTACCCCCCGATTGTGACGTACTGGTAGCCAGCGCGGGGGATTTCTGAGTGACCCCCCCGGTGGTTTGTGACACCTCCGTTTTTCTTCATCCTCATTCTCCTTTTTTGAATCACAGCGCTTCACTTTGTCCAAATTAAACTTCTCCAAGGGAAGCAGGGAAAAAATTTTCCACATACTCCCCTTTCCATATCTTTTCCCTCAGTTCCTTTTTTAAAATGTACCCCTAACGGACTTTCAAAACACACGTAAATCTCACTCCGCGCCCTATCGTCCAACCGCACAACCTCATCCTCCTTTTCTTTCTCTTTTTCCGCATCCTTACTCGCACTCACTTCAGCCGCCCTGCCGGCCGCCTGTCCCGCACCTACCGCCGAGGTAGTTTCCTGCGCTGCAACCTCGCGCACCGGTGCCCCTGTCAGCACAGCCCCCGAGGGGCCCACCCACGCCCCCACCGGAGACCCGGGCCCACCCACGCCCCCACCGGAGACCCAGGCCCACTCCGACTTAACCGCTCCGCAGACAACCCCTGCAACACCCCCAAAAGCTGCCCCCAAAATTCCGGGCCCGGTAAACCCGACTGTCCGACCGTACTCGCCCCCTGCATATCACCCCCCGTGGAGGAACCCCCGCCCCCACTACACACAGCATTAAAACACATCTGTCGTCCTCTCACCGGGCTGCCTCTGAACCGAATCCGGGACAGCCGTAGCACGAACTTCCTGCTGTCGCTCCGTCTGACCCACCGCCGCCACCGATCCTTCTTCCTCGCCGGAGTCTGAAGTGCTGCCGAAGTCCTCAGGGGGGACCAGCGAGGGGACAGCCCGCACCTGGCGGTCGTCAACCCCCACGGTCACCGCACCCTGCTCCTCTGGACGTCTCCTGCTGGACCTCTTCCTTTTGGCGTGACGTGGCGCCTTACCGCCATCCGTCCTCTTCATTCCCATGCCTAACTGCTGCGCCCCCGCTCCATCCTCTGTTCTCAGTGGTCCCCCTCCCTGCCGACTGCAGGAAAGCCGTCCTGTTCCTGATGCGCGCTGGGAACACCCCCCAGCCCGATCCTCACTGGAAGGGACCGTAATAATGGACCGCATCCGACGCATCCGACCCTGCGGACTACCGTACCCCTCCTCCGATCGTCTCTGGCTGCCGCTCCGGTCCGCACTTGCCGCCCGTCCTGTGTTCCTCCCCTGCTGTCTGCAGGGAGTCTCCTCCGCTGGTCCGGGACGTCGGGCTCCATCCCCGGCCCGCAGTTCACCGGGGGCTGCCGCTGCCGCTGCTCTGGTCCGGGGCCGTGCAGGCCGCGAACCGGAAGTTGGCCTCACCGAAGCTCCGCCCACCTCCGACTCGCGGGATCTCTGGCGAGGATTCCTCCCGGCGGCCGGCAGCTCCGCAAGGTAAGATGGAGGGCTCCGCTGCCCCGGAGGGTCCCCAAAGGGGCCCCTAGATCTCTGTCTCCCCCCCCACTGGGGGAGTAGCGCTCCGGCGGCCGCGCCCGCGGAGCACGTAGCATAGGCCCGGGCGCAGGAGCAGCAGGCATAAGCGCTCCAGCACCACAGACCGCTGCCAGCTGCTCCCGCAGCGCGTCCACTCCAAGGACCTCAGAGGCCTTGCACACCATCTCCAGCAACGCAGTCAGATCCGCCATGGCAGCTAGGCAGCACGCACGTCCTGGACTACACAAAACTTCCAACGACAAAGGGGAGGTAACCTAGACACAACCCCTTTTATACCTCCTACAACACCCCACCCCTTCCCTGCTCTCCCCCAATCCCCCATGCAGTTCTTTCTACCAATCCTATGGCCCCATATACCACCCCATTATAACCAACCCACTTAACCCATTTGTACCCTGCACCCTCCCGATCGTCATGGGGCCTGTTCACCCCTATGGGGCTCACTGCCCATCTGACACCAATAAACAGCATCACACACTGACTGCTCCTGTGCCCAGCTCTAGGATATAATCTATCATATATAGGGCCTTACATTATATATTTATAACAATGTATATATACAGATTAGTGTGTGACTAGTAAATAACATACTGTGATACAGACATTGCATATTACATAAATTGTTATATACCATCTCATGTCTGTAGTCACAATATATCATATACCAGACCTAGGAAAATACAGCCCGCAGGCCACATCCGGCACTCTGGCTGCTCCAGTCCAGCCGAGACAGTCAAATGGCTGAAATCAGTGGCCCACGGGCCACACTACACCCTGCCACACCCACATCACGCTTCCCGATGTCACCGCTATTCGCATCCTCAGGATGCATATAGCAGTAAATACATTGGTGGAGACCAGAGCCACAGGCTCGTCCTTTTACCAGAGTGTGCTAAGTACACAATATCAGATATCACCAGAGCATATTATGTTGTATATACCATCTGATGTCTGTGCAAAAACAGTAGTATATTACATCCAATATTAAGGAGAATACATGACTGATATGATATCCTGTGACTACATACATCCGGTATTATATACAAGATGCCATCTTCTTCTCTGTGGTCATATGTCTGTATATAATAGTTGATATACTGCGAGTACAGACTATGTATCAGACATATTATCCTGTATATTGTATATGCACTTGTGGCGCTACTGAGATTTCGGTCGCCACAGGGTACTGCACCTCACCAGAGGTGCAGTATTCATCCCAGGTACGGAGGAGGTCATTGCCGGTAAACCACCACAATCCACCAAAACACATGTCGCGGGCGGTGGGGCGCTGCACTCGCTAACGCTCGGGTCCGGCACTGCTGCTGCTGCTGCTCGGTGGCTCGAGCAGTGGGCCGGATCCGGGGACTCGAGCGGCGCTCCTCGCCCGTGAGTGAAAAGGGGGGTGGTTTGGTTTGGGGATTTAGTCCGTGACGCCACCCACGGGTTGTGGTGAAGATGGGCACCACCACTGCTGGTGACGGGGATCCCTGGAGCGATGGTAGGGAGCAGCTGGGATGTGCTTTTCCCCCTCCGTGGGTAGGGGTTGGTGGTCCTGGGGCCCGGTGGTGTGACAGGGAGGCAGGGTCGGTGAGGTGCAGGGTTGCAGGGACAGCGCGGCGTGGTGCCGGATGGCACGGGTGTACTCACTCAGCAAGAGATGCACAAAGTCTCCGGTAAACCAAACGGCTGGATGGACTGGTCCCGCAGCCGGCTGCAGTCTCTCTCCCCGGACAGGTGATGGCGGCTGTCTTTCCCTGCACCTTTGTGTACTGTCTTGACTACGATGGGTCCCCAATGGTAGTCCGCTCCCCGGTGTTTGGATGCCGGAGGAGCCAGTTTTGCCCTCAGGCGCTGACCCTTGGGTCTCTAGCCGTTGGCGGTAGCTGTATACCCTCACGGTGTGGATGGTTGTCTTCTAACGGGTCTTTGGTTGTTAGGAAACCCCTGGGGTTCCTGTCACACTCGGATTTGACTGTTGACGGCGGCTCCAAGCCTAGTCGGGGTCCGATGGCCCTGCCTGTGTGTGCTGGTGTGGCGCCCCTGACCTGGTCAGGCACCACTGAGTACTGCACCCATGCTGGGGACAGTACAACACAGGTAATCCAGAAGGCTGACCGGGGTGTGGTACACAGGCGCATAGTGATCAGGCCTCACACATGTACCTATGAGAGGACCCCTGGGGATCCCAGGAGGGGGAAAAGCCTTCACCTTCACTGGAATAGTGGAGGGGGCCAAAAGCCTCCATCTCCTCTCAAGGGGTGTGGTAAGAGAGTCTGGTTGCTAGGTGGCGTAGGCAAGAACAGGAGAGGAGGAGCAGTGAGCCAGTTCAGAGCAGAGTCCAGGGAGCTCCGAGGAGAGCTGACCCCTTCCCCTGGGCTGCTGTAGTCTGACAGCGTCCGCGCAGTGGCTACTGACGGGGGAGAACGGTCAACTAGGAGTGCTACCCGAAACCCATCTCAGCTAGAGAGAGAGTACGGAGTGGGAAGTAAGGAGACTGCTAGGGAGTACCAGGCCCAAACGGGCGGCAGATCCCGAAGCGGAGATAGATCCAGCTTTCTTTTGCTAAACCTGCCGGTGTGGGGCTCTCAAAGCCCACGCCACAACACTACAAAAGCCGCAGCCACGTAGCCACAGTTAGGGCCCATAGGTCACAGGAGGCAAGCAGCTGGAGTGGCCTGGTCCAGGCGACAAGCAAACGGCAAACGAAGGGGAGAGAGGCTGCAGCATCTTCCCTGGGTGACCCCCATAGGGACTCAAAGTCGGGGTTACCCCAAACCACCAAGGGCTAAGGAAGGCGAGTTAGTAGTCACCCTCACAAGTCAGCCTGAAGGACACCTGGTTCCCACCTGGTTCATCCCAGCTACGCCCGGGTTACTCACCCTGCCACCTGAAGTGAGTAAAAACCCTGAAAGACATTCTGCCTGTGTGGAGTTATTCTGCGCCTTGTGGTACTACGCACCTACACAGGGCCCTGGGGCTTGCCTCACTCTCAGGAGGCTATTCCAACTAACTGCACTCACCATCAGCCCCAGGCGTCCCTCAACCTGCAGTGGCGGTCCCCACTGACCGCAATACTGAGAGTGGCGTCACGACAATCAAGAAGAAGATCTCCTACCTGTGAACAGATCCAGCCGAGTGGAGTCCCTGAAGGTAATGCACCGACACAACACCTGCGGGGCTTCACATCTGGCGTCACGAACAGGATAAGGACTAGACCTGTTCAGACAGGTGACCATGTGCCTAGGCGGTCCGCTTGAAAAATTGGAAGCGCCGCCATATTGCCACCATGAAAAGCGCGCTGAAAAAAAACAACAGCAGCCCGCGCTGGGAGAAGTTACCGCCCACGAAGAGGTGTGGCTACCCAGAGATCCCCTGCAGAGTTCTGACCTCGCTTGTGAAGAGAGCGGAAGCGTCCAGAGACGGCGGGAAGGAAAGAGAGCCACAAGCCTGCTGCTGCAGAGAGAAGAGATGGAGTCCGGACGTGGATACCCAGAACCAGGCTCTGCTGCCTGGTGGTGCCGGGAGCTTGCTATCTTCTGCGATCAGCTGGAGGCCAGGATTATGCGACAGCTCAGTGAGGGACGCACGGAGCTTCTGGAGATGGCTGCGGCGGTTCGGACCTACGAGGAGGGAGCCGCGCGACGCCTGCCAGATCGAGCGGCGACGACTCAGATCCCGATGGTGCCACCGATGGGTGAGTCCAGAGTTGCCCCGGCCAGCGCAAGTGCTCCGACCCCTGCTGCTACGACCGCGGTCCCAGAAGAGGCGCCCGGCGCGGCGACGCTGAGCCAGGCCGCAGCCATGCCAGGTGCGGCCCGCCAAGCCCAGGCCGCCGCAGCGATGCCCTGCTCGGCCCGCCAAGCCCCGGCCGCCGCAGCGATGCCCTGCTCGGCCCGCCAAGAGATTGCATCACCATTTTCCCCGGCCTGCAAGGCCAGAGCAGACACCGCTCCCCAGTCCAAAGAGGTCCCTGCTAGGAAGTCCACGCTGGGGGAGGACCCTGCATACTGGCAGCTGAAGGCTGACCTGGAGGCCAAGTTCCCACAGGAGATGGTGGACAGATACATGCTCCCTCCGCACACCCCTAAGGCAACCCCAGCAGCAACCACGCTGAAGAGTCCACCGCCTGGGCCAGCTGAGGAACACTCATCCCCGGCGCTGCCACGACCAGAGTGCAGCGAAGAACTAAGGGGGAGAGGAGGGCAAGAAGCTGAGGAGTTGCCCCCGGAGCCAGCAGCAGTGCTAGTCCCAGAGCCGGAGATGCTGCCATATTCCCGTTGGGACGAGGAAGACCTGACACCTCCTGCGGAAGAAGACCTGCCCAACCGCCCCACCTGGGAGCTTGTAAGCTGCACTTCGCAGAATCTAGCCTGCAAGACACAGCGCCGCAGCAGAACCCAGTTTTCCCCTGCACCGCCATCCCCAGAGCAGAGAGAAGTCACGGCCAGAGACCTACAGGAGAAAAGGTTCCTGAGAAGAGCCAAAGCCCAGGCCAGAGGACCCCTTTGCAGAGGAGTAGTGGAGGACTTCAGCCTCAAGTCAGGATATGGGTTCATCGTAGCACCTGGTATCAAAGAAGGTATTTTTGTCAATCGGAGAGACGTCAGAGCTAATCTGCCCAGAGGACACCCTGGCAGAAACTTAAAGATGGGAGACTCCGTACAGTTCACCATGCACCAAGGAGAAAGAGGGTGGTACGCGCTAGATGTAGTGCCATGTCCCAAGGAAGAAAGGAAAGACAGCCATAAAGAAAGAAAAGACCAAAGACCTAATGATGAGACAACTACAGATGAGGAAAAAGGTCAAGAAAGCAACAGGTGCCGCAGCCCTACAGGCCCAAGCCCTGGTGAAGAGGAATCTGCATAAAGTTCATGTAAAGTAAAGCAAGTTACCAGTTTGAAAAAGTTTGTTTTGCAACGTTTTACAAGTTTAAGTATGTGCCCACATAAACTCATGTGAGAAATAAACCTTAAGGCTATGAACTGGCTATAGCCACAAACTCTCGCAGTGTAAATAGTTACACCAGAGGGCACCACCACCACCAGAGTCAGCCTGTTTAGGGGCTTGGCTCGTCTGCAACCAGGAGGAGCCCGTCCGTATATAGGGCCTTGGCTCGCCTGCGAACAGAGAGCATGCCTGTTTATGGGGCCTGGCTCTCCACCACAAAGAGGGTACCTGGTCAGCACCAACTGTGGAGGCCGCCTCTACATCCTGCCAGAAGAGGCTGAAGGCGCGGATCCACCAGGCCAGGTATACCCTGAAGACCACCAGCCCATGAAAGCCGCCTCTACATCCTGCCAGAAGTGGCTGAAGGCGCGGCCAACGTGAAAGGGTTTGGGTGGGTTAACGGACTTGTGGGTGGAGGGTGGTGATGTATGGTACCTGGTGCTTTTAAAAATGTTTTACATGTTTTAATGTTGTATGCATTTTAAAATGTTGTCTTGCAGCCCGAGGACGTGCTGGTGATAACTAAGGGGGAATGTGGCGCCCCTGACCTGGTCAGGCACCACTGAGTACTGCACCCATGCTGGGGACAGTACAACACAGGTAATCCAGAAGGCTGACCGGGGTGTGGTACACAGGCGCATAGTGATCAGGCCTCACACATGTACCTATGAGAGGACCCCTGGGGATCCCAGGAGGGGGAAAAGCCTTCACCTTCACTGGAATACTGGAGGGGGCCAAAAGCCTCCATCTCCTCTCAAGGGGTGTGGTAAGAGAGTCTGGTTGCTAGGTGGCGTAGGCAAGAACAGGAGAGGAGGAGCAGTGAGCCAGTTCAGAGCAGAGTCCAGGGAGCTCCGAGGAGAGCTGACCCCTTCCCCTGGGCTGCTGTAGTCTGACAGCGTCCGCGCAGTGGCTACCGACGGGGGAGAACGGTCAACTAGGAGTGCTACCCGAAACCCATCTCAGCTAGAGAGAGAGCACGGAGTGGGAAGTAAGGAGACTGCTAGGGAGTACCAGGCCCAAACGGGCGGCAGATCCCGAAGCGGAGATAGATCCAGCTTTCTTTTGCTAAACCTGCCGGTGTGGGGCTCTCAAAGCCCACGCCACAACACTACAAAAGCCGCAGCCACGTAGCCACAGTTAGGGCCCATAGGTCACAGGAGGCAAGCAGCTGGAGTGGCCTGGTCCAGGCGACAAGCAAACGGCAAACGAAGGGGAGAGAGGCTGCAGCATCTTCCCTGGGTGACCCCCATAGGGACTCAAAGTCGGGGTTACCCCAAACCACCAAGGGCTAAGGAAGGCGAGTTAGTAGTCACCCTCACAAGTCCGCCTGAAGGACACCTGGTTCCCACCTGGTTCATCCCAGCTACGCCCGGGTTACTCACCCTGCCACCTGAAGTGAGTAAAAACCCTGAAAGACATTCTGCCTGTGTGGAGTTATTCTGCGCCTTGTGGTACTACGCACCTACACAGGGCCCTGGGGCTTGCCTCACTCTCAGGAGGCTATTCCAACTAACTGCACTCACCATCAGCCCCAGGCATCCCTCAACCTGCAGTGGCGGTCCCCACTGACCGCAATACTGAGAGTGGCGTCACGACAATCAAGAAGAAGATCTCCTACCTGTGAACAGATCCAGCCGAGTGGAGTCCCTGAAGGTAATGCACCGACACAACACCTGCGGGGCTTCACACTGGCTTCACTTCGCTCCCCGGTCGGTACCGGCGGGCCACCGCCCGACCGCGGTCCTACGGTTCTGCGTTGATCCACCACTCCTGCAGATGGCCACCACCGTCTGCCAACCTTGCTGTCAGTGCCTGGGCCACAAACCCAGACACTCTCCACTTTACTCCTCTCACTTCAACCTCCTGAACTCCTCTGCTCCTTTTCCCGCCTCCAGGCCTGTGAACTCCTCGGTGGGTGGGGCCAACCGCCTGGCTCTGCCCCACCTGGTGTGGACATCAGACACTGGAGGGAGGCAACAAGGGTTTTGTGTTTGGCTAATGCAACTGTCTGGGCGGTGGGGGTGTGTGTGTGTGTTACCTGCGACGACCTGGCTAGTCCAGGGCGCCACACACACAGTAAAGGGTACTTTACACGCTGCGACATCGCTAGCGATTGCTAGTGATGTCGAGCACGATAGCACCCGCCCCCATCGTATGTGCGACATTTGGTGATCGCTGCCGTAGCGTCACACGCACATATCAGCGACGTTGCTGTGACTGCCGAACAATCCCTCCTTCAAGGGGGAAGTGCGTTCAGCATCACAGCGACGTCACTAAGCGGCCGTCCAATAGAAGCGGAGGGGCGGAGATGAGCAAGACGTAACATCCCACCCACCTCCTTCCTTCCTCATTGCCAGTGGACGCAGGTAAGGAGATGTTTGTCGTTCCTGCGGTGTCACACATAGTGATATGTGATGCTGCATGAACGACGAACAACATCGTACCTGTGGCAGCAACGATATTATGGAAAGGAGCGACGTGTCAACTATCAGTTTTTGAACGATTTTGCGCTCATTGATCATCGCTCCTTGGTGTCACTATGACGCCCTGGACCCCAGGGGTCACAGGTCACATCACTCACCACATATGTGGCGCCCTGGACTAGCCACGTCGTCACAGGTAACATACAAACACCCCCACCCCCATTAGACAGTAACATTAGCCAAACACAAAACCCTTGTTGCCTCCCTCCAGGGTCTGATGTCCACACCAGCTGGGGTGGAGCCAAGCGGTTGGCCCCACCCACCGAGGAGTTCACAGGCCTGGAGGCGGGAAAAGTTAGGAGTTGAGTTCAGGAGTTGAGTGGAGGAGGTTGAAGTGAAGAGTGTCTGGGTTTGGGGCCCAGGCACTGACAAGGTTGGCAGACGGTGGTGGCCGTCTGCAGGAGTGGTGAATCGACGTGGAACCGTAGGACCGGGGTCGGGCGTTGGCCCGCCGGTACCGACCGGGGAGCGAAGTGAAGCCAGCACACACAGGCAGGGCCATCGGTCCCCGACTAGGCTTGGAGTCGCCGTCAACAGTCAAATCCGAGTGTGACAGGAACCCCAGGGGTTTCCTAACAGCCAAAGACCCGATAGAAGGCAACAGCCCACACCGTGAGGGTATACAGCTACCGCCTAAGGCTAGAGACCCAAGGGCCAGTGCCTGAGGGCAAACGGGCTCCTCCGGTACCCATACACCGGGGAGCGGACTACCGTTGGGGATCCACCGTAGTCAAACAAGTACACAAAGGTGCAGGGAAAGACAGCCGCCATCACCTGTCCGGGGAGAGACACTGCAGCCGTCTGTCTGGTTAATTGTTTGACCAAATATATTAGGGTGATATTCAAGCTGATAATTTTTTGCGGCCCCCGAAGATTGGTAGAAATTTCCAAATGGCCCTCGGCAGAAAAAAAGGTTCCCCACTCCTGCTTTAAACCTTCAGGAGGCAATGAGAGCTGTTCGACAGGTGGAACCGGAGGGTGTGATAGCTGAGAACCGCCTGCTGACTGATCAGTTCATCGAGGGGCTTCTGTCCGATGCCCATCGGACCCAGATGCACATTGTATCCATGCAAAACCTTGACCTCAGCTTTGTGGAGTTTAAAGACCGGGCCATCCGTGCATTGCATGAGCCGGATCCCTGCAGTGCTATGCTTCAGCAACCATGGTTGGTGCAAGCTAAACCAGTGCTGGTAGGAGCCAAGGAACAGACCGTGGGTGAGGACTCCATCAATGGACTGCAGCTTCACATCCTGGAATTGATTAAAGGTATGGCTACTTTAACCAAAGTGGTGCAATCCAAGCAACGGACTCAGCAACCTGCAACCATTGAACTGGCCTCCAGTGCTGATGACCTCCACTGGCGGCGACGCGGGAAGAACCCACTGCCCCAGGTTCCTGATCGTTACGATGCTGATGGGCAGCCAATCTGCCGGCATTGTGACAAGGTTGGACACTTTTCCCTTGGATGTTCTTTGAGTGCCCAGAGCCAGGGCGCTGGGACCAGCCCTCTGGTACTACCACCAGCCAAGCAAGAATAACTTTTTTTATGCAATGTTGATGTTTGTTTTTCTTGGTGCACTTAATTTTTCTTGCTAACTGGTATATGGTTGAAATGTTTGATGCTGCCTCTCAAAGGGAAAATTGTTTACTTGTTTATTGCATACTAAAAAGAAATTGCAAAAATACCCTGGACACAGGGAAAGATAGAAAGACAATCGCGGCGCCAATCTGAGTTTAGTGAGTTTTTATATATATATATATATATATATATATACTAGAAGGTGGCCCGATTCTACGCATCGGGTATTCTAGAATTTACGTATTGTGTAGTTCATGTATGATTTTTGTTATATATATATATATATATATATATATATATATATATATATATATATATATATATAGATGTTGTTGTGTGTAGTTACCAAGTGTTTGTGTAGGCGCTGTACATGTTCTGGGTGTTGTCTGGGTGTGGCGGGGGGTGAGAGCGGTGTTGTATGTGTGTTGCGTGTGTTGCGTTGTTTGTGGAGCGCTGTGTGTCTGTAGCGTTGTGTGTGTGTGTTGCGCGGTTTGTGTGTGTGTGGTGTGTTTTGGGGGGAGGTATGTTTTGTGCAATGTGTGTGTTGTGCGGTATGTGCGTATATTTGTGTGTGCCGCGGTGTTTGTGTGTTGGGTGTTGGGTGTGTGCAGCGTTGTCTGTGTGTGTGGGTGTCTGTGTAGGGCAGTTGTTTGTGGTTCCCAGTGTGTGTGTGTGTGTGTGTGTGTGTGGTGTGTTGTGCAGTGCGCGCGTGTGTGTGTGTGTGTGTGTGCGCATCAGCCTCTCTTCTCTCAGCCTACCTCTCCCAGCCTCCCTCCTCCCAGCCTCCCTCAGCATCAGCCTCCCTCTCCCAGCCTCCCCAAGCATCAGCCTCCACCAGCATCAGCCTCTCTCCTTCCAGCCTCCCCCAGCATCAGCCTCCGCCAGCATCAGCCTCTCTCCTTCCAGCCTCCTCCAGCATCAGCCTCCCTCTCCCAGCCTTCCCCAGGATCAGCCTCTCTCCTCCCAGCCTCCGTCCTCCCAGCCTTCCCCAGCATCAGCTTTCCCCTCCCAGCCTCCCTCAGCATCAGCCTTCCCCAGCATCAGCCTCTCTCCTCCCAGCCTCAGCCTCTCTCCTTCCAGCCTCCCCCCGCATCAGCCTCTCTCCTTCCAGCTTCCCTCAGCATCAGCCTCCCCTTCCCAGCCTTCCCCAGGATCAGCCTCTCTCCACCCAGCCTCCTTCCTCCCAGCCTCCCCCTCCCAGCCTCCCTCAGCATCAGCCTTCCGCTCCCAGTCTCCCCCAGCATCAGCCTCCCCATGCATCAGCCTCCACCAGCATCAGCCTCTCTCCTTCCAGCCTCCCCCAGCATCAGCCTCCCCTTCCCAGCCTTCCCCAGGATCAGCCTCTCTCCTCCCAGCCTCCTTCCTCCCAGCCTCCCCCTCCCAGCCTCCCTCAGCATCAGCCTTCCGCTCCCAGTCTCCCCCAGCATCAGCCTCCCCAAGCATCAGCCTCCACCAGCATCAGCCTCTCTCCTTCCAGCCTCCCCCAGCATCAGCCTCTCTCCTTCCAGCCTCCCTCAGCATCAGCCTCCCGTTCCCAGCCTTCCCCAGGATCAGCCTCTCTCCTCCCAGCCTCCTTCCTCCCAGCCTCCCTCAGCATTAGCCTTCCCCTCCCAGTCTCCCCCAGCATCAGCCTCCCCAAGCATCAGCCTCCACCAGCATTAGCCTCCACCAGCATTAGCCTCCACCAGCATTAGCCTCTCTCCTTCCAGCCTCCCCCAGCATCAGCCTCCCCAAGCATCAGCCTCCACCAGCATCAGCCTCCCTCGTCCCAGCCTCCCCCTCCCAGCCTCCCCCAGCATCAGCCTCTCTCCTCCCAGCCTTCCCCATGATCAGCCTCTCTGCTCCCAGCCTCCTCCAGCACGCCGTGCTCCTCTGCCGACACTCACACACCCGATCGCATCCACTCACACACACCCGATCGCATCCACTCACACACACCCGATCGCATCCACTCACACACACCCGATCGCATCCACTCACACACACCCGATCGCATCCACTCACACACACCCGATCGCATCCACTCACACACACAGACACTGACGATATCGCACATACGCGCTTATACTCACAACATCCGGAGGTATCACATGCTTCTGGCCATGTGATCCTCCCGCAGGTCCTGGAAGCTAACAGCACAGTACCGCCGCCGAGAAGCAAGCGATATCCCAGGATGTTGTGAGTATGTGGATGCGATGTGATGTGTGTGTGTGAGAGTGAGTGTGATCTGATTTGTGTGTGTGTATGTGTGTGCTGTTATGTGTGTGTGCTGTTATGTGTCTGTATTTTCCGCCGCTGCAGGACCTTGATGTGTGGATGCGATGTGATGTGTGTGTGATGTGTGTGTGAGTGTGAGCCGGTGTACACTGGTAACTATGATACACATCGGGTAACTAAGGGACCTTAGTTACCCGATGTGTATAATGGTTACGAGCTTTCACGGCCTCCGTCAAGATCCCAGCATCGCAAGGTTATGTCTGGCGCTGCCGGGATCCTGACGCAGCCGGTGTAGAAGCAAGCGATATCCCAGCATGTTGTGATGTGTGAGGTGTGTGTGAGAGTGAGTGTGAGAGTGAGTGTGATCTGATGTGTGTGTGTACTCACCTGGGAGTCGCGGCTCCGTGTCAGTTGGGCCAGAGCGAGCGTGCATTGCGTGAGGGGGGCGGGGCCTGCAGAGAGCCGGGGCGAGAGGCCAATCCGTGGGGGGGGGCGGGGCCATGGCGAGCCCAGCGGCCAATCAGCTTTGTGTCACCGTAAGGACACAATTTCGGAGCATGACAGACAGACAGACAGACAGAATAAGGCAATTATATATATAGATATATATATAAAAGGTGTTGAAATAGTGGAAATCTCACCTGGTTCAGAGGTTACATAGTTACATAGTTACATAGTTACTAAGGTTGAAAAAAGACCTAGGTCCATCTGGTTCATCCTTCCTCCACCAGTTCTACATTTAGTCACTAAGTCATTTATAACCAACAATGTTGTGTACTGAGGAAATCATCCGCCCTGATATAAAGCTGTTATAGTATCTGCCATTACTACCTCTTGTGGTCGCATTCCACAGTCTGACTGCTCTAACTGTAAAGAACCCTTTCCTATTTAGCTGTTGGAATAGCTTTTGTTCCACTCGCAGTGAGTGTCCCCTGGTCCTTTGTACTGTCTTTGGAAGAAATAAGTCATGTGCCAGTCCTTTATATTGACCACACATGTATTTATACATTAGAAAGCCTGGAATAATCCAAAAGGAATTGATCCACTTTCCAATAGGATTTTGGTGCAGTATGCAGCAATCGCACTGGATACTATAGAGCAGAGGTCCCCAACTCCAGTCCTCAAGGCCCACCAACAGTGCAGGTTTTTGGGATTTCCTTAGTATTGCACAGGTGTTAATGTAATTACCTGCCCAGGTGCTGGTTCAAACAGCAGTGCAATGCTAAGGAAATCCTGAAAACATGCACTGTTGGTGGGCCTTGAGGACTGGAGTTGGGGAACCCTGCTATAGAGGAGCCCTCCAGCAGGTCCACTTAGTGAAAGAAGTTTCAAAGGCAATTACCAGTCTTGCGGCCTCCTACTACCAATGGTGGAACATATTGGATGATTTTTGGTCATATGACTGGACCAATATACAAATAAAAAAAGAACTATTTTATTTGTACATTAAAATATGGTTAATTATACTAAAAAGAAATTGCGGTGTACTAACTTTGTTTGGTTGCAGCCCTGGAGTGCTGCCATTTGCTGTGGGGGAATGTGGTGCCCCTGAGGCTTCAGTCACCACAGGGTACTGCATCTCCCTTAAGATGTAGTACTCATCCCGGGTTAATCGCTGGTGTTTCTCACATTCACACACCACAAACAATCAGGTGTTTTACCACCGGGGGTTGGCCATCAAGAAGCATGGGACATTCCCGGTCACTGGGACAACCACCTGGGGGGCGGGCACCACTTGGGGAAAAGGGAAGGAGCATCTTCACACAAGGTCAGTTAGCCCCGAGCATAGCTTGGGGTGAGAGAGACATTTGGGACCTCGGTCCAATCCTTTTTTACCTCACACTTCTAAGAACGCCATATGACTCGCGGCTTGGAGCAGATAACTCGGCCTGGATTCTCATAGCTACAAGGGATTCCAGGGTCTGCGGAGACTGCAGGAAACACCTGCAGCCCGTAACATATTCCACTCACAGTGGGAATGTGGCGCCCCACAGGGCCTTAGGGTACTCATCACCAGGCCAGTGGTTTCTTGGGGTTGCTGTGACTGGCCTAACCTGGCTATGTGGTCCCGTCGGCTATATGACACCCTGGACCCCCAGGGGTCACCGTACACTAATGTCACACACACACACCCTCCCCTGGGTAGGTGACACCAGTCAATCAAACCCTTGTTGCCACCCTCCAGGCTTGATGTCCACACCAGGTGGAGCGGAGCCAGGCAGTTGACCCCACCCACCGAGGAGTTCACAGGCCTTGAGGCAGGAAAAGTAGACAGTTGAGAGTGGACAGTAGATGGTGTTAGACAGTGGAAGTGAGAGGAGTAAAAACTGTGTGTGTCTGGGTTGGAGCCCAGGCACGTTGAGCAAGGTCGGCAGACGGTGGTGGCCGTCTGCAGGAGTTGGTGTAGGTCAGCGGAACCGTAGCACCGGGATTGGGCGGTGGCCCGCTGGTACCGAACCGGGGAGCAGATTGAAGACAAGCACCAAGGCAGGGTACTCAGACCCAGACCAGGCTAGGAGCCGCCGTAAAGGTCAAATTATCTGATTGCGGTCTGGACCTCTGGGGTTAATTCCCACCCAAGTCCCGTCAGAAGGCAACAGCCCAACCCGTCCGGATAAGTGCCACCGCCAAGGGCCAGAGATACAAGGGCCAGCGCCTGCGGGCAAACGGGCTCTCCTGACACGTACACGCCGGGGAGCGGACTGTGACGGGGTGTACAGCAGAGCAAGGAGAGACAACAGGCCGAGGAACGATCCAACAGATTTATTCACAAGAACACTGGAACAGCACACGATAAGTCCACGTAAAACAGATTCGGGGGCCCTTCCCGACAATCCTCGGACCGGATTACAAAGCAATCGTCCTTACAGTAGTCCAAAGAGTTCCACACAATCCCACGGGCCGCCACACAGGCCTAGCTCCGTCCGTGTCCACAGCCACACAGGCTGGAGCTCCTGCTCCCTTCAAGTTTCAGCTCACTCTGCCTGAATCTCCCAGGTAAGCAGAGTTTACACTAGTTGGACTCTAGGCCCACCTCCCCCTACTCCCAGGGATGGAAGTGCCTCAAGAGGATATAACCTTGCATTTTAGGGGGGTGATTACCTACAACAATAGAAATGTACACAGAAGTAGTTCAAATAAGACAATGAACCCAGCTTGAAATAGGAATCTGTACAGCATATACAGTGAGAGGGTAAATTACATCTTCACAATCCCTCCCCCTCCCAACTTGTGTACGTACTAGGGACCTCTACAGGTCACTGGTTAAGTACACACAGGCAGAGCGTTACTTACATGTGGCTTCATGCAGCCACGAATTGGCATCGTAGCTCTCCCACATCATTGCCCAGGAGAACAGCTGCAGGCAGACCACCCATCACCCCAACCACACATCGCCTGACCCCAAAACCAAAGCTCAGATCCACAGTGGCTGTGGGAATAGTCCTCCATTGTCCACCAGCCAGTTCAATGACAATCCCAGGTCCTCTATGGATTGCCTCAGGCCGAACCACTCGGGGATCAGCCAGTGTGAGGAAAGCACCCGAGTCACAAAATCCAACAAGTCTCTGTCCATCCAGCACAACCTCCTGCAAGTGCTTACCTCGATGAGCAGAAGTCGTCATAACTGCAGGTCGCACCCCGTAAACTCCTGGTGGTGCAACATGGGCTGAGTCACTAGGCCAGTCCTCACATAGCGGTGCCACATCTTCCTCCATGGCGCTGGGCTGTAAATAATTAACAATCCGATTGGGCGCAGGATCAGTCCTCATTTGAACAGCTGGGCAGGAGACTTGCCGATGCCCTGGCTGTCCACATTGATAGCATCTGAGCTGGGTCTCCCTCCATCCAAGGCGTCCTCTTGGGTAAGGGGTAGGGGAACTTGGAGGCCGGCTCCCACCTGAAGGTGCTGTAGGGGTTTGAGGATGATTCCTCCATGGCCTGGCTGGGCATGAGGCCTGCAAATGCCCGGGATGCCTACAAACATAACACCTGCGCTCTGTTACTTCCTCTCCCCGGCGTATTCCAGAAAGTGCAGTAGAAGCAACTGGAGGCACATTAACACGGGTATCAACATGTGGTGGCTTAGAGGAACGGGGAACAATGGGGACAGAATAACTGGGGGCATCCGGTGTTGTGGAGCTGTTAGGCGTCTCTCCATCCTCCAACAGAACCCTCCACTGAGGCTTGATGGTGAGCACCTCATCAGCGAGAGCAGCAGCTTCCTCCACTGTCGCTGGTTTTCTCTCACGCACCCATTCCCGGATCTCAGCGGGGCACTTGAAGTAAAACTGCTCTTTTAGGAGGACCTGGAGGACGGTCTCCAAGGTTAAGGCCTCCTCTGCCTCCAACCAACGATGCCACAGATGTTTGAGTTTGTGGGCATACATCTTGAAGGACACTTCCTCATCACATGCTAGAGTACGGAACTGAGTCCTGTAAGTGTCTGGCGTTACAGCATAATGTTCTAGAATAGTCTGTTTAATATCCGCATACTCACAGTTCCACCGAGGGTCCATAGCTCTATAGGCTGCAGCAGCTCCACCCTCTAAGAGCCCAACCAGATGCCGGACGCGCTCCCTTTCTGGGACTTCCATTAATCGACACTGATGCTCAAAGTCCTGGAAGAAGCCCTCAATGTCACCAGCAGCCTCATTAAACTGCTTGAAGTCTTTGCGGGACACTCTGGGAAGTTCCCTCATGATGGGTGCTGGGGTTACAGTCTGTCTGGAACCTCTCGCGGCTTCCACAGCGAGCTGCTTATCCAGCAATGCCATCTCCTCCATCCTGCGCTCCTTCTCTTCAGCTCCACGCATGGCCTCCCTCTTATCTTCTATGGTGGCCTCATCTCCAAGCAGTGCCATCTTTTCCTTGTACCACACAACCCATTGACTTTTTTGGGTATTCACCTCCGGCTCCCGTCTTTGCTCCCCTTGCTGTGGAAATTGTTCCTCGGTGCCATCTTGCAGGCAAGCGTGTTCCAATGCCTCAATTAGTTGCTCCTTAGAGAGTCCTTTGTAGCCGACACCTAATTCACGGGCCTTTGTTTGTAGACTCGCCACAGTCCAGTTCCTGTATCCTGAGGTTCTGGTTTCAGACGTCGATTGGCTGTTGTCCTCCATTTTTTCTGCTCTGATCCCGCCGCTGCCACGAGTTTGTGACGGGGTGTACAGCAGAGCAAGGAGAGACAACAGGCCGAGGAACGATCCAACAGATTTATTCACAAGAACACTGGAACAGCACACGATAAGTCCACGTAAAACAGATTCGGGGGCCCTTCCCGACAATCCTCGGACCGGATTACAAAGCAATCGTCCTTACAGTAGTCCAAAGAGTTCCACACAATCCCACGGGCCGCCACACAGGCCTAGCTCCGTCCGTGTCCACAGCCACACAGGCTGGAGCTCCTGCTCCCTTCAAGTTTCAGCTCACTCTGCCTGAATCTCCCAGGTAAGCAGAGTTTACACTAGTTGGACTCTAGGCCCACCTCCCCCTACTCCCAGGGATGGAAGTGCCTCAAGAGGATATAACCTTGCATTTTAGGGGGGTGATTACCTACAACAATAGAAATGTACACAGAAGTAGTTCAAATAAGACAATGAACCCAGCTTGAAATAGGAATCTGTACAGCATATACAGTGAGAGGGTAAATTACATCTTCACACGGACTACCCGTGGGAAGCCATAGGAGTCAAATACACTTACACAGGTGCAGGAAAACGACAGCCACCATCAACCCATCCGGGGAGAGTGAGAAAACCGCAGCCGGCTTTGGGCCCCGTCTATCCAGCCGTTTGGTTTATCAGAGACTCTGTCCTTCTGTGTCTGAGTGAGTACAACAGTGCCATCCGGCACCGCACCGCGCTGCACCGCAACGTTGCACCCGTGCCCACGCTGCCTCCCCGCCTCGGCACCTGCACCTATTCCTCCTCCCTACTCCCCAACCGGGGGCCTGGGACCAACAGCCCCTACAAACGGAGGGGTCAACACCTCAGCTGCTCTCCGCCATCGATCCCGGGATCCCCCGTCACCAGCAGCGGTGGTGCCCACCATCACCACAACCAACCGACCGACATCCCAAATACCCACCAAAAACCTCCCCTTTTCACTCGTGGGCGAGGAGGTGCTGCTCGAGCCCCGGGTCCAGCCCTGTGCTCGAGCCACCGAGGAGCAGAAGCACCGGACCAGAGCGCCAGCGATTCCAGGCAAGCGGCGTTCCCACCCCTCTGCCCGCGACAACTTGGCGTCACGAACAGGATCCTACCCGTCTACTTACCAGTAGAAGTGCGCCTTGCAGTCCCCGCCGGCGGTGTCTGGCCGAAAAATTTGAAAATCTGCCATCTTGGGCGCGAAAGTTCCCGCTTGAGTCATCTTCCCCGAGCAGGGAAGGCGCGAAAGTGAAGCCCTGCCCCCAGGGAAAGGAGGTGCCAGAGAGAACCAAGGGGGGTGGTGGGTGAAGGCCTGTCTCATGTAACCGAAGGGATAAAGGGCAGGGACGCCAGGACTCTGCCATTCATCCGGTTCCTGGAAGCACACGCGCAAGATGTCCATCCCGTCCGGCCACCCTGAGATCCCGGAGCCCGCGCCAGGAACAGCGGCGTGGGTGGAGGCCCGGACAGCGCAGATGTGCTGCCGTCTGCAGGCCCAAGTCCGGTTCCTGATGGAGCGATGGGCGGCCGAAATGGAGGAGGTGGCGGCGGCTGTGTGGAAACGTGAGGCGGAGGCGGTGCTGGAGGAGCGGGTAAGCGACCCACGCCCCTGTGTCCTGGAGGGGCCGGTCACTGTGGCTGAGGAGCCCGGTCTGTGCCCGTTTACCCTGCTGCCTCCCCAGCCACCCATATCTGTTGTCGCTGCCCCGCCAATCGGTCTGCTGCCCCCAACACCGGCAGCGGAGTCCAACTCGTCCGCCCCAGAGGACAAGCCTGTAGGCGCTGCCAGCGGACGACCCTATGAACAACCCGCACCGATCCCGTTACCGTGGAAGGTTACTCGGGAGGTGTCCGTCCGTGAGGTGAAGCCGCCGGTCCCGGAAGCGACCGCGCCCAAGAGAGCCCCGGCAGTCCACCCGGCCACGGAAAAAGTGGAAGCTGCCAGCAGGAGGGCCCAGCAGGTGAGGCCTGTCATCCCTGAACCCCACGCCTCGGCTGAGGCAGCGCCGGGTCGCCGCTGTAAGGCAGCATCCCAGGCCGAGTCACTGCAGGACTTCCCAGCGAGGGTATCGGTCGTAGCCGGTACGGGGGAGATCCGGCGGGGCCCGACTCGCGCGCAGCAGGGGCACGCAGATGCTCCCTTTTGGGATTGGCAGCCGAGCCAGCTGGGCCGAGAGATTGCCGCCGGGGAGCAGCAGAGAGCCGAAGTGCTGGCCCGCACAATCCGGGAAAAAGACAATCTCCGGAATGCCACCTACCGGGTGCGGGGCCCGATCTATGAGGGCCAGGTCAGGCGGTTCGATTCCCAACGAGGATGGGGGTTCATTTACGAGCCGGGCCTGGAGGCCGAAATCTTTGTGGCTCGCAGAGACGTGAACTCCTATCTCCCGACGGGCCACCCTGGACGTGACCTGCAACCGGGTGACCTGGTGACGTACACCCGACACTGCGGGGAGAGGGGCTGGTTCGCCCTTGATGTGAAGGGGAGAGAAAGCCGCAGTGTCCCTAGGTGGCCCCAGTCCCCTCCCCCACCGTACCGTCCGGATGTGGAGCTGGAGGAGTATGAGGAAGGCGACCTCAAGTAACGTCAGCTGTCCCCTTTGCAGAACTGTTGTCCCCCGTTGGGACCATCAGTGTGTTTATTGTTTTATTCTTCAGGCAGCGCTGAGCTGTGAAGCGCCCGTGCCAGTTGGGACTGATGTTGTCCCCTTTGTCACTGTTAACCCCTAAAAGCCCCCTCCCACATGAGAAATCATGAACATGGCCGAGAACTCGCAGGCCACCCACAAACTGGTGGGCTTGTAAATAATTCCGGGCTGGAGTTCCGTTAACCGCCACCGGAGAGGCAGGTTGGAGGAAGGACCCGCAGTAGAGCAGGCTGGGGTCCGGTCACCACCAGGACCGGTGACCATCCTCCGGGGTCAGGGCTCCCCCTGGACGTGGGGCCCCCTGAATGACAACCGGGTGCGAGACACTGTACCCGTTCCCGCTTGGGTGACCTGAACCAGGTTCCTGTTTCCAGACTGGGGAAAAGGGGTGCTGCCCGCATCTTAGGGGCAGCATCAAGGTTTAGGTTCTTTGGGTGGGAAAGCGGAAGAACTGGGACCTGTCCGTTGTTATTAAAAATGTTTTATTACAGTTTGCAACGTTTGAAGTAATATGCCTCCCGTGAGGGAAGATTTGAAAAAAATATTCATACCGTTTGTTTCCCTGTTACTTATATTTTTCAGAAAATAAAACCGGTGATGGACGGGCAGCCCGCCGACGGTCTGCATTTAACCAAGGGGGAATGTGACGCCCTGGACCCCCAGGGTTCACAGTACACTAACGTCACACACACAACTCCTCCCCTGGGTAGGTGACACCAGTCAATCAAACCCTTGTTGCCACCCTCCAGGCTTGATGTCCACACCAGGTGGGGCGGAGCCAGGCAGTTGACCCCACCCACCGAGGAGTTCACAGGCCTGGAGGCGGGAAAAGTAGACAGTTGAGAGCGGACAGTAGATTGTGTTAGACAGTGGAAGTGAGAGGAGTAAAAACTGTGTGTGTCTGGGTTGGAGCCCAGGCACATTGAGCAAGGTCGCCAGACGGTGGTGGCCGTCTGCAGGAGTTGGTGTAGGTCAGCGGAACCGTAGGACCGGGGTCGGGCGGTGGCCCGCCGGTACCGAACCGGGTAGCAGATTGAAGCCAAGCACCAAAGGCAGGGTAGTCAGACCCCGACCAGGCTAGGAGTCGCGTAAAGGTCAAATTATCTGATTGCGGTCTGGACCTCAGGGGTTCATTCCCACCCAAGTCCTGTCAGAAGGCAACAGCCCAACCCGTCCGGATAAGTGCTACCGCCAAGGGCCAGAGATCCAAGGGCCAGCGCCTGCGGGCAAACGGGCTCTCCCGACACGTACACGCCAGGAAGCGGACTACCCGTGGGAAGCCATAGGAGTCAAATACACTTACACAGGTGCAGGAAAATGACAGCCACCATCAACCCGTCCGGGGAAAGTGAGAACACCGCAGCCGGCTGTGGGCCCCGTCCATTCAGTCGTTTGGTTTATCAGAGACTCTGTCCTTCTGTGTCTGAGTGAGTACAACAGTGCCATCCGGCACCGCACCGCAACGCTACACCCGCGCCTACGCTGCCTCCCCGCCTCGGCACCTGCACCTATTCCTCCTCCCTACTCCCCAACCGGGGCCCCGGGACCAACAGCCCCTACCCACGGAGGGGTCAACACCTCAGCTGCTCTCCGCCATCTCTCCCGGGATCCCCCGTCACCAGCAGCGGTGGTGCCCACCATCACCACAACCCGTGGGTGGCGTCACGACAGACATCCTAAATACCCACCAAAAACCTCCCCTTTTCACTCGTGGGCGAGGAGGCGCTGCTCGAGCCCTGGGTCTGGCCCCGTGCTCGAGCCACCGAGGAGCAGAAGCACCGGACTCGAGTGCCAGCGTTTCCAGACAAGCGGCGTTCCCACCCCTCCACCCGCGACAGCTACATGAAAAGCCAAACAAGTGCAAGGGGGAATGGAAGGAGGGCGAAGAGTCCCTGGGAAGCATGTCACCTATTTTAATGGTGACTGGGTCTTGGCCTCCTCCGCCGCAGACCCTTCCTGCGACTGTTCCTCTCCCAGGAGCAGTGTTGAATGGGAATGGGGGATGCTTTGCAGCGCCACCCGTGGTGTGTGGCCAGGGATTAGCCGCCGCTGCAGAGTCTCCGTGGCAGGTGTTGGGTGCAGCCAGGATGGTATCACTCCCCACAGCGGGATTACCCTGGGAGGTTGGTGAGGACGGGGCGGCAGTCCACGGGAGCGCAGTGCGGCGGCATTTATGCGGAGTCACCGGGTGCACGTTCCAGATGCTTTTATTCTCTGGTTCTGATAGTGTCGCGGGTGGGGAGGAGGGTGTCAGCACACTACGCTCACCCCTTCTGCTCGGGTCCGGCGGCTGCTGCTCAGTGGTGGCTCGAGCGGTGGGCCGGATCCCGGGGGTTCTCGAGCGACACTCCTCGCCCGTGAGTGAAAGGGGTTTGTTGGATGTGGGAATTGTTTATTGTCCGTGACGCCACCCACGGTTGTGGTGATTTCACCACCGCTGCTCAATGTGGGGATCCCGGGGATGGTGATGCGGAGCAGCCAGGTGTTGTGTTGCCCCTCCGTGGGTAGGGGTTGGTGATCCCGGGGCCCGGTGATGGTTTGGGAGGTGCAGGGCCTGGTGGGCGCAGGGACGCGGGGGCAGCGCTGTGCCTTGCGGCACTGTGGTACTCACTCAGCCTGAGACGTTGACACAGTTTTACGGTAAACCACACAGCTGGAAAGACGGTTCCCACGGACGGCTGCACTTGCTCTCCCAGTAGGTGACGGTGATGTCCCTTTTCCTTGCACCTTTGTTTCTGTGTTGGTAGCGATGGATTCCCACCGGTAACCCGCTCCCCGGCTTCAATCTGGACCGGAGGAGCTCTACTCTTTGCCCGCAGGCGCTGGCCCTGAGAAACTGGTGCCTTGGCAGTGGCGGTGTCTCTCCTACACTGGTTGGGCTGTTGCCTTCAATCGGGACTTGGTTGTTGGGGGGATCTACGTCCCCTTCACTGACGGATTTGGCAAAGTATGGCGACTCCTAGCCTTGCCGGGGTCCGAGAGGCCCCTGCCCTGGTGCTGACTGTCCTTCGGAACACTGCTCCAGACCGCCGGGCCACTACCCGTCCGCGGTCCTTCCAGGAACTTCCAAACGGTCCCCCTCCAGACAGTCACCGCTGTTGCTGACCTTGCTGACCTGGTCCTACACACAGCTGGACCCTTCAGGCTCTCTGTCACCACTCTCGCTTTCCTCCTTTACCACTTTACTTTCTGTTTACTCCTCCACTTAGCTCCTCACTCAAGCTCCCCCTGAGCTAATCTGCCTGGTTCTTCCCGCCTCCAGAGCTGTGAACTCCTTGGTGGGCGGAGCCAACCGCCTGGCCCACCCCCTGGTGTGAATCATCAGCCTCTGGAGGAAGGCAACAAGGATTTTTGGTTAGCTTTGGTGTTCCTAACTGGGATGTAGGGTGTGGTGGTGTGTTACCTGTGTCCCCTGGCTTGCCCAGGGCGACACATTCCCCCTTAGCAAAATGCAGACCGTCCGCGGGCTGCCGTCCAACACCGGTTTTATTTTTCTGTAAAAGATAACATGGTAAAATAACATATGTACATTTTTTAATGAATCTTCCCATAACGGGAGGCACATTTCTTAAACGTTGCATAACGGTTTACGGTTACGGTTTCCGCTCTCTCCCACCCAAGCAACCTGGCCCTGATGCTGCCCCTAAAGCCCAGGCAGCACCCCTTGACCCACAGTCCAGCACAAGTTACCCGAGCGGGATCTGTCCTTCCCCTCCAGAGGGTAGCCACCGGTTCCTTTGGTGGCTGGGCCCCAGCCTGCTCTGCTCAGGGCCCTCCCTCCAACCTGCCTCTCCGGAGGCGGCATTGCGGAAAACGGTAACGGCAAACAACTTATTTACAAGCCACTTAACGTTTGTGGGTGCCCTGCAAGTTCACGGGCTTGTCCATGGAAAGTCCTCCATGCAAAACAACTTTTAACGGTCCCCACGAGGACAACGTGCCGGCTCCAGCCGGTTGCAAATCACACAGATAATCAGGTGAGGTACTCGGTATCATTTCACTTATCATTTTCAAAACTTTCAAACAAACTTTTTCAGTGGTGGTCCCAACGGGGACTGCTGCTGCGGGCACCCGCTGCCCTACTCGTATTTTTCTGCTGAGGCGGACCCGTCCTCTGCCACCGGCACATCAAACATGCACTGACATGCCTGCGGTGACAGGGGCACCCGGTACTCATTTCTACCGGCACGCGGGGTATGGACAACCACGGGGTCTCCTACATAGCGGGAACGCTCACTTGCCTCTTCAAACTCAGCAGCAGACCCGGGACTAGGGCTGGAGTCGTCATCTCGTGCTTCTGCGTCAGGCGGGTTGCCGCCAGCTGTCGCAGCCTCCTGGCCTCAAACATCCAGCACTTCAGCCCCTTCTGCGGTAGCACGGAGCAGCAGATTAGGCGAGCTGACATTAAGGCGCCCCATAAGTAACGGCAAGGGTGATGCATAGGCCGAGACTAGGCCGGGCCCCTCAGCCGCAGCGGCCGGTCCTGGTAGGACATAGGGACGTGGGTCACCAGTCGGCTCTGCTACATCCATTCCCCCTCCGTACCTTGGGGCAGTTGTAAGCAGCTCCTCCACCTCGTTGGTCCACTGCTCCATCATCCGGAAGATCTGATCCTGCTGACGCTGGTGAAATTGCATCACCCGGGCCTTCATCCAGGCCATGGTCTCGGGCTCAGGGTCTGGCACAGTCTCTACTGGGACTTCTGGCACCATGCTGTTAAGGGGCCGCGGTTCTAGCGGCTCCCCCTGGTATACTTCAGGGACGTCCCGGACGTCTGCAGACGGCTGGTCCGCCGGAGCGGCCAGGCAGGGTATCGCTACCGGTTGGGCAGGTAGCGGGCCTCATGGCGGGGCGGCAGCAGCTACTACGGGTAGCAGGGAGAGAGGCAGGGTGAGCGGAAGCCGGCCGGGCCCCTCAGCTCCAACAGCCGATCCCTCAGGAATACAGGGGCTTGGGTCGCTTACCCGCTCCTCCAAATCCTCTTCTGCCTCGCGTCTCCACATAGCAGCCACCACATCCGCCATATCGGTCTCCCACTCCTCCAGGAGGAGTTGCATATGGGCCTGCAGACGATTACTCAGCGGGACAGTCCGGTCCCTCAACCACGTCGCCGTGCCGGGCGCGGGGGCTTCCTCGTTGGGAGTTGGGTTGTACATCTTGGCAATCGTGCCTTCCAGGAACCCGGTATTGCTGCAGAGTCCTGGCGTCCCTGCTTCTATAGCTGCAGCTACATGCAGCCAGCCGCCATCGTGTCCCCCTTAGCTCTTTCCGGCCCCTCCTCTCTCGGGGCGGGGTTTTGGCCTTCGCGCCTCTACTACTCGAGAAGACGCTCGAGCGGGAACTTTTCGCGCCAAAGATGGCGGCATCTGAAATTTTTCTGCCGGATACCTCCGGCGGTAACAAGGCGCACCTCTACCAGACGGCAGAGCGGTAAGATCCTGTTCGTGACGCCAAGTTGTCGCGGGCGGGGAGGAGGACTACGCTCACCCCTTCTGCTCGGGTCCGGTGGCTGCTGCTCAGTGGTGGCTCGAGCGGTGGGCCGGATCCCGGGGGTTCTCGAGCGACACTCCTCGCCCGTGAGTGAAAGGGGTTTGTTGGATGTGGGAATTGTTTATTGTCCGTGACGCCACCCACGGTTGTGGTGATTTCACCACCGCTGCTCAATATGGGGATCCCGGGGATGGTGATGCGGAGTAGCCAGTTGTTGTGTTGCCCCTCCGTGGGTAGGGGTTGGTGATCCCGGGGCCCGGTGATGGTTTGGGAGGTGCAGGGCCTGGTGGGCGCAGGGACGCGGGGGCAGCGCTGTGCCTTGCGGCACTGTGGTACTCACTCAGTCTGAGACGTTGACACAGTTTTACGGTAAACCACACGGCTGGAAAGACGGTTCCCACGGACGGCTGCACTTGCTCTCCCAGTAGGTGACGGTGATGTCCCTTTTCCTTGCACCTTTGTTTCTGTGTTGGTAGCGATGGATTCCCACCGGTAACCCGCTCCCCGGCTTCAATCTGGACCGGAGGAGCTCTACTCTTTGCCCGCAGGCGCTGGCCCTGAGAAACTGGTGCCTTGGCGGTGGCGGTGTCTCTCCTACACTGGTTGGGCTATTGCCTTCAATCGGGACTTGGTTGTTGGGGGATCTACGTCCCCTTCACTGACGGATTTGGCAAATTATGGTGACTCCTAGCCTTGCCGGGGTCCGAGAGGCCCCTGCCCTGGTGCTGACTGTCCTTCGGAACACTGCTCCAGACCGCCGGGCCACTACCCGTCCGCGGTCCTTCCAAGAACTTCCAAACGGTCCCCCTCCAGACAGTCACCGCCGTTGCTGACCTTGCTGACCTGGCCCTACACACAGCTGGACCCTTCAGGCTTTCTCTCTGTCACCACTCTCACTTTCCTCCTTTACCACTTTACTTTCTGTTTACTCCTCCACTTAGCTCCTCACTCAAGCTCCCCCTGAGCTAATCTGCCTGGTTCTTCCCGCCTCCAGAGCTGTGAACTCCTCGGTGGGCGGAGCCAACCGCCTGGCCCACCCCCTGGTGTGAATCATCAGCCTCTGGAGGAAGGCAACAAGGATTTTTGGTTAGCTTTGGTGTTCCTAACTGGGATGTAGGGTGTGGTGGTGTGTGACCTGTGTCCCCTGGCTTGCCCAGGGCGACACAATAGTATCGCGCCCCAGATGCTGGTCCTCGCTGTCAGATACTCCGGTCAATCCCGGGCAGGTCAGAGGTCTGGTCCGGTTTGGTAATCAGTGGGCTTTCTCCTCCGTGCACAACTCTGTACTTGGTGGGTCCCTCCCCGTGGTCTGAAACGATTTGGGGATCCCCTCCTGCTCTCTCTCACTCTCTGTCTTGGCCCGTATGGCAGGCAGCTTGAACCTCTCTTGGGTCGGACCTACGTCCCGTTCCCTCTTTACTGCTGTGCCCCGGACACTAACGTCGGTGAGGTCCTTGATGGTCACTTCACCGGGCAGATTATCAGGTGAGCTTGAAGTGTCTTCCTGGCCTGGGCTCTGTACCTCGCCTGTGCTCAGTCCCGTGAGTACTCACACCGTACTCTCCTTGGCGACTGTACTCCTTTTGCCCACGATTACTGTTACTGGGTCCCGTCCCTCCAGGTGTTACTAGCCCCGGTCTGGCTGGCTCCCCTCTGCAGGAGACTCCTGCAGAGGTCGGTGCGGTGTTACATCCCTGATGGTTCTGTTCTGTCTCCTCGAGGGGTGCCTGGTGGCAACCCCTCAGGGAGCTTCTCCACAGCGTGTCTCCTCTGTCTGTCTGTCTGGAACTGACTTGAATTCCTGTCTGCTTTGTAACTTACTCCTACTTCCTACTCCTGCCCCCCACCTTTGCATGGATCCAGATCATTGTTATGGTGACCTGGAGTTCCCCCAGTGCCTGGGTCTGCTAGGAACTGGCTGAGTCACTTCCTGACTGTGTTTAGATGAGCTATGTGAGGTGTGTGTAAACTTACCAGGTTAACCTCTTCCTGCCCGAGAAGGATATAATGATATACCCTGTATCGACCAGTCTCGGGGGCGCTACAGAAACACAGGCGGTGACCTCGAATTGTTGGGGATCGGCTGGGGCCCATCATGGCGGTGACCGTCATCTATCAGGTAAACCAGGACTATGAGTAAAGAGACCTTAAACCCGCAGAGACTGTCTGCCTGTCCTTGCTGGCGCCCCTCGCTTCGGCACCCGCCATTACTATTCCACTCATCATCCTCCCCGGGGCCCACTGTTGGGAGCAGAAACATCTTAGCTGCTACTGCCATTAGCCCCGGAGGACAGCGACAGCAGCGGCGGCTATTCCCTGGCTGCATACCGCAGGTGGCGTCACGAAAGCAATCCTCCACCATCATCACCCTACCCCCCCTTCTTTATTGTACACCTCGGGGCCACAAAACCGGGCAAAAGGGCAACCCGTGACATCCCTGGACCCGACATCACCAGGCCCGGCGAGCAGTATTTAACCATATGGGTGCTACATATACATCACTACCCCTTGAGATGTTAATCTGTGCTCCATCTGCAAGTGCAGGGTAAATATGTACAATGAGATTACATAAAAGGCCACAGCAGTGAGTGGGCCCTCAGACCAGGCCTCCACCATCTGGAAAGAGGATGTAATATTAGGCTAAAGACAAGAAGATCTCCCAAGTAAAAACCACAATCACTAATGATTAATATAACAGAGAGCAAGAGGGTGCATCAAACGAGAGGAAAAAAGGCAGGAGAGGACAGAGGAGTCCGGACAGGGAGAAGGAGCAGGACAAAGGAGTCCGGACAGGGAGAAGGAGCAGGACAGAAGAGTCCGGACAGGGAGAAGGAGCAGGACAGGGAGAAGGAGCAGAACAGAGGAGTCCAGACAAGTAGAAGGAGCAGAACAGGGAGAAGGAGCAGGACAAAAGGAGTCCGGACAGGGAGAAGGAGCAGAACAGAGGAGTCCAGACAAGTAGAAGGAGCAGAACAGGGAGAAGGTGCAGGACAAAAGGAGTCCGGACAGGGAGAAGGAGCAGGACAGGGAGAAGGAGCAGGACAAAAGGAGTCCGGACAGGGAGAAGGAGCAGAACAGAGGAGTCCAGACAAGTAGAAGGAGCAGAACAGGGAGAAGGTGCAGGACAAAAGGAGTCCGGACAGGGAGAAGGAGCAGGACAGGGAGAAGGAGCAGGACAGAGGAGTCCAGACAAGTAGAAGGAGCAGGACAGGGAGAAGGAGCAGGACAAAGGAGTCCGGACAGGGAGAAGGAGCAGGACAAAAGGAGTCCGGACAGGGAGAAGGAGCAGGACAGGGAGAAGGAGCAGGACAGGGAGAAGGAGCAGGACAGGGAGAAGGAGCAGGACAGAGGAGTCCAGACAAGTAGAAGGAGCAGAACAGGGAGAAGGAGCAGGACAAAAGGAGTCCGGACAGGGAGAAGGAGCAGAACAGAGGAGTCCAGACAAGTAGAAGGAGCAGAACAGGGAGAAGGTGCAGGACAAAAGGAGTCCGGACAGGGAGAAGGAGCAGGACAGGGAGAAGGAGCAGGACAGAGGAGTCCAGACAAGTAGAAGGAGCAGGACAGGGAGAAGGAGCAGGACAAAGGAGTCCGGACAGGGAGAAGGAGCAGGACAAAAGGAGTCCGGACAGGGAGAAGGAGCAGGACAAAAGGAGTCCGGACAGGGAGAAGGAGCAGGACAAAAGGAGTCCGGACAGGGAGAAGGAGCAGGACAAAAGGAGTCCGGACAGGGAGAAGGAGCAGGACAAAAGGAGTCCGGACAGGGAGAAGGAGCAGGACAAAAGGAGTCCGGACAGGGAGAAGGAGCAGGACAAAAGGAGTCCGGACAGGGAGAAGGAGCAGGACAAAGGAGTCCGGACAGGGAGAAGGAGCAGGACAGAGGAGTCCGGACAGGGAGAAGGAGCAGGACAGAGGAGTCCGGACAGGGAGAAGGAGCAGGACAAAAGGAGTCCGGACAGGGAGAAGGAGCAGGACAGATGAGTCCAGACAAGTAGAAGGAGCAGGACAGAGGAGTCCAGACAAGTAGAAGGAGCAGGACAGAGGAGTCCAGACAAGTAGAAGGAGCAGGACAGAGGAGTCCAGACAAGTAGAAGGAGCAGGACAGAGGAGTCCAGACAAGTAGAAGGAGCAGGACAGAGGAGTCCAGACAAGTAGAAGGAGCAGGACAGAGGAGTCCAGACAAGTAGAAGGAGCAGGACAGAGGAGTCCAGACAAGTAGAAGGAGCAGGACAGAGGAGTCCAGACAAGTAGAAGGAGTCCGGACAGGGAGAAGGAGCAGGACAAAGGAGTCCGGACAGGGAGAAGGAGCAGGACAAAGGAGTCCGGACAGGGAGAAGGAGCAGGACAAAGGAGTCCGGACAGGGAGAAGGAGCAGGACAAAGGAGTCCGGACAGGGAGAAGGAGCAGGACAAAGGAGTCCGGACAGGGAGAAGGAGCAGGACAAAGGAGTCCGGACAGGGAGAAGGAGCAGGACAAAGGAGTCCGGACAGGGAGAAGGAGCAGGACAAAGGAGTCCGGACAGGGAGAAGGAGCAGGACAAAGGAGTCCGGACAGGGAGAAGGAGCAGGACAAAGGAGTCCGGACAGGGAGAAGGAGCAGGACAAAGGAGTCCGGACAGGGAGAAGGAGCAGGACAAAGGAGTCCGGACAGGGAGAAGGAGCAGGACAAAGGAGTCCGGACAGGGAGAAGGAGCAGGACAAAGGAGTCCGGACAGGGAGAAGGAGCAGGACAAAGGAGTCCGGACAGGGAGAAGGAGCAGGACAAAGGAGTCCGGACAGGGAGAAGGAGCAGGACAAAGGAGTCCGGACAGGGAGAAGGAGCAGGACAAAGGAGTCCGGACAGGGAGAAGGAGCAGGACAAAGGAGTCCGGACAGGGAGAAGGAGCAGGACAAAGGAGTCCGGACAGGGAGAAGGAGCAGGACAAAGGAGTCCGGACAGGGAGAAGGAGCAGGACAAAGGAGTCCGGACAGGGAGAAGGAGCAGGACAAAGGAGTCCGGACAGGGAGAAGGAGCAGGACAGAAGAGTCCGGACAGGGAGAAGGAGCAGGACAGAAGAGTCCGGACAGGGAGAAGGAGCAGGACAGAGGAGTCCGGACAGGGAGAAGGAGCAGGACAGAGGAGTCCGGACAAGTAGAAGGAGCAGGACAGGGTGAAGGAGCAGGACAGAGGAGTCCAGACGGGGAGAAGGAGCAGGACAGAGGAGTCCAGACGGGGAGAAGGAGCAGGACAGAGGAGTCCGGACAGGGAGAAGGAGCAGGACAAAAGGAGTCCGGACAGGGAGAAGGAGCAGGACAAAGGAGTCCGGACAGGGAGAAGGAGCAGGACAGAGGAGTCCGGACAGGGAGAAGGAGCAGGACAGATGAGTCCAGACAAGTAGAAGGAGCAGGACAGGGAGAAGGAGCAGGACAAAGGAGTCCGGACAGGGAGAAGGAGCAGGACAGGGAGAAGGAGCAGAACAGAGGAGTCCAGACAAGTAGAAAGAGCAGAACAGGGAGAAGGAGCAGGACAAAAGGAGTCCGGACAGGGAGAAGGAGCAGGACAGAGGAGTCCAGACAAGTAGAAGGAGCAGGACAGAGGAGTCCAGACAAGTAGAAGGAGCAGGACAGAGGAGTCCAGACAAGTAGAAGGAGCAGGACAGAGGAGTCCAGACAAGTAGAAGGAGCAGGACAGAGGAGTCCAGACAAGTAGAAGGAGTCCGGACAGGGAGAAGGAGCAGGACAAAGGAGTCCGGACAGGGAGAAGGAGCAGGACAAAGGAGTCCGGACAGGGAGAAGGAGCAGGACAAAGGAGTCCGGACAGGGAGAAGGAGCAGGACAAAGGAGTCCGGACAGGGAGAAGGAGCAGGACAAAGGAGTCCGGACAGGGAGAAGGAGCAGGACAAAGGAGTCCGGACAGGGAGAAGGAGCAGGACAAAGGAGTCCGGACAGGGAGAAGGAGCAGGACAAAGGAGTCCGGACAGGGAGAAGGAGCAGGACAAAGGAGTCCGGACAGGGAGAAGGAGCAGGACAAAGGAGTCCGGACAGGGAGAAGGAGCAGGACAAAGGAGTCCGGACAGGGAGAAGGAGCAGGACAAAGGAGTCCGGACAGGGAGAAGGAGCAGGACAAAGGAGTCCGGACAGGGAGAAGGAGCAGGACAAAGGAGTCCGGACAGGGAGAAGGAGCAGGACAAAGGAGTCCGGACAGGGAGAAGGAGCAGGACAAAGGAGTCCGGACAGGGAGAAGGAGCAGGACAAAGGAGTCCGGACAGGGAGAAGGAGCAGGACAAAGGAGTCCGGACAGGGAGAAGGAGCAGGACAAAGGAGTCCGGACAGGGAGAAGGAGCAGGACAAAGGAGTCCGGACAGGGAGAAGGAGCAGGACAAAGGAGTCCGGACAGGGAGAAGGAGCAGGACAAAGGAGTCCGGACAGGGAGAAGGAGCAGGACAGAAGAGTCCGGACAGGGAGAAGGAGCAGGACAGAAGAGTCCGGACAGGGAGAAGGAGCAGGACAGAGGAGTCCGGACAGGGAGAAGGAGCAGGACAGAGGAGTCCGGACAAGTAGAAGGAGCAGGACAGGGTGAAGGAGCAGGACAGAGGAGTCCAGACGGGGAGAAGGAGCAGGACAGAGGAGTCCAGACGGGGAGAAGGAGCAGGACAGAGGAGTCCAGACGGGGAGAAGGAGCAGGACAGAGGAGTCCAGACGGGGAGAAGGAGCAGGACAGAGGAGTCAGGACGGTGATAAGGATGAAAGATGTCTTCAGATGGGGAGGAGGAGGACATGGGGGTCCAGACAAGGAGGAGGGCGGCAGCAGATGACTTCTGATGGGGAGGAGGAGGACAGAGAAATCTGGAAAAAGCTCCTGTTTAATAATATTTGGCTCAGGCCCAGTTTGGGGTTTGAGTATCAGATATTATTGGTGATAGATGAGAGGACACAGGAGGGGTGGGATTAGGTAAAGTGTCAGATATTGTATGGTGATTAATCATTAACATCCGATCAATCACTCCAATAAATACCACAGGCTGCACGGTAGAGACAGCACCGGCAGAGACCAGCTCCGACAGATACTGGGCGCCTGGACTCACCCCACGTGTCTCGTAAATAATCCACACCCTGAGACTACACCAGCACTGGAAAACGTATCTGCTGCTGGTGGAGGGGTGATATCCCCCAAATACAGTCACCCCCTGTCACAAACCACCGGGGGGGTCACTCAGAAATCCCCCGCGCTGGCTACCAGTACGTCACAATCGGGGGGTAACAAGTGGGGGTCACCCCTCCTTTATACCTCCCGACCGACAGACAGAGCACGTGACGCGCTCTCTAGCGCCCCTCTTATAGTCAGGCCAATTATGGAATTGCCCGACAATAAGCAAGGAGGCCGCTATACTACTTATGCCGATTATTGAAGGGTCCCCGGTGAGAGTAAGGTATATATTCCCCCGACCTCCGCGGGCGGAATATATAAAATCTCCCCGAATCTCACTGGCCTCCCCACAATAATCCTTGGCACAATTCGCTGCCACCAACCGATTTACGGTAACTATTAGCCGAACACACAGACGTGGGATTCAAGATCGAGATAACAGAACAGCCCAAGATTAATTATATAATTTAATCAGCCTAAAGCACACTAGAAACTACAATATATACAATAGGGAATCTACAGAATATACATATGTCAGAGTACAGTTACAGATAAAGCATGTTTTACAAACAGGTATGCAATTCAATCAGTTACCTTGTGCGTCTGGCCACAGGGGGGCGCTGTAGACCAGGTTTCTAGGAACTCCCGCAGATGTTTCCTGCACGTGACCCCCAGCGAAAGAACCTTGGAAAATGGCCGAAGTAGGGTTATCAACCTGGGCAAATCCAGGTCCCCTCCTACCTTCGTGACCTCACAGGGAGCACTGCTCCACCCCTGGCTTGAGTTATGGACAATCCACAACATGGAATATGGGCCATAACTTTGCCTGGGAGCGTCGTAGGCGGACGCCAATGCTCTCATTGTGACAGTTATGAATTTAGCTACAGAACGAGGGGACTCATGACCTGTCTGCCAGTTCCCCATTGGCTGATATCACGCCTGGGGCATTTCCCAATGTCCTGCTCCCATAAAAAGGGTGTGCCGGCATCGTCCGCATGCGGAGACACCATTTTTATGGTTGCCATATTTATCGGAAATATGGCTTGCGAGATATGAACCATTTTTTACTGGAGTCGTTCTGTCTGGCTATTTCCATAGCCTTGCTAACTAGCTAGCAGCCCCCACTACAGGGTCACGGCAGGGAGTCATCCTGTGTCCATTGTCCCTAAGCCACCTAATTTCCATATCACAGGACATGGCCATGGAGGTGTAAGTGGAACACTGAGAACAAGAAGGGAGGGGGGCACTGCCAGGGAGTGATGAGGGATTATGACTGGAGTCATAATTCATCTTCATATCCCGGGATTTGCCTCACACCCCCACAATAAAATACTGGGCTCTGCCTCCTCTGAGGGGGAAGGGCTGGGATGTGACCTCACTGTGACTCACAGGGACGACTGATAACACCGGTTTCTGCAGGATTGGTGACTGTGGCGCCCCTGACCTGGTCAGGCACCACTGAGTACTGCACCCATGCTGGGGACAGTACAATACAGGTAATCCAGAAGGCTGACCGAGGTGTGACTACACAGGCGCATAGTGATCAGGTCTCACACATGTACCTATGAGAGGACCCCTGGGGATCCCAGGAGGGGGAAAAGCCTTCACCTCCACTGGAATAGTGGAGGGGGCCAAAAGCCTCCATCTCCTCTCAAGGGGTGTGGTAAGAGAGCCTGGTTGCTAGGTGGCGTAGGCAAGAACAGGAGAGGAGGAGCAGTGAGCCGGTTCAGTGCAGAGTCCAGGGAGCTCCGAGGAGAGCTGACCCCTTCCCCTGGGGCTGTTGCAGTCTGACAGCGTCCGCGCAGTGGCTACCGACGGGGGAGAACGGTCACCTAGGAGTGCTACCCGAAACCCATCTCCAGCTAGAGAGAGAGCACAGAGTGGGAAGTAAGGAGACTGCTAGGGAGTACCAGGCCCAAACGGGCGGCAGATCCCGGAGCGGGGATAGATCCACCTTTCCCTGCTAAACCTGCCGGTGTGGGGCCCTCAAAGCCCACACCACAACACCACAAAAGCCGCAGCCACGTAGCCACAGTTAGGGCCCATAGTTCACAGGAGGCAAGCAGCTGGAGTGATCTGGCCCAGGCAACAAGCAAACGGCAAACGAAGGGGAGAGAGGCTTCAGCAACTTCCCTGGGTGACCCCCATAGGGACTAAAAGTCGGGGTTACCCCAAACCACCAAGGGCTAAGGAAGGCGAGTTGGTAGTCACCATCAGAAGTCAGCCTGAAGGATACCTGGTTCCAGCCTGGTTCATCCCAGCTACGCCCGGGTTACTCACCCTGCCACCTGAAGTGAGTAAAACCCCTGAAAGACATTCTGCCTGTGTGGAGTTATTCTGCGCCTTGTGGTACTACGCACCTACACAGGGCCCTGGGGCTTGCCTCACTCTCAGGAGGCTATTCCAACTAACTGCACCCACCATCAGCCCCAGGTGTCCCTCAACCTGCAGTGGCGGTCCCCACTGACCGCAATACTGAGAGTGGCGTCACGACAAATAGAAGATTCCCTACCTGTGACGAGATCCAGCCGAGTGGAGTCCCTGAAGGTAATGCACCGACACTGCACATGTGGGGCTTCACATGACCACCGAGGACACGGGACATCCTGCACTGACCCTGGTGACATCACCCATACTGTCACCACTCCCAGGAACAGCTGATATCAGAGAGTAATAGATTGTAGTCACCTCTCCTACAGTCTACTACCCCAGTAATACCACTATGGGGAGATAAGGTATGCACACCAGTGACTATGGAAGGGGAATACATGAAATAGCAGAAACTGCTGTGTGAATACTGACTTGAAAATCCAATAGCTATATGCAAGAGTGAAAATGTGAAAAATGGAATCTGCATTACTGCCATGAACATATGAATCAAGAGAACTTTAGCTACTGAATTGATCAATGCAATAGACCCCAACACTACGCCAAAGTATTTCTCTACGTTGGGGTCCCTAGCTTGTGTGTGTCCTCTCATGCAGTTAAAAAACTTACCGTGTATGGGAAGCTGAGACCCAGGCTATTTATGCGTATGATATGGATTGGCAATAGGTGTGGTTGGGGAGGGTTCACAAACGAAAAAATAGTCAAGTCAGTATTCACACAGCAGTTTCTGCTATTCCATGTATTCCCCTTCCATAGTCACTGGTGTGCATACCTTATCTCCCCATAGTGATGGTTTTTAGGTTTTTTGCACCCAGTTCAGACATAGAATGGTGTTCCAAACGTTATTCCTTATTGTTAGTATTTTTTCGTTTGTGAACCCTCCCCAACCACACCTATTGCCAGTCCACATTATACGCGTATATAGCCTGGGTCTCAGCGTCCCATACACGGTAGGTTTTTTAACTGCATGAGAGGACACACACAAGCTAGGGACCCCAACGTAGAGAAATACTTTGGCGTAGTGTTGGGGCTCTATTGCATTGATCAATTCAGTAGCTAAATTTCTCTTGATTCATATGTTCATGGCAGTAATGTAGGTTCCATTTTTCACATATTTACTCTTGCATATAGCTATTGGATTTTTCAAGTCAGTATTCACACAGCAGTTTCTGCTATTTCATGTATTCCCCTTCCATAGTCACTGGTGTGCATACCTTGTCTCCCCATAGTGATGTTTTTTTAGGTTTTTGCACCCAGTTCGGACTTAGAATGGTGTTCCAAACGTTATTCCTATTTACTACCCCAGTAATGGCTGATAACAGGGCGTAATAGATTGTAGTCACCTGTTCTACAGTCTCCTCCCCCAGTAATGGCTGATGTCAGGGAGTAATAGATTGTACTCACCTGTCCTACAGTCTCCTCCCCGAGTAATGGCTGATAACAGGGAGTAATAGATTATAGTCACCTGTCCTAGTCTCCTCTCCCAGTAATGGCTGATAACAGAGAGTAATAGATTGTAGTCACCTATCCTACCGTTTTACTCCCCCAGTAAGGGCTGATAGCAGAGAGTAATAGATTGTAGTCACCTATACTACAGTTTCCTCTCCCAGTAATGGCTGATAACAGGGAGTAATAGATTGTACTCACGTGTCCTACAGTCTCGTCCCCCAGTAATGGCTGATAACAGGGAGTAATAGATTGTACTCACCTGTCCTACAGTCTGCTCCACCAGTAATGGATGATAACAGGGAGTAAAAGACTGTAGTCACCTGTCCCACAGTCTCCTCCACCAGTAATGGCTGATAACAGGGAGTAATAGATTGTACTCACCTGTCCTACAGTCTGCTCCCCCAGTAATGGCTGATAACAGGGAGTAATAGATTGTACTCACCTGTCCTACAGTCTCCTCCCCCAGTAATGGCTGATAACAGGGAGTAATAGATTGTAGTCACCTGTTCTACAATCTACTCTGCTAGTAATGGCTGATAACAGAGAGTAATAGATTGCAGACACCTGTTCTACAGTCTCCTCCTCCAGTAATGGCTGATAACAGGGAGTAATAGATTGTAGTCACCTGGCCTACAGTCTCCTCCACCAGTAATGGCTGATAACAGGGAGTAATAGATTGTAGACACCTGCCCTAGAGTCTCCTCCCCCAGGAATGGCTGATAACAGGGAGTAATAGATTGTAGACACCTGTCCTACAGTCTCCTCCCCCAGTAATGGCTGATAACAGAGAGTAATAGATTGTAGTCACCTGTCCCACAGTCTCCTCCACCATTAATGGCTGATAACAGAGAGTAATAGATTGTAGACACCTGCCCTACAGTCTCCTCCCCCAGTAATGGCTGATAACAGGGAGTAATAGATTGTAGTCACCTGTCCTACAGTCTCCTCCTCCAGAAATGGTTGATAACAGGGAGTAATAGATTGTACTCACCAGGCCTACAGTTTACTCCCCCAGTAATGGCTGATATCAGGGAGTAATAGATTGTACTCACCTGTCCTACAGTCTCCTCCTCCAGTAATGGCTGATAACAGGGAGTAATAGATTGTACTCACCTGTCCTACAGTTTCCTCTCCCAGTAATGGCTGATAACAGGGAGTAATAGATTGTACTCAGCTGTCCTACAGTCTTCTCCCTCCAGTAATGGTTGATAACAGGGAGTAATAGATTGTACTCACCGGGCCTACAGTTTACTCCCCCAGTAATGGCTGATATCAGGGAGTAATAGATTGTACTCATCTGTCCTACAGTCTGCTCCCCCAGTAATGGCTGATAACAGGGAGTAATAGATTGTACTCAGCTGTCCTACAGTTTCCTCTCCCAGTAATGGCTGATAACAGAGAGTAATAGATTGTACTCACCTGTCCTACAGTCTTCTCCCTCCAGTAATGGCTGATAACAGGGAGTAATAGATTGTACTCACCTGTCCTACAGTTTCCTCTCCCAGTAATGGCTGATAACAGAGAGTAATAGATTGTACTCACCTGTCCTGCAGTCTCCTCCCTTCACTTTTTCTGGGATGCAATCTATTACAATGTGTTGCTCTCTGCTTCCCTCTAGTGGATATTTCGGATAACTGCAGTGAGTGGCATTTTTCAGACACAATATATCTAATGCTGGAAACAATTATATTGATAACAGTATTGTGCGTCAGATCCGTGTTCAGGGTGCACCTCATGTGTATATTGTACAGCAGACAAAAGAGCCTGTGCTGCATGGAGTGGTAGTACCCAGTACAGCAGCATGGTCTGTGCAGCATGGAAAGGTAGTACCCAGTACAGCAGCATGGTCTGTGCAGCATGGAAAGGTAGTACCCAGTACAGCAGCATGGTCTGTGCAGCATGGAGAGAAAGTACCCAGTACAGCAGCATGGTCTGTGCAGCATGGAGAGGTAGTACCCAGTACAGCAGCATGGCCTGTGCAGCATGGAAAGATAGTACCCAGTACAGCAGCATGGCCTGTGCAGCATGAAAAGGTAGTACTCAGTACAGCAGCATGGTCTGTGCAGCATGGAGAGGTAGTACACAGTAGAGTAGCATGGTCTGTGCAGCATGGAGAGGTAGTACACAGTACAGTAGCATGGTCTGTGCAGCATGGAGAGGTAGTACCCAGTACAGCAGCATGGTCTGTGCAGCATGGAAATGTAGAACCCAGTACAGCAGCATGGTCTGTGCAGCATGGTAAGGTAGTACCCAGTACAGCAGCATGGAGAGAAAGTACCCAGTACAGCAGCATGGTCTGTGCAGCATGGAGAGGTAGTACCCAGTACAGTAGCATGGCATGTGCAGCGTGGAAAGATAGTACCCAGTACAGCAGCATGGCCTGTGCAGCATGAAAAGGTAGTACCCAGTACAGTAGCATGGTCTGTGCAGCATGGAGAGGTAGTACACAGTACAGCAGCATGGACTGTGCAGCATGGAGAGGTAGTACCCAGTACAGTAGCATGGTCTGTGCAACATGGAGAGGTAGAACCCAATACAGCAGCATGGTCTGTGCAGCATGGAGAGGAAGTACCCAGTACAGCAGCATGGTCTGTGAAGCACGGAGAGGTAGTACCCAGTACAGTAGCATGCTCTGTGCAGCACGGAGAGGTAGTACCCAGTACAGCAGCATGGAGAGGTAGTACCCAGTACAGCAGCATGGTATGTGCAGCATGGAGAGGTAGTACCCAGTACAGCAGCATGGAGAGGTAGTACCCAGTACAGCAGCATGATCTGTGCAGCATGGAGAGGTAGTACCCAGTACAGCAGCATGGAGAGGTAGTACCCAGTACAGCAGCATGGTCTGTGCAGCATGGAGAGGTAGTACCCAGTACAGCAGCATGGTATGTGCAGCATGGAGAGGTAGTACCCAGTACAGCCTGTGCACTTTTTGGGGTGTCTGATGACCACTCCCTCACTCTAAGCTGTACCCCTGTGGTGGTATAATTAGGGGTGGCACTGACTAGGAAACATTAACCCTTCACTCACTGCCTCCCTGTCCAGGGACGATCTGCAGATATGACAGGAGGCTGATAGGAGTGATTGTCCTGTCCTGCAGGTGTTTTTCTGCTGAAGTTGCGGGGGTCACCTGGGGGTATCAGCAGTGGCTGGGGAGGATCTCTTCCTCCAGATGATGGGCCCTCTGTGGCTGGGGAGGATCTCTTCCTCCAGATGATGCACCCTCTGTGGCTGGGGAGGGTCTCCTCCTCCAGATGATGCACCCTCTGTGGCTGGGGAGGATCTCCTCCTCCAGATGATGGGCCCTCTGTGGCTGGGGAGGGTCTCCTCCTTCCAGATGATGGGCCCTCTGTGGCTGGGGAGGATCTCCTCCTCCAGATGATGCACCCTCTGTGGCTGGGGAGGATCTCCTCCTCCAGATGATGGGCCCTCTGTGGCTGGGGAGGGTCTCCTCCTTCCAGATGATGGGCCCTCTGTGGCTGGGGAGGATCTCCTCCTACAGATGATGCACCCTCTGTGGCTGGGGAGGATCTCCTCCTCCAGATGATGCACCCTCTGTGGCTGGGGAGGATCTCCTCCTCCAGATGATGAGCCCTCTGTGGCTGGGGAGGATCTCCTCCTCCACATGATGCACCCTCTGTAGCTGGGGAGGATCTCCTCCTCCAGATGATGAGCCCTCTGTGGCTGGGGAGGATCTCCTCCTCCAGATGATGCGCCCTCTGTGTCTGGGGAGGATCTCCTCCTTCCAGATGATGCACCCTCTGTGGCTGGGGAGGGTCTCCTCCTTCCAGATGATGGGCCCTCTGTGGCTGGGGAGGGTCTCCTCCTCCAGATGATGCACCCTCTGTGGCTGGGGAGGGTCTCCTCCTTCCAGATGATGGGCCCTCGTTGGCTGGGGAGGATCTTCTCCTTCGAGATGATGGGCCCTCTGTGGCTGAGGAGGGTCTCCTCCTCCAGATGATGCGCCCTCTGTGGCTGGGGAGGATCTCCTCCTCCAGATGATGGGCCATCTGTGGCTGGGGAGCATCTCCTCCTTCCAGATGATGGGCCCTCTGTGGCTGGGGAGGATCTCCTCCTCCAGATGATGAGCCCTCTGTGACTGGGGAGGATCTCCTCTTCCAGATGATGCACCCTCTGTGGCTGGGGAGGATCTCCTCCTCCAGATGATGGGCCCTCTGTGGCTGGGGAGGATCTCCTCTTCCAGATGATGCACCCTCTGTGGCTGGGGAGGATCTCCTCCTTCCAGATGATGCACCCTCTGTGGCTGGGGAGGGTCTCCTCCTTCCAGATGATGGGCCCTCCGTGGCTGGGGAGGGTCTCCTCCTCCAGATGATGCACCCTCTGTGGCTGGGGAGGGTCTCCTCCTTCCAGATGATGGGCCCTCTGTGGCTGGGGAGGATCTTCTCCTTCCAGATGATGGGCCCTCTGTGGCTGGGGAGGGTCTCCTCCTTCCAGATGATGGGCCCTCGTTGGCTGGGGAGGATCTTCTCCTTCCAGATGATGGGCCCTCTGTGGCTGGGGAGGGTCTCCTCCTCCAGATGATGCGCCCTCTGTGGCTGGGGAGGATCTCCTCCTCCAGATGATGGGCCCTCTGTGGCTGGGGAGGATCTCCTCCTTCCAGATGATGCACCCTCTGTGCCTGGGGAGGATCTCCTCCTCCAGATGATGAGCCCTCTGTGGCTGGGGAGGATCTCCTCCTCCAGATGATGAGCCGTCTGTGGCTGGGGAGGATCTCCTCTTCCAGATGTTGCACCCTCTGTGGCTGGGGAGGGTCCCCTCCTTCCAGATGATGGGCCCTCTGTGGCTGGGGAGGATCTCCTCCTCCAGATGATGGGCCCTCTGTGGCTGGGGAGGATCTCCTCCTCCAGATGATGGGCCCTCTGTGGCTGGCTAGGATCTCCTCCTCCAGATGATGCACCCTCTGTGGTTGGGGAGGGTCTCCTCCTCCAGATGATGCACCCTCTGTGGTTGGGGTGGGATCTCCTCCTCCAGATGATGGGCCCTCTGTGGCTGGGGAGGGACTCTTCCTCCAGATCATGGGCCCTCTTTGGCTGGGGAGGATCTTCTCCTCCAGATGATGGGCCCTCTGTGGCTGGATAGGATCTCCTCCTCCAGATGATGCACCCTCTGTGGCTGGGGAGGGTCTCCTCCTCCAGATGATGGGCCCTCTGTGGCTGGGTAGGATCTCCTCCTCCAGATGATGCACCCTCTGTGGCTGGGGAGGGTCTCCTCCTCCAGATGACGGGCCCTCTGCGGCTGGGGAGGGTCTCCTCCTTCCAGATGATGGGCCCTCTGTGGCTGGGGAGGGTCTCCTCCTCCAGATCATGGGCCCTCTGTGGCTGGGGAGGATCTCCTCCTCCAGATGATGGGCCCTCTGTGGCTGGGGACGGTCTCCTCCTCCAGATGATGGGCCCTCTGTGGCTGGGGAGGGTCTCCTCCTCCAGATGATGCACCCTCTGTGGTTGGGGTGGGATCTCCTCCTCCAGATGATGGGCCCTCTGTGGCTGGGGAGGGACTCTTCCTCCAGATGATGGGCCCTCTTTGGCTGGGGAGGATCTTCTCCTCCAGATGATGGGCCCTCTGTGGCTGGGTAGGATCTCCTCCTCCAGATGATGCACCCTCTGTGGCTGGGGAGGGTCTCCTCCTCCAGATGATGGGCCCTCTGTGGCTGGGTAGGATCTCCTCCTCCAGATGATGCACCCTCTGTGGCTGGGGAGGGTCTCCTCCTCCAGATGATGGGCCCTCTGTGGCTGGGTAGGATCTCCTCCTCCAGATGATGCACCCTCTGTGGCTGGGGAGGATCTTCTCCTCCAGATGACGGGCCCTCTGCGGCTGGGGAGGGTCTCCTCCTTCCAGATGATGGGCCCTCTGTGGCTGGGGAGGGTCTCCTCCTCCAGATCATGGGCCCTCTGTGGCTGGGGAGGGTCTCCTCCTCCAGATGATGGGCCCTCTGTGGCTGGGGAGGGTCTCCTCCTCCAGATGATGGGCCCTCTCTAGCTGGGGAGGATCTCCTCCTCCAGATGATGGGCCCTCTGTGGCTGGGGACGGTCTCCTCCTCCAGATGATGGGCCCTCTGTGGCTGGGGAGGATCTCCTCCTCCAGATGATGGGCCCTCTGTGGCTGGGGAGGGTCTCCTCCTCCAGATGATGGGCCCTCTGTGGCTGGGGAGGATCTCCTCCTCCAGCTGATGAGCCCTCTGTGGCTGGGGAGGATCTCCTCCTTCAGATGATGCACCCTCTGTGGCTGGGGAAGATCTCCTCCTCCAGATGATGGGCCCTCTGTGGCCGGGGAGGGTCTTCTCCAGATGATGCACCCTCTGTGGCTGGGGAGGGTCTCCTCCTCCAAATGATGCGCCCTCTGTGGCTGGGGAGGATCTCCTCCAGATGAGGAGCCCTCTGTGGCTGAGGAGGATCTCCTCCTCCAGATGATGGCTGGGTGGGATCTCCTCCTTCCGATGATGGGCCCTCTGTGGCTGAGGAGGATCTCCTCCTCCAGATGATGGGCCTTCTGTGGCTGGGGAGGATCTCCTCTTTCCAGATGATGCACCCTCTGTGGCTGGGGAGGATCTCCTCCTCCAGATGATGCACCCTCTGTGGCTGGGGAGGATCTCCTCCTCCAGATGATGGGCCCAATGTGGCTGGGGAGGGTCTCCTCCTTCCAGATGATGGGCCCTCTTTGGCTGGGGAGGATCTCCTCCTCCAGATGATGAGCCCTCTGTGGCTGGGGAGGATCTCCTCCTTCAGATGATGCACCCTCTGTGGCTGGGCAGGATCTGCGCCTCCAGATCATGGGTCCTCTGTGGCTGGGTATGGTCGCCTCCTTCCAGATGATGGGCCCTCTGTGGCTGGGGAGAATCTCCTCCTTCAAATGAGGAGCCCTCTGTGGCTGAGGAGGATCACCTCCTCCAGATGATGGCTGGGTGGGATCTCCTCCTTCCGATGATGGGCCCTCTGTGGCTGAGGAGGATCTCCTCCTCCAGATGATGGGCCTTCTGTGGCTGGGGAGGATCTCCTCTTTCCAGATGATGCACCCTCTGTGGCTGGGGAGGATCTCCTCCTCCAGATGATGCACCCTCTGTGGCTGGGGAGGATCTCCTCCTCCAGATGATAGGCCCAATGTGGCTGGGGAGGGTCTCCTCCTTCCAGACGATGGGCCCTCTTTGGCTGGGGAGGATCTCCTCCTCCAGATGATGAGCCCTCTGTGGCTGGGGAGGATCTCCTCCTTCAGATGATGCACCCTCTGTGGCTGGGCAGGATCTCATCCTCCAGATCATGAGTCCTCTGTGGCTGGGTATGGTCGCCTCCTTCCAGATGATGGGCCCTCTGTGGCTGGGGAGGATCTCCTCCTCCAAATGATGAGCCCTCTGTGGCTGGGGAGGATCTCCTCTTCCAGATGATGCACACTCTGTGGCTGGGGAGGATCTTCTCCTCCAGATGATGCACCCTCTGTGGCTGGGGAGGATCTCCTCCTCCAGATGATGGGCCCTCTGTGGCTGGGGAGGATCTCCTCCTTCCAGATGATGGGACCTCTGTGGCTGGGGAGGATCTCCTCCTCCAGATGATGAGCCCTCTGTGGCTGGGGAGGATCTCCTCCTCCAGATGATGGGTCCTCTGTGGCTGGGTAGGGTCGCCTCCTTCCAGATGATGGGCCCTCTGTGGCTGGGGAGGATCTCCTCCTCCAGATGATGAGCCCTCTGTCGCTGAGGAGGATCTCCTCCTCCAGATGATGGGCCCTCTGTCGCTGGGGGGGATCTCCTCCATCCAGATGATGCACCCTCTGTGGCTGGGAAGGATCTGCTCCTCCAAATGATGAGCCCTCTGTGGCTGGGGAGGATCTCCTCTTCCAGAATGATGCACCCTCTGTGGCTGGGGAGGATCTCCTCCTCCAGATGATGCACCCTCTGTGGCTGGGGAGGATCTCCTCCTCCAGATGATGGGCCCTCTGTGGCTGGGGAGGATCTCCTCCTTCCAGATGATGGGCCCTCTGTGGCTGGGGAGGATCTTCTCCTTCCAGATGATGGGCCCTCTGTGGCTGGGGAGGGTCTCCTCCTCCAGATGATGTGCCCTCTGTGGCTGGGGAGGATCTCCTCCTCCAGATGATGAGCCCTCTGTGGCTGAGGAGGATCTCCTCCTCCAGATGATGGGCCTTCTGTGGCTGGGGAGGATCGCCTCCTTCCAGATGATGGGCCCTCTGTGGCTGGGGAGGATCTCTTCCTCCAAATGATGAGCCCTCTGTGGCTGGGGAGGATCTCCTCTTCCAGATGATGCGCCCTCTGTGGCTGGGGAGGATCTCCTCCTCCAGATGATGGGCCCTCTGTGGCTGGGGAGGATCTCCTCCTTCCAGATGATGGGCCCTCTGTGGCTGGGTAGGATCTCCTCCTCCAGATGATGAGCCCTCTGTCGCTGGGGAGGATCTCCTCCTTCCAGATGATGCACATTCTGTGGCTGGGGAGGATCTCCTCCTCCAAATGATGAGCCCTCTGTGGCTGGGGAGGATCTCCTCTTCCAGAATGATGCACCCTCTGTGGCTGGGGAGGATCTCCTCCTCCAGATGATGCACCCTCTGTGGCTGGGGAGGATCTCCTCCTTCCAGATGATGGGCCCTCTGTGGCTGGGGAGGATCTTCTCCTCCAGATGATGAGCCCTCTGTGGCTGGGGAGGATCTCCTCCTCCAGATGATGCACCCTCTGTGGCTGGGGAGGATCTCCTCCTCCAGATGATGGGTCCTCTGTGGCTGGGTAGGATCTCCTCCTTCCAGATGATGGGCCCTCTGTGGCTGGGGAGGATCTCCTCCTCCAGATGATGAGCCCTCTGTGGCTGGAGAGGATCTCCTCCAGATAATGGGCCCTCTGTCGCTGGGGAGGATCTCCTCCTTCCAGATGATACACCTTCTGTGGCTGGGGAGGATCTCCTCCTCCAGATGATGGGCTGCTGGAAACAATTATATTGATAACAGTATTGTGCGTCAGATCCGTGTTCAGGGTGCACCTCATGTGTATATTGTACAGCAGACAAAAGAGCCTGTGCTGCATGGAGTGGTAGTACCCAGTACAGCAGCATGGTCTGTGCAGCATGGAAAGGTAGTACCCAGTACAGCAGCATGGTCTGTGCAGCATGGAAAGGTAGCACCCAGAAGAGCAGCATGGTCTGTGCAGCATGGTAAGGTAGTACCCAGTACAGCAGCATGATCTGTGCAGCATGGAGAGAAAGTACCCAGTACAGCAGCATGGTCTGTACAGCATGGAGAGGTAGTACCCAGTACAGCAGCATGGCATGTGCAGCATGGAAAGATAGTACCCAGTACAGCAGCATGGCATGTGCAGCATGAAAATGTAGTACCCAGTACAGTAGCATGGCCTGTGCAGCATGAAAAGGTAGTACCCAGTACAGCAGCATGGTCTGTGCAGCATGGAGAGGTAGTACACAGTACAGTAGCATGGTCTGTGCAACATCGAGAGGTAGAACCCAATACAGCAGCATGGTCTGTGCAGCATGGAGAGGAAGTACCCAGTACAGCAGCATGGCATATGCAGCATGGAAAGGTAGTACCCAATACAGCAGCATGGCATATGCAGCATGAAAAGGTAGTACACAGTACAGCAGTATGGTCTGTGCAGCATAGAAAGGTACAGTACAGCAGCATGGTCTGTGCAGCATGGAGAGGTAGTACCCAGTACAGCAGCATGGTCTGTGCAGTATTGAGAGGTAGTACCCAGTACAGCAGCATGGCATGTGCAGCATGAAAAGGTAGTATCCAGTACAGTAGCATGGTCTGTACAACTTCAAGAGGTAGTACCCAGTACAGGAACATGGTCTGTGCAGCATGGAGAGGTAGTACCAAGTACAAGAGCATGGTCTGTGCAGCATGGAGAGGTAGTACCCAGTACAGCAGCATGGTCTGTGCAGCAGTGAGAGGTAGTACCCAGTACAAGAGCATGGTCTGTGCAGCATGGAGAGGTAGTACCCAGTACAGCAGCATGGTCTGTGCAGCATTGAGAGGTAGTACCCAGTACAGTAGCATGGTCTGTGCAGCACGGAGAGGTAGTACAGCAGCATAGAGAGGTAGTACCCAGTACAGCAGCATGGTCTGTGCAGCATGGAGAGGTAGTATCCAGTACAACAGCTTGGCCTGTGCAGGATGAAGAGGTAGTACCCAGTACAACAGCATGGTCTGTGCAGCATGGAGAGGTAGTACCCAGTACAGCAGCATGGTCTGTGCAGCATGGAGAGGTAGTACCCAGTACAGCAGCATGGTCTGTGCAGCATGGAGAGGTAGTACCCAGTACAGCAGCATGGTCTGTGCAGCATGGAGAGGTAGTACCCAGTACAGCAGCATGGTCTGTGCAGCATGGAGAGGTAGTACCCAGTACAGTAGCATGCTCTGTGCAGCACGGAGAGGTAGTACCCAGTACAGCAGCATGGAGAGGTAGTACCCAGTACAGCTGCATGGAGAGGTAGTACCCAGTACAGCTGCATGGAGAGGTAGTACCCAGTACAGCAGCATGGAAAGGTAGTACCCAGTACAGCAGCATGGTCTGTGCAGCATGGAGAGGTAGTACCCAGTACAGCCTGTACACTTTTTGGGGTGTCTGATGACCACTCCCTCACTCTAAGCTGTACCCCTGTGGTGGTATAATTAGGGGTGGCACTGACTAGGATACATTAACCCTTCACTCACTGCCTCCCTGTCCAGGGACGATCTGCAGATATGACAGGAGGCTGATAGGAGTGATTGTCCTGTCCTGCAGGTGTTTTGCTGCTGAAGTTGCGGGGGTCACCTGGGGGTATCAGCTGTGGCTGGGGAGGGTCTCTTCCTCCAGATGATGGGCCTTCTGTGGCTGGGGAGGATCTCCTCCTTCCAGATGATGGGCCCTCTGTGGCTGGGGAGGATCTCCTCCTCCTGATGATGGGCCCTCTGTGGCTGGGGAGGATCTCCTCCTCCAGATGATGCGCCCTCTGTGGCTGGCGAGGATCTCCTCCTCCAGATGATGCACCCTCTGTGGCTGGGGAGGATCTCCTCCTTCCAGATGATGGGCCCTCTGTGGCTGGGGAGGATCTTTTCCTCCAGATGATGAGCCCTCTGTGGCTGGGGAGGATCTCCTCCTCCAGATGATGCGCCCTCTGTGGCTGGGGAGGGTCTCCTCCAGATGATGCACCCTCTGTGGCTGGGGAGGGTCTCCTCCTCCAGATGATGTGCCCTGTGTGGCTGGGGAGGGTCTCCTCCTCAAGATGATGGGCCCTCTTTGTCTGGGGAGGATCTCCTCCTCCAAATGATAAGCCCTCTGTGGCTGGGGAGGATCTCCTCCTCCAGATGATGAGCCCTCTGTGGCTGAGGAGGATCTCCTCCTCCAGATGATGGGCCTTCTGTGGCTGGGGAGGATCTCCTCCTTCCAGATGATGGGCCCTCTGTGGCTGGGGAGGGTCTCCGCCTCCAGATGGTCCGCCCTCTGTGGCTGGGGAGGATCACCTCCTCCAGATGATGGTCCCAATGTGGCTGGGGAGGGTCTCCTCCTTCCAGATGATGGGCCCTCTGTGGCTGGGGAGGATCTCCTCCTCCAGATGATGCACCCTCTGTGGCTGGGGAGGATCTCCTCCTCCAGATCATGGGTCCGCTGTGGCTGGGTATGGTCGCCTCCTTCCAGATGATGGGCCCTTTGTGGCTGGGGAGGGTCTCCTCCAGATGATGCACCCTCTGTGGCTGGGGAGGATCTCCTCCTTCCAGATGATGGGCCCTCTGTGGCTGGGGAGGATCTTCTCCTTCCAGATGATGGGCCATCTGTGGCTGGGGAGGGTCTCCTCCTCCAGATGATGCGCCCTCTGTGGCTGGGGAGGATCTCCTCCAGATGATGCACCCTCTGTGGCTGGGGAGGATCTCCTCCTTCCAGATGATGGGCCCTCTGTGGCTGAGGAGGATCACCTCCTCCAGATGATGGTCCCAATGTGGCTGGGGAGGGTCTCCTCCTTCCAGATGATGGGCCCTCTGTGGCTGGGGAGGATCTCCTCCTCCAGATGATGAGCCCTCTGTGGCTGGGGAGGATCACCTCCTCCAGATGATGGGCCTTCTGTGGCTGGGGAGGATCTCCTCCTTCCAGATGATGCACCCTCTGTGGCTGGGGAGGATCTCCTCCTCCAGATGATGCACCCTCTGTGGCTGGGGAGGATCACCTCCTCCAGATGATGGTCCCAATGTGGCTGGGGAGGGTCTCCTCCTTCTAGATGATGGGCCCTCTGTGGCTGGGGAGGATCTCCTCCTCCAGATGATGAGCCCTCTGTGGCTGGGGAGGATCTCCTCCTTCAGATGATGCACCCTCTGTGGCTGGGGAGGATCTCCTCCTCCAGATCATGGGTCCGCTGTGGCTGGGCATGGTCGCCTCCTTCCAGATGATGGGCCCTTTGTGGCTGGGGAGGGTCTCCTCCAGATGATGCACCCTCTGTGGCTGGGGAGGATCTCCTCCTTCCAGATGATGGGCCCTCTGTGGCTGGGGAGGATCTTCTCCTTCCAGATGATGGGCCCTCTGTGGCTGGGGAGGATCTTCTCCATCCAGATGATGGGCCATCTGTGGCTGGGGAGGGTCTCCTCCTCCAGATGATGCGCCCTCTGTGGCTGGGGAGGATCTCCTCCTTCCAGATGATGCACCCTCTGTGGCTGGGGAGGATCTCCTCCTCCAGATGATGCACCCTCTGTGGCTGGGGAGGATCACCTCCTCCAGATGATGGTCCCAATGTGGCTGGGGAGGGTCTCCTCCTTCCAGATGATGGGCCCTCTGTGGCTGGGGAGGATCTCCTCCTCCAGATGATGAGCCCTCTGTGGCTGGGGAGGATCTCCTCCTTCAGATGATGCACCCTCTGTGGCTGGGGAGAATCTCCTCCTCCAGATCATGGGTCCGCTGTGGCTGGGTATGGTCGCCTCCTTCCAGATGATGGGCCCTTTGTGGCTGGGGAGGGTCTCCTCCAGATGATGCACCCTCTGTGGCTGTGGAGGATCTCCTCCTTCAAGATGATGGGCCCTCTGTGGCTGGGGAGGATCATCTCCTTCCAGATGATGGGCCATCTGTGGCTGGGGAGGGTCTCCTCCTCCAGATGATGCGCCCTCTGTGGTTGGGGAGGATCTCCTCCAGATGATGCACCCTCTGTGGCTGGGGAGGATCTCCTCCTTCCAGATGATGGGCCCTCTGTGGCTGGGGAGGATCTTCTCCTTCCAGATGATGGGCCCTCTGTGGCTGGGGAGGGTCTCCTCCTCCAGATGATGCGCCCTCTGTATCTGGGGAGGATCTCCTCCTCCAGATGATGAGCCCTCTGTGGCTGAGGAGGATCTCCTCCTCCAGATGATGGGCCTTCTGTGGCTGGGGAGGATCTCCTCCTTCCAGATGATGCACCCTCTGTGGCTGGGGAGGATCTCCTCCTCCAGATAATGCACCCTCTGTGGCTGGGGAGGATCACCTCCTCCAGATGATGGTCCCAATGTGGCTGGGGAGGGTCTCCTCCTTCTAGATGATGGGCCCTCTGTGGCTGGGGAGGATCTCCTCCTCCAGATGATGAGCCCTCTGTGGCTGGGGAGGATCTCCTCCTTCAGATGATGCACCCTCTGTGGCTGGGGAGGATCTCCTCCTCCAGATCATGGGTCCGCTGTGGCTGGGTATGGTCGCCTCCTTCCAGATGATGGGCCCTTTGTGGCTGGGGAGGGTCTCCTCCAGATGATGCACCCTCTGTGGCTGGGGAGGATCTCCTCCTTCCAGATGATGGGCCCTCTGTGGCTGGGGAGGATCTTCTCCTTCCAGATGATGGGCCATCTGTGGCTGGGGAGGGTCTCCTCCTCCAGATGATGCGCCCTCTGTGGTTGGGGAGGATCTCCTCCTCCTGATGATGGGCCCTCTGTGGCTGGGGAGGATCTCCTCCTCCAGATGATGCGCCCTCTGTGGCTGGCGAGGATCTCCTCCTCCAGATGATGCACCCTCTGTGGCTGGGGAGGATCTCCTCCTTCCAGATGATGGGCCCTCTGTGGCTGGGGAGGATCTTTTCCTCCAGATGATGAGCCCTCTGTGGCTGGGGAGGATCTCCTCCTCCAGATGATGAGCCCTCTGTGGCTGGGGAGGGTCTCCTCCAGATGATGCACCCTCTGTGGCTGGGGAGGGTCTCCTCCTCCAGATGATGGGCCCTGTGTGGCTGGGGAGGGTCTCCTCCTCAAGATGATGGGCCCTCTTTGTCTGGGGAGGATCTCCTCCTCCAAATGATAAGCCCTCTGTGGCTGGGGAGGATCTCCTCCTCCAGATGATGAGCCCTCTGTGGCTGAGGAGGATCTCCTCCTCCAGATGATGGGCCTTCTGTGGCTGGGGAGGATCTCCTCCTTCCAGATGATGGGCCCTCTGTGGCTGGGGAGGGTCTCCTCCTCCAGATGGTCCGCCCTCTGTGGCTGGGGAGGATCACCTCCTCCAGATGATGGTCCCAATGTGGCTGGGGAGGGTCTCCTCCTTCCAGATGATGGGCCCTCTGTGGCTGGGGAGGATCTCCTCCTCCAGATGATGAGCCCTCTGTGGCTGAGGAGGATCTCCTCCTTCAGATGATGCACCCTCTGTGGCTGGGGAGGATCTCCTCCTCCAGATCATGGGTCCGCTGTGGCTGGGTATGGTCGCCTCCTTCCAGATGATGGGCCCTTTGTGGCTGGGGAGGGTCTCCTCCAGATGATGCACCCTCTGTGGCTGGGGAGGATCTCCTCCTTCCAGATGATGGGCCCTCTGTGGCTGGGAAGGATCTTCTCCTTCCAGATGATGGGCCATCTGTGGCTGGGGAGGGTCTCCTCCTCCAGATGATGCGCCCTCTGTGGCTGGGGAGGATCTCCTCCTTCCAGATGATGCACCCTCTGTGGCTGGGGAGGATCTCCTCCTCCAGATGATGCACCCTCTGTGGCTGGGGAGGATCACCTCCTCCAGATGATGGTCCCAATGTGGCTGGGGAGGGTCTCCTCCTTCCAGATGATGGGCCCTCTGTGGCTGGGGAGGATCTCCTCCTCCAGATGATGGTCCCAATGTGGCTGGGGAGGATCTCCTCCTCCAGATCATGGGTCTGCTGTGGCTGGGTATGGTCGCCTCCTTCCAGATGATGGGCCCTCTGTGGCTGGGGAGGATCTCCTCCTCCAGATGATGGGCCCTCTGTCGCTGGGGAGGATCTCCTCCTCCAGATGATGGGCCCTCTGTTGCTGGGGAGGATCTCCTCCTCCAGATGATGGACCCACTGTCGCTGGGGAGGATCTCCTCCTCCAGATGATGGGCCCTCTGTGGCTGGGGAGGATCTCCTCCTCCAGATGATGCACCCTCTGTGGTTGGGGAGGATCTCCTCCTCCAGATGATGGGCCCTCTGTGGCTGGGGAGGATCGCCTCCTTCCATATAATGTGCCCTCTGTGGCTGGAGACGGTCGTCTCCTCCAGATGATGCACACTCTGTGGCTGGGGAGGATCTCCTCCTTCACATGATGAGCCGTCTGTGGCTGGGGAAAATATCCTCCTCCAAATGATGAGCCCTCTGTGGCTGGGGAGGGTCTTCTCCTTCCAGATGATGCACCCTCTGTGGCTGGGGAGGATCTCCTCCTCCAGATGATGCACCCTCTGTGGCTGGGGAGGATCTCCTCCTCCAGATGATGGGCCCAATGTGGCTGGGGAGGGTCTCCTCCTTCCAGATGATGGGCCCTCTGTGGCTGGGGAGGATCTCCTCCTCCAGATGATGAGCCCTCTGTGGCTGGGGAGGATCTCCTCCTTCAGATGATGCACCCTCTGTGGCTGGGGAGGATCTCCTCCTCCAGATCATGGGTCTGCTGTGGCTGGGTATGGTCGCCTCCTTCCAGATGATGGGCCCTCTGTGGCTGGGGAGGGTGTTCTCCTTCCAGATGATGGGCCCTCTGTCGCTGGGGAGGATCTCCTCCTCCAGATGATGGACCCACTGTCGCTGGGGAGGATCTCCTCCTCCAGATGATGCACCCTCTGTGGTTGGGGAGGATCTCCTCCTCCAGATGATTGGCCCTCTGTGGCTGGGGAGGATCGCCTCCTTCCATATAATGTGCTCTCTGTGGCTGGAGAAGGTCGTCTCCTCCAGCTGATGCACCCTCGGTGGCTGGGGATGGTCTCTTCCTCCAGATGATGGGCCCTCTGTGGCTGAGGAGGATCTCTACCTCCAGATGATGAGCCCTCTGTGGCTGGGGAGGGTCTCCTCCTCCGGATGATGCACCCTCTGTGGCTGGGGAGGATCTCCTCCTTCAGATGATGCACCCTCTGTGGCTGGGGAGGATCTTCTCCTCCAGATCATGGGTCCGCTGTGGCTGGGTATGGTCGCCTCCTTCCAGATGATGGGCCCTTTGTGGCTGGGGAGGGTCTCCTCCAGATGATGCACCCTCTGTGGCTGGGGAGGATCTCCTCCTTCCAGATGATGGGCCCTCTGTGGCTGGGGAGGATCTTCTCCTTCCAGATGATGGGCCATCTGTGGCTGGGGAGGGTCTCCTCCTTCAGATGATGCGCCCTCTGTTGTTGGGGAGGATCTCCTCCTCCAGATGATGAGCCCTCTGTGGCTGAGGAGGATCTCCTCCTCCAGATGATGGGCCTTCTGTGGCTGGGGAGGATCTCTTCCTTCCAGATGATGCACCCTCTGTGGCTGGGGATGATCTCCTCCTCCAGATGATGCACCCTCTGTGGCTGGGGAGGATCACCTCCTCCAGATGATGGTCCCAATGTGGCTGGGGAGGATCTCCTCCTCCAGATGATGAGCCCTCTGTGGCTGGGGAGGATCTCCTCCTCCAGATCATGGGTCCGCTGTGGCTGGGTATGGTCGCCTCCTTCCAGATGATGGGCCCTTTGTGGCTGGGGAGGGTCTCCTCCAGATGATGCACCCTCTGTGGCTGGGGAGGATCTCCTCCTTCCAGATGATGGGCCCTCTGTGGCTGGGGAGGATCTTCTCCTTCCAGATGATGGGCCATCTGTGGCTTGGGAGGGTCTCCTCCTCCAGATGATGCGCCCTCTGTGGTTGGGGAGGATCTCCTCCTCCAGATGATGAGCCCTCTGTGGCTGAGGAGGATCTCCTCCTCCAGATGATGGGCCTTCTGTGGCTGGGGAGGATCTCCTCCTTCCAGATGATGCACCCTCTGTGGCTGGGGATGATCTCCTCCTCCAGATGATGCACCCTCTGTGGCTGGGGAGGATCACCTCCTCCAGATGATGGTCCCAATGTGGCTGGGGAGGATCTCCTCCTCCAGATGATGAGCCCTCTGTGGCTGGGGAGGATCTCCTCCTCCAGATCATGGGTCCGCTGTGGCTGGGTATGGTCGCCTCCTTCCAGATGATGGGCCCTTTAAGGCTGGGGAGGGTCTTCTCCTTCCAGATGATGCGCCCTCTGTGGCTGGGGAGGATCTCCTCCTCCAGATGATGGGCCCTCTGTCGCTGGGGAGGATCTCCTCCTCCAGATGATGCACCCTCTGTCGCTGGGGAGGATCTCCTCCTCCAGATGATGGGCCCTCTGTGGCTGGGGAGGATCTCCTCCTCCAGATGATGCACCCTCTGTGGCTGGGGAGGATCTCTTCCTCCAGATGAGGTGCCCTCTGTAGTTGGGGAGGATCTCCTGCTCCAGATGATGAGCCCTCTGTGGCTGGGGAGGATCGCCTCCTTCCATATAATGTGCTCTCTGTGGCTGGAGAAGGTCGTCTCCTCCAGATGAAGCACACTCTGTGGCTGGGGAGGATCTCCTCCTCCAGATGATGAGCCATCTGTGACTGGGGAGGGTCTTCTCCTTCCAGATGATGGGCCCCCTGTGGCTGGGGAGGATCTCCTCCTCCAGATGATGAGCCCTCTGTGGCTGGGGAGGGTCTTCTCCTTCCAGATGATGCGCCCTCTGTGGCTGGGGAAGATCTCCTCCCCCAGATGATGAGCCTTCTGTGGCTGGGGAGTAACTCCTCCTCCAGATGATGGGCCCTCTGTGGCTGGGGAGGATCTCCTCCTCCAGATGATGAGCCCTCTTTGGCTAGGGAAGGTCTTCTCCTTCTAGATGATGCGCCCTCTGTGGCTGGGGAGGGTCGCCTCCTTCCAGATGATGCGCCCTTTGTGGCTGTGGTGGGTCGCCTCCTTACAGTTGATGGGCCCTCTGTGGCTGGGGAGGGTCGCCTCCTTCCAGATGATGCGCCCTCTGTGGCTGGGGAGGGTCGCCTCCTTCCAGATGATGGGCCTTCTGTGACTGGGGAGGGTCTCCTCCTTCCAGAATATGGGCCCTCTGTGGCTGGGGAGGATCTCCTCTTTCAGATGATGCACCCTCTGTGGCTGAGGAGGATCTCCTCCTCCAGATGATGGGCCCAATGTGGCTGGGGAGGGTCTCCTCCTTCCAGATGATGGGCCCTCTGTGGCTGGGGAGGATCTCTTCCTCCAGATGATGAGCCCTCTGTGGCTCGGGAGGATCTCCTCCTCCAGATGATGCACCCTCTGTGGCTGGGGAGGATCTCCTCCTCCAGATGATGCACCCTCTGTGGCTGGGGAGGATCTCCTCCTCCAGATGATGTGCCCTCTGTGGCTGGAGACGGTCGTCTCCTCCAGATGATGCACACTCTGTGGCTGGGGAGGATCTCCTCCTTCACATGATGAGCCGTCTGTGGCTGGGGAAAATATCCTCCTCCAAATGATGAGCCCTCTGTGGCTGGGGAGGGTCTTCTCCTTCCAGATGATGCACCCTCTGTGGCTGGGGAGATTCTCCTCCTCCAGATGATGCACCCTTTGTGGCTGGGGAGGATCTCCTCCTCCAGATGATGGGCCCAATGTGGCTGGGGAGGGTCTCCTCCTTCCAGATGATGGGCCCTCTGTGGCTGGGGAGGATCTCCTCCTCCAGATGATGAGCCCTCTGTGGCTGGGGAGGATCTCCTCCTTCAGATGATGGTCCCAATGTGGCTGGGGAGGATCTCCTCCTCCAGATCATGGGTCTGCTGTGGCTGGGTATGGTCGCCTCCTTCCAGATGATGGGCCCTCTGTGGCTGGGGAGGATCTCCTCCTCCAGATGATGGGCCCTCTGTCGCTGGGGAGGTTCTCCTCCTCCAGATGATGGGCCCTCTGTCGCTGGGGAGGATCTCCTCCTCCAGATGATGGACCCACTGTCGCTGGGGAGGATCTCCTCCTCCAGATGATGGGCCCTCTGTGGCTGGGGAGGATCTCCTCCTCCAGATGATGCACCCTCTGTGGTTGGGGAGGATCTCCTCCTCCAGATGATGGGCCCTCTGTGGCTGGGGAGGATCGCCTCCTTCCATATAATGTGCCCTCTGTGGCTGGAGACGGTCGTCTCCTCCAGATGATGCACACTCTGTGGCTGGGGAGGATCTCCTCCTTCATATGATGAGCCGTCTGTGGCTGGGGAAAATATCCTCCTCCAAATGATGAGCCCTCTGTGGCTGGGGAGGGTCTTCTCCTTCCAGATGATGCACCCTCTGTGGCTGGGGAGGATCTCCTCCTCCAGATGATGCACCCTCTGTGGCTGGGGAGGATCTCCTCCTCCAGATGATGGGCCCAATGTGGCTGGGGAGGGTCTCCTCCTTCCAGATGATGGGCCCTCTGTGGCTGGGGAGGATCTCCTCCTTCAGATGATGCACCCTCTGTGGCTGGGGAGGATCTCCTCCTCCAGATCATGGGTCTGCTGTGGCTGGGTATGGTCGCCTCCTTCCAGATGATGGGCCCTCTGTGGCTGGGGAGGGTGTTCTCCTTCCAGATGATGGGCCCTCTGTCGCTGGGGAGGATCTCCTCCTCCAGATGATGGACCCACTGTCGCTGTGGAGGATCTCCTCCTCCAGATGATGCACCCTCTGTGGTTGGGGAGGATCTCCTCCTCCAGATGATGGGCCCTCTGTGGCTGGGGAGGATCGCCTCCTTCCATATAATGTGCTCTCTGTGGCTGGAGAAGGTCGTCTCCTCCAGCTGATGCACCCTCGGTGGCTGGGGATGGTCTCTTCCTCCAGATGATGGGCCCTCTGTGGCTGGGGAGGATCTCTACCTCCAGATGATGAGCCCTCTGTGGCTGGGGAGGGTCTCCTCCTCCGGATGATGCACCCTCTGTGGCTGGGGAGGATCTCCTCCTCCAGATGATGCGCCCTCTGTGTCTGGGGAGGATCTCCTCCTCCAGATGATGAGCCCTCTGTGGCTGGGGAGGATCTCCTCCTTCCAGATGATGGGCCCTCTGTGGCTGGGGAGGGTCTCCTCCTCCAGATGATGCACCCTCTGTGGCTGGGGAAGGTCTCCTCCTTCCAGATGATGGGCCCTCTGTGGCTGGGGAGGGTCTCCTCCTTCCAGATGATGAGCCCTCTGTGGCTGGGGAGGATCTTCTCCTTCCAGATGATGGGTCCTCTGTGGCTGGGGAGGGTCTCCGCCTCCAGATGATGCGCCCTCTGTGGCTGGGGAGGATCTCCTCCTCCAGATGATGGGCCCTCTGTGGCTGGGGAGGATCTCCTCCTTCCAGATGATGGGCCCTCTGTGGCTGAGTAGGGTCGCCTCCTTCCAGATGATGCATCTTCTGTGGCTGGGGAGGATCTCCTCCTCCAGATGATGGGCTGCTGGAAACAATTATATTGATAACAGTATTGTGCGTCAGATCCGTGTTCAGGGTGCACCTCATGTGTATATTGTACAGCAGACAAAAGAGCATGTGCTGCATGGAGTGGTAGTACCCAGTACAGCAGCATGGTCTGTGCAGCATGGAAAGGTAGTACCCAGTACAGCAGCATGGTCTGTGCAGCATGGAAAGGTAGAACCCAGTACAGCAGCATGGTCTGTGCAGCATGGAAAGGTAGCACCCAGTACAGCAGCATGATCTGTGCAGCATGGAGAGGTAGTACCCAGTACAGCAGCATGGCATGTGCAGCATAAAAATGTAGTACCCAGTACAGTAGCATGGCCTGTGCAGCATGAAAAGGTAGTACCCAGTACAGCAGCATGGTCTGTGCAACATCGAGAGGTAGAACCCAATACAGCAGCATGGTCTGTGCAGCATGGAGAAGTACCCAGTACAGCAGCATGGCATATGCAGCATGGAAAGGTAGTACACAGTACAGCAGCATGGTCTGTGCAGCATGGAAAGGTAGCACCCAGTACAGCAGCATGGTCTGTGCAGCATGGAGAGGTAGTACCCAGTACAGCAGCATGGCATGTGCAGCATGAAAAGGTAGTACGCAGTACAGTAGCATGGTCTGTACAACTTCAAGAGGTAGTACCCAGTACAGGAACATGGTCTGTGCAGCATGGAGAGGTAGTACCCAGTACAGCAGCGTGGTCTGTGCAGCAGTGAGAGGTAGTACCCAGTACAAGAGTATGGTCTGTGCAGCATGGAGAGGTAGTACCCAGTTCAGCAGCATGGTCTGTGCTGCATGGTCTGTGCAGCATTGAGAGGTAGTACCCAGTACAGTAGCATGGTCTGTGCAGCACGGAGAGGTAGTACAGCAGCATAGAGAGGTAGTACCCACTACAGCGGCATGGTCTCTGCAGCATGGAGAGCTAGTAACTAGTACAACAGCATGGCCTGTGCAGCATGAAGAGGTAGTACCCAGTACAGCAGCATTGTCTGTGCAGCATGGAGAGGTAGTACCCAGTACAGCAGCATGGTCTGTGCAGCATGGAGAGGAAGTACCCAGTACAACAGCATGGCCTGTGCAGCATGAAGAGGTAGTACCCAGTACAGCAGCATGGTCTGTGCAGCATGGAGAGGTAGTACCCAGTACAGCAGCATGGTCTGTGCAGCATGGAGAGGTAGTACCCAGTACAGCAGCATGGTCTGTGCAGCATGGAGAGGTAGTACCCAGTACAGCAGCATGGTCTGTGCAGCATGGAGAGGTAGTACCCAGTACAGCAGCATGGTCTGTGCAGCACGGAGAGTTAGTACCCAGTACAGCAGCATGGAGAGGTAGTACCCAGTACAGCAGCATGGAGAGGTAGTACCCAGTACAGCAGCATGGTCTGTGCAGCATGGAGAGGTAGTACCCAGTACAGCAGCATGGTCTGTGCAGCATGGAGAGGTAGTACCCAGTACAGCAGCATGGTCTGTGCAGCATGGAGAGGTAGTACCCAGTACAGTAGCATGCTCTGTGCAGCACGGAGAGTTAGTACCCAGTACAGCAGCATGGAGAGGTAGTACCCAGTACAGCAGCATGGGGAGGTAGTACCCAGTACAGCAGCATGGCCTGTGCAGCATGGAGAGGTAGTACCCAGTACAGCAGCATGGTCTGTGCAGCATGGAGAGGTAGTACCCAGTACAGCCTGTGCACTTTTTGGGGTGTCTGATGACCACTCCCTCACTCTAAGCTGTACCCCTGTGGTGGTATAATTAGGGGTGGCACTGACTAGGAAACATTAACCCTTCACTCACTGCCTCCCTGTCCAGGGACGATCTGCAGATATGACAGGAGGCTGATAGGAGTGATTGTCCTGTCCTGCAGGTGTTTTTCTGCTGAAGTTGCGGGGGTCACCTGGGGGTATCAGCAGTGGCTGGGGAGGGTCTCCTCCTCCAGATGATGGGCCCTCTGTGGCTGGGGAGGATCTCCTCCTCCAGATGATGCACCCTCTGTGGCTGGGGAGGATCTCCTCCTCCAGATGATGCACCCTCTGTGGCTGGGGAGGATCTCCTCCTCCAGATGATGCACCCTCTGTGGCTGGGGAGGATCTCCTCCTCCAGATGATGCACCCTCTGTGGCTGGGGAGGGTCTCCTCCTCCAGATGATGGGCCTTCTGTGGCTGGGGAGGATCTCCTCCTCCAGATGATGCACCCTCTGTGGATGGGGAGGGTCTCCTCCTCCAGATGATGAGCCCTCTGTGGCTGGGGAGGATCTCCTCCTCCAGATGATGGGCCCTCTGTGGCTGGGGAGGATCTCCTCCTCCAGATGATGCACCCTCTGTGGCTGGGGAGGATCTCCTCCTCCAGATGATAGGCCTTCTGTGGCTGGGGAGGATCTCCTCCTCCAGATGATGCACCCTCTGTGGCTGGGGAGGATCTCCTCCTCCAGATGATGGGCCCTCTGTGGATGGGGAGGATCTCCTGCTCCAGATGATGCACCCTCTATGGCTGGGGAGGATCTCCTCCTCCAGATGATGGTCCCAATGTGGCTGGGGAGGGTCTCCTCCTTCCAGATGATGGGCCCTCTGTGGCTGGGGAGGATCTCCTCCTCCAGATGATGAGCCCTCTGTGGCTGGGGAGGATCTCCTCCTTCAGATGATGCACCCTCTGTGGCTGGGGAGGATCTCCTCCTCCAGATCATGGGTCCGCTGTGGCTGGGTATGGTCGCCTCCTTCCAGATGATGGGCCCTTTGTGGCTGGGGAGGGTCTCCTCCAGATGATGCACCCTCTGTGGCTGGGGAGGATCTCCTCCTTCAAGATGATGGGCCCTCTGTGGCTGTGGAGGATCATCTCCTTCCAGATGATGGGCCATCTGTGGCTGGGGAGGGTCTCCTCCTCCAGATGATGCGCCCTCTGTGGTTGGGGAGGATCTCCTCCTCCAGATGATGAGCCCTCTGTGGCTGGGGAGGGTCTTCTCCTTCCAGATGATGCGCCCTCTGTGGCTGGGGAGGATCTCCTCCCCCAGATAATGAGCCTTCTGTGGCTGGGGAGTAACTCCTCCTCCAGATGATGGGCCCTCTGTGGCTGGGGAGGATCTCCTCCTCCAGATGATGAGCCCTCTTTGGCTAGGGAAGGTCTTCACCTTCTAGATGATGCGCCCTCTGTGGCTGGGGAGGGTCGCCTCCTTCCAGATGATGCGCCCTCTGTGGCTGTGGTGGGTCGCCTCCTTACAGTTGATGGGCCCTCTGTGGCTGGGGAGTGTCGCCTCCTTCCAGATGATGCGCCCTCTGTGGCTGGAGAGGGTCGCCTCCTTCCAGATGATGGGCCTTCTGTGACTGGGGAGGGTCTCCTCCTTCCAGAATATGGGCCCTCTGTGGCTGGGGAGGATCTCCTCCTCCAAATGATGAGCCCTCTGTGGCTGGGGAGGATCTCCTCTTTCAGATGATGCACCCTCTGTGGCTGAGGAGGATCTCCTCCTCCAGATGATGGGCCCAATGTGGCTGGGGAGGGTCTCCTCCTTCCAGATGATGGGCCCTCTGTGGCTGGGGAGGATCTCTTCCTCCAGATGATGAGCCCTCTGTGGCTCGGGAGGATCTCCTCCTCCAGATGATGCACCCTCTGTGGCTGGGGAGGATCTCCTCCTCCAGATGATGAGCCCTCTGTGGCTGGGGAGGATCGCCTCCTTCCATATAATGTGCCCTCTGTGGCTGGAGACGGTCGTCTCCTCCAGATGATGCACACTCTGTGGCTGGGGAGGATCTCCTCCTTCACATGATGAGCCGTCTGTGGCTGGGGAAAATATCCTCCTCCAAATGATGAGCCCTCTGTCGCTGGGGAGGGTCTTCTCCTTCCAGATGATGCACCCTCTGTGGCTGGGGAGGATCTCCTCCTCCAGATGATGCACCCTCTGTGGCTGGGGAGGATCTCCTCCTCCAGATGATGGGCCCAATGTGGCTGGGGAGGGTCTCCTCCTTCCAGATGATGGGCCCTCTGTGGCTGGGGAGGATCTCCTCCTCCAGATGATGAGCCCTCTGTGGCTGGGGAGGATCTCCTCCTTCAGATGATGCACCCTCTGTGGCTGGGGAGGATCTCCTCCTCCAGATCATGGGTCTGCTGTGGCTGGGTATGGTCGCCTCCTTCCAGATGATGGGCCCTCTGTGGCTGGGGAGGGTGTTCTCCTTCCAGATGATGCGCCCTCTGTGGCTGGGGAGGATCTCCTCCTCCAGATGATGGGCCCTCTGTCGCTGGGGAGGATCTCCTCCTCCAGATGATGGACCCACTGTCGCTGGGGAGGATCTCCTCCTCCAGATGATGGGCCCTCTGTGGCTGGGGAGGATCTCCTCCTCCAGGTGATGCACCCTCTGTGGTTGGGGAGGATCTCCTCCTCCAGATGATGGGCCCTCTGTGGCTGGGGAGGATCGCCTCCTTCCATATAATGTGCTCTCTGTGGCTGGAGAAGGTCGTCTCCTCCAGATGATGCACCCTCGGTGGCTGGGGAGGATCTCCTCCTCCAGATGATGCACCCTCTGTTGCTGGGGATGGTCTCTTCCTCCAGATTATGGGCCCTCTGTGGCTGGGGAGGATCTCTACCTCCAGATGATGAGCCCTCTGTGGCTGAGGAGGGTCTCCTCCTCCAGATGATGCACCCTCTGTGGCTGGGGAGGATCTCTACCTCCAGATGATGAGCCCTCTGTGGCTGGGGAGGATCTCCTCCTCCAGATGATGCGCCCTCTGTGTCTGGGGAGGATCTCCTCCTCCAGATGATGAGCCCTCTGTGGCTGGGGAGGATCTCCTCCTCCAGATGATGCGCCCTCTGTGTCTGGGGAGGATCTCCTCCTTCCAGATGATGCACCCTCTGTGGCTGGGGAGGGTCTCCTCCTTCCAGATGATGGGCCCTCTGTGGCTGGGGAGGGTCTCCTCCTCCAGATGATGCACCCTCTGTGGCTGGGGAACGTCTCCTCCATCCAGATGATGGGCCCTCTGTGGCTGGGGAGGATCTTGTCCTTCCAGATGATGGGCCCTCTGTGGCTGGGGAGGGTCTCCTCCTTCCAGATGATGAGCCCTCTGTGGCTGGGGAGGATCTTCTCCTTCCAGATGATGGGTCCTCTGTGGCTGGGGAGGGTCTCCGCCTCCAGATGATGCGCCCTCTGTGGCTGGGGAGGATCTCCTCCTCCAGATGATGGGCCCTCTGTGGCTGGGGAGGATCTCCTCCTCCAGATGATGGGCCCTCTGTGGCTGGGGAGGATCTCCTCCTTCCAAATGATGGGCCCTCTGTGGCTGGGGAGGATCTCCTCCTCCAGATGATGGGCTGCTGGAAACAATTATATTGATAACAGTATTGTGCGTCAGATCCGTGTTCAGGGTGCACCTCATGTGTATATTGTACAGCAGACAAAAGAGCCTGTGCTGCATGGAGTGGTAGTACCCAGTACAGCAGCATGGTCTGTGCAGCATGGAAAGGTAGTACCCAGTACAGCAGCATGGTCTGTGCAGCATGGAAAGGTAGAACCCAGTACAGCAGCATGGTCTGTGCAGCATGGAAAGGTAGCACCCAGTACAGCAGCATGATCTGTGCAGCATGGAGAGAAAGTACCCAGTACAGCAGCATGGTCTGTACAGCATGGAGAGGTAGTACCCAGTACAGCAGCATGGCATGTGCAGCATTGAAAGATAGTACCCAGTACAGCAGCATGGCATGTGCAGCATAAAAATGTAGTACCCAGTACAGTAGCATGGCCTGTGCAGCATGAAAAGGTAGTACCCAGTACAGCAGCATGGTCTGTGCAACATCGAGAGGTAGAACCCAATACAGCAGCATGGTCTGTGCAGCATGGAGAAGAAGTACCCAGTACAGCAGCATGGCATATGCAGCATGGAAAGGTAGTACACAGTACAGCAGCATGGTCTGTGCAGCATGGAAAGGTAGCACCCAGTACAGCAGCATGGTCTGTGCAGCATGGAGAGGTAGTACCCAGTACAGCAGCATGGCATGTTCAGCATGAAAAGGTAGTACCCAGTACAGTAGCATGGTCTGTACAACTTCAAGAGGTAGTACCCAGTACAGGAACATGGTCTGTGCAGCAGTGAGAGGTAGTACCCAGTACAAGAGTATGGTCTGTGCAGCATGGAGAGGTAGTACCCAGTTCAGCAGCATGGTCTGTGCTGCATGGTCTGTGCAGCATTGAGAGGTAGTACCCAGTACAGTAGCATGGTCTTTGCAGCACGAAGAGGTAGTACAGCATCATAGAGAGGTAGTACCCACTACAGCAGCATGGTCTCTGCAGCATGGAGAGCTAGTAACCAGTACAACAGCATGGCCTGTGCTGCATGGTCTGTGCAGCATTGAGAGGTAGTACCCAGTACAGTAGCATGGTCTGTGCAGCACGGAGAGGTAGATAACAGAGAGTAGTAGAGAATGGGTTTCACAGCCTCGCCAAAAGACTACTGGATTCTTCTCAGATTAATGTTTCTTTTATTTCATAACAGGTCAAGTCTACGCGTTTCAGGAGAACACAGCTCCCTTCTTCAGGACAAACCAGCAAAGAATCATCAAATCTGTTCAAAAATGATGCGCCCTCTGTGGCTGGGGAGGGTCTCCTCCTCCAGATGATGCACCCTCTGTGGATGGGGAGGGTCTCCTCCTCCAGATGATGAGCCCTCTGTGGCTGGGGAGGATCTCCTCCTCCAGATGATGAGCCCTCTGTGGCTGGGGAGGATCTCCTCCTCCAGATGATGAGCCCTCTGTGGCTGGGGAGGATCTCCTCCTCCAGATGATAGCCCTTCTGTGGCTGGGGAGGATCTCCTCCTCCAGATGATGGGTTCTCTGTGGCTGGGGAGGATCTCCTCCTCCAGATGATGGGCCCTCTGTGGCTGGGGAGGATCTCCTCCTCCAGATGATGCACCCTCTGTGGCTGGGGAGGATCTCCTCCTCCAGATGATAGCCCTTCTGTGGCTGGGGAGGATCTCCTCCTCCAGATGATGCACCCTCTGTGGATGGGGAGGATCTCCTCCTCCAGATGATGCACCCTCTGTCGCTGGGGAGGATCTCCTCCTTCCAGATGATGGGCCCTCTGTGGATGGGGAGGATCTCCTCCTCCAGATGATGCACCCTCTGTGGCTGGGGAGGATCTCCTCCTCCAGATGATGGGCCCTCTGTGGCTGGGGAGGATCTCCTCCTTCCAGATGATGGGCTGCTGGAAACAATTATATTGATAACAGTATTGTGCGTCAGATCCGTGTTGAGGGTGCACCTCATGTGTATATTGTACAGCAGACAAAAGAGCCTGTGCTGCATGGAGTGGTAGTACCCAGTACAGCAGCATGGTCTGTGCAGCATGGAAAGGTAGTACCCAGTACAGCAGCATGATCTGTGCAGCATGGAAAGGTAGTACCCAGTACAGCAGCATGGTCTGTGCAGCATGGAAAGGTAGCACCCAGTAGAGCAGCATGGTCTGTGCAGCATGGTAAGGTAGTACCCAGTACAGCAGCATGATCTGTGTAGCATGGAGAGAAAGTACCCAGTACAGCAGCATGGTCTGTACAGCATGGAGAGGTAGTACCCAGTACAGCAGCATGGCCTTTGCAGCATGGAAAGATATTACCCAGTACAGCAGCATGGCATGTGCAGCATGAAAATGTAGTACCCAGTACAGCAGCATGGTCTGAGCAGCATGGAGAGGAAGTACCCAGTACAGCAGCATGGCATATGCAGCATGGAAAGGTAGTACGCAGTACAGCAGCATGGCATATGCAGCATGAAAAGGTAGTACCCAGTACAGCAGCATGGTCTGAGCAGCATGGAGAGGAAGTACCCAGTACAGCAGCATGGCATATGCAGCATGGAAAGGTAGTACCCAGTACAGCAGCATGGCATATGCAGCATGAAAAGGTAGTACACAGTACAGCAGCATGGTCTGAGCAGCATGGAGAGGTAGTACCCAGTACAGCAGCATGGTCTGTGCAGCATTGAGAGGTAGTACCCAGTACAGCAGCATGGTCTGTGCAGCACGGAGAGGTAGTACCCAGTACAGCAGCATGGCCTGTGCAGCATGGAGAGGTAGTACCTAGTACAGCAGCATGGCATGTGCAGCATGAAAAGGTAGTACCCAGTACAGTAGCATGCTCTGTGCAGCACGGAGAGGTAGTACCCAGTACAGCAGCATGGTCTGTGCAGCATGGAGAGGTAGTACCCAGTACAGCAGCATGGTCTGTGCAGCATGGAGAGGTAGTACCCAGTAGAGTAGCATGCTCTGTGCAGCACGGAGAGGTAGTACCAAGGACAGCAGCATGGAGAGGTAGTACCCAGTACAGTAGCATGCTCTGTGCAGCACGGAGAGGTAGTACCCAGTACAGCAGCATGGTCTGTGCAGCATGGAGAGGTAGTACCCAGTACAGCCTGTACACTTTTTGGGGTGTCTGATGACCACTCCCTCATTCTAAGCTGTACCCCTGTGGTGGTATAATTAGGGGGGCACTGACTAGGAAACATTAACCCTTCACTCACTGCCTCCCTGTCTAGGGACGATCTGCAGATATGACACGAGGCTAATAGGAGTGATTGTCCTGTCCTGCAGGTGTTTTGCTGCTGAAGTTGCGGGGGTCACCTGGGGGTATCAGCAGTGGCTGGGGAGGGTCTCTTCCTCCAGATGATGGGCCCTCTGTGGCTGGGGAGGATCTCCTCCTCCAGATGATGCACCCTCTGTGGCTGGGTAGGGTCTCCTCCTCCAGATGATGGGCCCTCTGTGGCTGGGGAGGATCTTCTCCTTCCATATGATGGGCCCTCTGTGGCTGGGGAGGATCTCCTCCTCCAGATGATGCACCCTCTGTGGCTGGGGAGGGTCTCTTCCTCCAGATGATGCACCCTCTGTGGCTGGGGAGGATCTTCTCCTTCCATATGATGGGCCCTCTGTGGCTGGGGAGGATCTCCTCCTCCAGATGATGCACCCTCTGTGGCTGGGTAGGGTCTCCTCCTCCAGATGATGCGCCCTCTGTGTCTGGGGAGGGTCTCCTCCTCCAGATGATGGGCCCTCTGTGGCTGGGGAGGGTCTCCTCCTCCAGATGATGGGTCCTCTGTGGCTGGGGAGGATCTCCTCCTCCAGATGATGCACACTCTGTGTCTGGGGAGGATCTCCTCCTCCAAATGATGAGCCCTCTGTGGCTGGGGAGGATCTCCTCCTCCAAATGATGAGCCCTCTGTGGCTGGGGAGGATCTCCTCCTCCAGATGATGGGCCCTCTGTGGCTGGGGAGGGTCTCCTCCAGATGATGCACCCTCTGTGGCTGGGGAGGATCTCCTCCTTCCAGATGATGGGCCCTCTGTGGCTGGGGAGGATCTTCTCCTTCCAGATGATGGGCCCTCTGTGGCTGGGGAGGGTCTCCTCCTCCAGATTATGCGCCTTCTGTGGCTGGGGACGATCTCCTCCTCTAGATGATGAGTCCTCTGTGGCTGAGGAGGATCTCCTCCTCAAGATGATGGGCCTTCTGTGGCTGGGGAGGATCTCCTCCTTCCAGATGATGCACCCTCTGTGGCTGGGGAGGATCTCCTCCTCCAGATGATGAGCCCTCTGTGGCTGGGGAGGATCTCCTCCTTCAGATGATGCACCCTCTGTGGCAGGGCAGGATCTCCTCCTCCAGATCATGGGTCCTCTGTGGCTGGGTATGGTCGCCTCCTTCCAGATTATGGGCCCTCTGTGGCTGGGTATGGTCGCCTCCTTCCAGATTATGGGCCCTCTGTGGCTGGGTATGGTCGCCTCCTTCCAGATTATGGGCCCTCTGTGGCTGGGGAGGGTCTTCTCCTTCCAGATGATGCGCCCTCTGTGGCTGGGGAGGATCTCCTCCTCCAGATGATGAGTCCTCTGTGGCTGGCGAGGATCTCCTCCTCCAGATGATGGGCCCTCTGTCGCTGGGGAGGATCTCCTACTTCAGATGATGGGCCCTCTGTTGCTGGGGAAGATCTCCTCCTCCAGATGATGCACCCTCTGTGGCTGGGGAGGATCTCCTCCTCCAGATGAAGAGCCTTCTGTGGCTGGGGAGGATCTCCTCCTCCAGATGATGGGCCCTCTGTGGTTGGGGAGGGTCTCCCCCAGATGATGCACCCTCTGTGGCTGGGGAGGGTCTCCTCCTCCAGATGATGCGCCCACTGTGGCTGGGGAGGATCTCCTCCTCCAGATGATGAGCCCTCTGTGGCTGAGCAGGATCTCCTCCTCCAGATGATGGGCCTTCTGTGGCTGGGGAGGATCTCCTCCTTCCAGATGATGGGCCCTCTGTGGCTAGGGAGGATCTCCTCCTCCAAATGATGAGCCCTCTATGGCTGGAGAGGATCTCCTCTTCCAGATGATGCACCCTCTGTGGATGGGGAGGATCTCCTCCTCCAGATGATTCACCTTCTGTGGCTGGGGAGGATCTCCTCCTCCAGATGATGGGCCCTCTGTGGCTGGGGAGGATCTCCTCCTTCCAGATGATGGGCCCTCTGTGGCTGGGGAGGATCTCCTCCTCCAGATGATGAGCCCTCTGTGGCTGGGGAGGATCTCCTCCTCCAGATGATGCACCCTCTGTGGCTGGGGAGGATCTCCTCCTCCAGATGATGGGTCCTCTGTGGCTGGGTAGGGTCGCCTCTTTCCAGATGATGGGCCCTCTGTGGCTGGGGAGGATCTCCTCCTCCAGATGATGAGCCCTCTGTGGCTGGGGAGGATCTCCTCCTCCAGATGATGAGCCCTCTGTCGCTGGGGAGGATCTCCTCCTTCCACATGATGCACCCTTTGTGGCTGGGGAGGATCTCCTCCTCCAAATGATGCACCCTTTGTGGCTGGGGAAGATCTCCTCTTCCAGAATGATGCACCCTCTGTGGCTGGGGAGGATCTCCTCCTCCAGATGATGCACCCTCTGTGGCTGGGGAGGATCTCCTCCTCCAGATGATGGGCCCTCTGTGGCTGGGGAGGATCTCCTCCTTCCAGATGATGGGCCCTCTGTGGCTGGGGAGGATCTTCTCCTCCAGATGATGAGCCCTCTGTGGCTGGGGAGGATCTCCTCCTCCAGATGATGCACCCTCTGTGGCTGGGGAGGGTCTCCTCCTTCCAGATGATGGGCCCTCTGTGGCTGGGGAGGATCTCCTCCTCCAGATGATGAGCCCTCTGTGGCTGGGGAGGATCTCCTCCTCCAGATAATGGGCCCTCTGTCGCTGGGGAGGATCTCCTCCTTCCAGATGATGGGCCCTCTGTGGGTGGGGAGGATCTCCTCCTCCAGATGATGCACCCTCTGTGGCTGGGGAGGATCTCCTCCTTTCAGATGATGAGCCCTCTGTGGCTGGGGAGGATCTCCTCCTCCAGATAATGGGCCCTCTGTCGCTGGGGAGGATCTCCTCCTTCCAGATGATGGGCCCTCTGTGGGTGGGGAGGATCTCCTCCTCCAGATGATGCACCCTCTGTGGCTGGGGAGGATCTCCTCCTTTCAGATGATGGGCCCTCTGTGGCTGGGGAGGATCTCCTCCTCCAGATGATGGGCTGCTGGAAACAATTATATTGATAACAGTATTGTGCGTCAGATCCGTGTTCAGGGTGCACCTCATGTGTATATTGTACAGCAGACAAAAGAACCTGTGCTGCATGGAGTGGTAGTACCCAGTACAGCAGCATGGTCTGTGCAGCATGGAAAGGTAGTACCCACTACAGCAGCATGGTCTGTGCAGCATGGAAAGGTAGTACCCAATACAGCAGCATGGCATGTGCAGCATGGAAAGATAGTACCCAATACAGCAGCATGGCATGTGCAGCATGAAAAGGTAGTACCCAGTACAGCAGCATGGTCTGTGCAGCATGGAGAGGTAGTACACAGTACAGTAGCATGGTCTGTGCAGCATAGAAAGGTAGCACCCAGTACAGCAGCATGGTCTGTGCAGCATGGAGAGGTAGTACCCAGTACAGCAGCATAGTCTGTGCAGCATTGAGAGGTAGTACCCAGTACAGCAGCATGGCATGTGCAGCATGGAGAGGAAGTACCCAGTACAGCAGCATGGAGAGGTAGTACCCAGTACAGCAGCATGGAGAGGTAGTACCCAGTACAGCAGCATGATCTGTGCAGCATGGAGAGGTAGTACCCAGTACAGCAGCATGGAGAGGTAGTACCCAGTACAGCAGCATGGTCTGTGCAGCATGGAGAGGTAGTACCCAGTACAGCAGCATGGTATGTGCAGCATGGAGAGGTAGTACCCAGTACAGCCTGTGCACTTTTTGGGGTGTCTGATGACCACTCCCTCACTCTAAGCTGTACCCCTGTGGTGGTATAATTAGGGGTGGCACTGACTAGGAAACATTAACCCTTCACTCACTGCCTCCCTGTCCAGGGACGATCTGCAGATATGACAGGAGGCTGATAGGAGTGATTGTCCTGTCCCGCAGGTGTTTTGCTGCTGAAGTTGCGGGGGTCACCTGGGGGTATCAGCTGTGGCTGGGGAGGATCTCCTCCTCCAGATGATCAGCCCTCTGTGGCTGGGGAGGATCTCCTCCTTCCAGATGATGAGTCCTCTGTGGCTGAGGAGGATCTCCTCCTCCAGATGATGGGCCCTCGGTGGCTGGGGAGGATCTCCTCCTCCAGATGATGCACCCTCTGTGGCTGGGGAGGATCTCCTCCTCCAGATGATGGGCCCTCTGGGGCTGGGGAGGATCTCCTCCTCCAGATGATGGGCCCTCTGTGGCTGGGGAGGGTCTCTTCCTCCAGATGATGGGCCTTCTGTGGCTGGGGAGGATCTCCTCCTCCAGATGATGCGCCCTCTGTGGCTGGGGAGGGTCTCCTCTTCCAGATGATGCACCCTCTGGGGCTGGGGAGGGTCTCCTCTTCCAGATGATGCACCCTCTGTGGCTGGGGAGGATCTCCTCCTCCAGATGATGGGCCCTCTGTGGGTGGGGAGGATCTCCTCCTCCAGATGATGCACCCTCTGTGGCTGGGGAGGATCTCCTCCTTCCAGATGATGCACCCTCTGTGGCTGGGGAGGATCTCCTCCTTCCAGATGATGCACCCTCTGTGGCTGGGGAGGATCTCCTCCTCCAGATGATGGGCTGCTGGAAACAATTATATTGATAACAGTATTGTGCGTCAGATCCGTGTTCAGGGTGCACCTCATGTGTATATTGTACAGCAGACAAAAGAGCCTGTGCTGCATGGAGTGGTAGTACCCAGTACAGCAGCATGGTTTGTGCAGCATGGTAAGGTAGTACCCAGTACAGCAGCATGATCTGTGCAGCATGGAGAGAAAGTACCCAGTACAGCAGCATGGTCTGTACAGCATGGAGAGGTAGTACCCAGTACAGCAGCATGGCATGTGCAGCATGGAAAGATAGTACCCAGTACAGCAGCATGGCATGTGCAGCATGGAAAGGTAGTACCCAGTACAGCAGCATGGCATGTGCAGCATGAAAATGTAGTACCCAGTACAGCAGCATGGTCTGTGCAGCATGGAGAGATAGTACACAGTACAGTAACATGGTCTGTGCAACATCGAGAGGTAGAACCCAATACAGCAGCATGGTCTGTGCAGCATGGAGACGAAGTACCCAATACAGCAGCATGGCATATGCAGCATGGAAAGGTAGTACCCAGTACAGCAGCATGGCATATGCAGCATGGAAAGATAGTACCCAGTACAGCAGCATGGCCTGTGCAGCATGAAAAGGTAGTACTCAGTACAGCAGCATGGTCTGTGCAGCATGGAGAGGTAGTACCCATTACAGTAGCATGCTCTGTGCAGCACGGAGAGGTAGTACCCAGTACAGCAGCATGGAGAGGTAGTACCCAGTACAGCAGCATGGTCTGTGCAGCATGGAGAGGTAGTACCCAGTACAGCAGCATGGTCTGTGCTGCATGGAGTGGTAGTACCCAGTACAGCAGCATGGTTTGTGCAGCATGGTAAGGTAGTACCCAGTACAGCAGCATGATCTGTGCAGCATGGAGAGAAAGTACCCAGTACAGCAGCATGGTCTGTACAGCATGGAGAGGTAGTACCCAGTACAGCAGCATGGCATGTGCAGCATGGAAAGATAGTACCCAGTACAGCAGCATGGCATGTGCAGCATGAAAATGTAGTACCCAGTACAGCAGCATGGTCTGTGCAGCATGGAGAGATAGTACACAGTACAGTAACATGGTCTGTGCAACATCGAGAGGTAGAACCCAATACAGCAGCATGGTCTGTGCAGCATGGAGACGAAGTACCCAATACAGCAGCATGGCATATGCAGCATGGAAAGGTAGTACCCAGTACAGCAGCATGGCATATGCAGCATGAAAAGGTAGTACCCAGTACAGCAGCATGGTCTGTGCAGCATGGAGAGGTAGTACCCAGTACAGCAGCATGGCATGTGCAGCATGAAAAGGTAGTACCCAGTACAGTAGCATGGTCTGTACAACTTCAAGAGGTAGTACCCAGTACAGCAGCATGGTCTGTGCAGCATGGAGAGGTAGTAAGCAGTACAGCAGCATGGTTTGTGCAGCAGTGAGAGGTAGTACCCAGTACAAGAACATGGTCTCTGCAGCATGGAGAGGTAGTACAGCAGCATAGAGAGGTAGTACCCAGTACAGCAGCATGGTCGGTGCAGCATGGAGAGGTAGTACCCAGTACAACAGCATGGCCTGTGCAGCATGGTGAGGTAGTACCCAGTACAGCAGCATGGTCTGTGCAGCATGGAGAGGTAGTACCCAGTACAGCATTATGGTCTGTGCAGCATGGAGAGGTAGTACCCAGTACAGCAGCATGGTCTGTGCAGCATGGAGAGGTAGTACCCAGTACAGTAGCATTCTCTGTGCAGCACGGAGAGGTATTACCCAGTACAGCAGCATGGAGAGGTAGTACCCAGTACAACAGCATGGCCTGTGCAGCATGAAGAGGTAGTACCCAGTACAGCAGCATGGTCTGTGCAGCATGGAGAGGTAGTACCCAGTACAGCCTGTGCACTTTTTGGGGTGTCTGATGACCACTCCCTCACTCTAAGCTGTACCCCTGTGGTGGTATAATTAGGGGTGGCACTGACTAGGAAACATTAACCCTTCACTCACTGCCTCCCTGTCCAGGGACGATCTGCAGATATGACAGGAGGCTGATAGGAGTGATTGTCCTGTCCTGCAGGTGTTTTGCTGCTGAAGTTGCGGGGGTCACCTGGGGGTATCAGCAGTGGCTGGGGAGGGTCTCTTCCTCCAGATGATGGGCCCTCTGTGGCTGGGGAGGATCTCCTCCTCCAGATGATGGGCCCTCTGTGGCTGGGGAGGATCTCCTCCTCCAGATGATGCACCCTCTGTGGCTGAGGAGGATCTCCTCCTCCAGATGATGCACCCTCTGTGGCTGGGGAGGATCTCCTCCTCCAGATGATGCACCCTCTGTGGCTGGGGAGGATCTCCTTCTCCAGATGATGCACCCTCTGTGGCTGGGGAGGGTCTCCTCCTCCAGATGATGGGCCTTCTGTGGCTGGGGAGGATCTCCTCCTCCAGACGATGGGCCCTCTGTGGCTGGGGAGGATCTCCTCCTCCAGATGATGCACACTCTGTGGCTGGGGAGGATCTCCTCCAAATGATGAGCCCTCTGTGGCTGGGGAGGATCTCCTCCTCCAGATGATGCGCCCTCTGTGGCTGGGGAGGATCTCCTCCTCCAGATGATGGGCCCTCTGTGGCTGGGGAGGGTCTCCTCCAGATGATGCACCCTCTGTGGCTGGGGAGGATCTCCTCCTTCCAGATGATGGGCCCTCTGTGGCTGGGGAGGATCTTCTCCTTATAGATGATGGGCCCTCTGTGGCTGGGGAGGGTCTCCTCCTCCAGACGATGCGCCCTCTGTTGCTGGGGAGGATCTCCTCCTCCAGATGATGGGCCTTCTGTGGCTGGGGAGGATCTCCTTGTTCCAGATGATGCACCCTCTGTGGCTGGGGAGGATCTCCTCCTCCAGATGATGGGCCCAATGTGGCTGGTGAGGGTCTCCTCCTTCCAGTTGATGGGCCCTTTGTGGCTGGGGAGGATCTCCTCCTCCAGATGATGAGCCCTCTGTGGCTGGGGAGGATCTCCTCCTTCAGATGATGCACCCTCTGTGGCTGGGGAGGATCTCCTCCTCCAGATGATGGGTCCGCTGTGGCTGGGTATGGTCGCCTCCTTCCAAATGATGGGCCCTCTGTGGCTGGGGAGGGTCTTTTCCTTCCAGATGATGCGCCCTCTGTGGCTGGGGAGGATCTCCTCCTCCAGATGATGGGCCCTCTGTCGCTGGGGAGGATCTCCTCCTCCAGATGATGGGCCCTCTGTCGCTGGGGAGGATCTCCTCCTCCAGATGATGGGCCCTCTGTGGCTGGGGAGGATCTCCTCCTCCAGATGATGCACCCTCTGTGGCTGGGGAGGATCTCTTCATCCAGATGATGTGCCCTCTGTGGTTGGGGAGGATCTCCTCCTCCAGATGATGAGCCCTCTGTGGCTGGGGAGGATCGCCTCCTTCCATATAATGTGCTCTCTGTGGCTGGAGAAGGTCGTCTCCTCCAGATGATGCACACTCTGTGGCTGGGGAGGATCTCCTCCTCCAGATGACGAGCCCTCTGTGGCTAGGGAGGGTCTTCTCCTTCCAGATGATGGGCCCTCTGTGGCTGGGGAGGATCTCCTCCTCCAGATGATGGGCCCTCTGTGGCTGGGGAGGATCTCCTCCTCCAGATGATGAGCCCTCTGTGGCTGGGGAAGGTCTCCTCCTCCAGATGATGGGCCCTCTGTGGCTGGGGAGGGTGTTCTCCTTCCAGATGATGGGCCCTCTGTGGCTGGGGAGGATCTCCTCCTCCAGATGATGAACCCTCTGTGGTTGGGGAGGATCTCCTCCTCCAGATGATGAGCCCTCTGTGGCTGGGGAGGATCGCCTCCTTCCATATAATGTGCTCTCTGTGGCTGAAGAAGGTCGTCTCCTCCAGATGATGCACACTCTGTGGCTGGGGAGGATCTCCTCCTCCAGATGACGAGCCCTCTGTGGCTAGGGAGGGTCTTCTCCTTCCAGATGATGGGCCCTCTGTGGCTGGGGAGGATCTCCTCCTCCAGATGATGGGCCCTCTGTGGCTGGGGAGGATCTCCTCCTCCAGATGATGAACCCTCTGTGGTTGGGGAGGATCTCCTCCTCCAGATGATGAGCCCTCTGTGGCTGGGGAGGATCGCCTCCTTCCATATAATGTGCTCTCTGTGGCTGGAGAAGGTCGTCTCCTCCAGATGATGCACACTCTGTGGCTGGGGAGGATCTCCTCCTCCAGATGACGAGCCCTCTGTGGCTAGGGAGGGTCTTCTCCTTCCAGATGATGGGCCCTCTGTGGCTGGGGAGGATCTCCTCCTCCAGATGACGAGCCCTCTGTGGCTAGGGAGGGTCTTCTCCTTCCAGATGATGAGCCCTCTGTGGCTGGGGAAGGTCTCCTCCTCCAGATGATGGGCCCTCTGTGGCTGGGGAGGGTGTTCTCCTTCCAGATGATGGGCCCTCTGTGGCTGGGGAGGATCTCCTCCTCCAGATGATGAACCCTCTGTGGCTGGGGAGGATCTCCTCCTCCAGATCATGGGTCCGCTGTGGCTGGGTATGGTCGCCTCCTTCCAGATGATGGGCCCTCTGTGACTGGGGAGGGTCTTCTCCTTCCAGATGATGCGCCCTCTGTGGCTGGGGAGGATCTCCTCCTCCAGATGATGAGCCTTCTGTGGCTGGGGAGGAACTCCTCCTCCAGATGATGGGCCCTCTGTGGCTGGGGAGGATCTCCTCCTCCAGATGATGCGCCCTCTGTGGCTGGGGTGGGTCGCCTCCTTCCAGATGATGCGCCCTCTGTGGCTGGGGTGGGTCGCCTCCTTACAGTTGATGGGCCCTCTGTGGCTGGGGAGGGTCGCCTGCTTCCAGATGATGCGCCCTCTGTGGCTGGGGAGGGTCGCCTCTTTCCAGATGATGGGCCCTCGGTGGCTGGGGAGGGTCTCTTCCTCCAGATGATGGGCCTTCTGTGACTGGGGAGGGTCTCCTCCTTCCAGATGATGGGCCCTCTGTGGCTGGGGAGGATCTCCTCTTTCAGATGATGCACCCTCAGTGGCTGGGGAGGATCTCCTCCTCCAGATGATGGGCCCAATGTGGCTGGGGAGGGTCTCCTCCTTCCAGATGATGGGCCCTCTGTGGCTGGGGAGGATCTCTTCCTCCAGATGATGAGACCTCTGTGGCTGGGGAGGATCGCCTCCTTCCATATAATGTGCCCTCTGTGCCTGGAGACGGTCGTCTCCTCCAGATGATGCACACTCTGTGGCTGCGGAGGATCTCCTCCTTCACATGATGAGCCGACTGTGGCTGGGGAAAATATCCTCCTCCAAATGATGAGCCCTCTGTGGCTGGGGAGGGTCTTCTCCTTCCAGATGATGCACCCTCTGTGGCTGGGGAGGATCTCCTCCTCCAGATGATGGGCCCAATGTGGCTGGGGAGGGTCTTCTCCTTCCAGATGATGCGCCCTCTGTGGCTGGGGAGGATTTCCTCCTCCAGATGATGGGCCCTCTGTGGCTGGGGAGGGTCTTCTCCTTCCAGATGATGCGCCCTCTGTGGCTGGGGAGGATTTCCTCCTCCAGATGATGGGCCCTCTGTGGCTGGGGAGGGTCTTCTCCTTCCAGATGATGCGCCCTCTGTGGCTGGGGAGGATCTCCTCCTCCAGATAATGAGCCTTCTGTGGCTGGGGAGGAACTCCTCCTCCAGATGATGGGCCCTCTGTGGCTGGGGAGGATCTCCTCCTCCAGATGATGAGCCCTCTTTGGCTAGGGAAGGTCTTCTCCTTCCAGATGATGTGCCCTCTGTGGCTGGGGTGGGTCGCCTCCTTACAGTTGATGGGCCCTCTGTGGCTGGGGAGGGTCGCCTGCTTCCAGATGATGCGCCCTCTGTGGCTAGGGAGGGTCGCCTCCTTCCAGATGATGGGCCCTCGGTGGCTGGGGAGGGTCTCTTCCTCCAGATGATGGGCCTTCTGTGACTGGGGAGGGTCTCCTCCTTCCAGATGATGGGCCCTCTGTGGCTGGGGAGGATCTCCTCTTTCAGATGATGCACCCTCTGTGGCTGGGGAGGATCTCCTCCTCCAGATGATGGGCCCAATGTGGCTGGGGAGGGTCTCCTCCTTCCAAATGATGGGCCCTCTGTGGCTGGGGAGGATCTCCTCCTCCAGATGATGGGCCCTCTGTGGCTGGGGAGGATCTCCTCCTCCAGATGATGAGCCCTCTGTGGCTGGGGAAGGTCTCCTCCTCCAGATGATGGGCCCTCTGTGGCTGGGGAGGGTGTTCTCCTTCCAGATGATGGGCCCTCTGTGGCTGGGGAGGATCTCCTCCTCCAGATGATGAACCCTCTGTGGCTGGGGAGGATCTCCTCCTCCAGATCATGGGTCCGCTGTGGCTGGGTATGGTCGCCTCCTTCCAGATGATGGGCCCTCTGTGACTGGGGAGGGTCTTCTCCTTCCAGATGATGCGCCCTCTGTGGCTGGGGAGGATCTCCTCCTCCAGATGATGAGCCTTCTGTGGCTGGGGAGGATCTCCTCCTCCAGATGATGCACCCTCTGTGGCTGGGGAGGATCTCCTCCTCCAGATGATGCACCCTCTGTGGCTGGGGAGGATCTCCTCCTCCAGATGATGCACCCTCTGTGGCTGGGGAGGGTCTCCTCCTCCAGATGATGGGCCTTCTGTGGCTGGGGAGGATCTCCTCCTCCAGACGATGGGCCCTCTGTGGCTGGGGAGGATCTCCTCCTCCAGATGATGCACACTCTGTGGCTGGGGAGGATCTCCTCCAAATGATGAGCCCTCTGTGGCTGGGGAGGATCTCCTCCTCCAGATGATGCGCCCTCTGTGGCTGGGGAGGATCTCCTCCTCCAGATGATGGGCCCTCTGTGGCTGGGGAGGGTCTCCTCCAGATGATGCACCCTCTGTGGCTGGGGAGGATGTCCTCCTTCCAGATGATGGGCCCTCTGTGGCTGGGGAGGATCTTCTCCTTATAGATGATGGGCCCTCTGTGGCTGGGGAGGGTCTCCTCCTCCAGACGATGCGCCCTCTGTTGCTGGGGAGGATCTCCTCCTCCAGATGATGGGCCTTCTGTGGCTGGGGAGGATCTCCTTGTTCCAGATGATGCACCCTCTGTGGCTGGGGAGGATCTCCTCCTCCAGATGATGGGCCCAATGTGGCTGGTGAGGGTCTCCTCCTTCCAGTTGATGGGCCCTTTGTGGCTGGGGAGGATCTCCTCCTCCAGATGATGAGCCCTCTGTGGCTGGGGAGGATCTCCTCCTTCAGATGATGCACCCTCTGTGGCTGGGGAGGATCTCCTCCTCCAGATGATGGGTCCACTGTGGCTGGGTATGGTCGCCTCCTTCCAAATGATGGGCCCTCTGTGGCTGGGGAGGGTCTTCTCCTTCCAGATGATGCGCCCTCTGTGGCTGGGGAGGATCTCCTCCTCCAGATGATGGGCCCTCTGTCGCTGGGGAGGATCTCCTCCTCCAGATGATGGGCCCTCTGTCGCTGGGGAGGATCTCCTCCTCCAGATGATGGGCCCTCTGTGGCTGGGGAGGATCTCCTCCTCCAGATGATGCACCCTCTGTGGCTGGGGAGGATCTCTTCATCCAGATGATGTGCCCTCTGTGGTTGGGGAGGATCTCCTCCTCCAGATGATGAGCCCTCTGTGGCTGGGGAGGATCGCCTCCTTCCATATAATGTGCTCTCTGTGGCTGGAGAAGGTCGTCTCCTCCAGATGATGCACACTCTGTGGCTGGGGAGGATCTCCTCCTCCAGATGACGAGCCCTCTGTGGCTAGGGAGGGTCTTCTCCTTCCAGATGATGGGCCCTCTGTGGCTGGGGAGGATCTCCTCCTCCAGATGATGGGCCCTCTGTGGCTGGGGAGGATCTCCTCCTCCAGATGATGAGCCCTCTGTGGCTGGGGAAGGTCTCCTCCTCCAGATGATGGGCCCTCTGTGGCTGGGGAGGGTGTTCTCCTTCCAGATGATGGGCCCTCTGTGGCTGGGGAGGATCTCCTCCTCCAGATGATGAACCCTCTGTGGTTGGGGAGGATCTCCTCCTCCAGATGATGAGCCCTCTGTGGCTGGGGAGGATCGCCTCCTTCCATATAATGTGCTCTCTGTGGCTGGAGAAGGTCGTCTCCTCCAGATGATGCACACTCTGTGGCTGGGGAGGATCTCCTCCTCCAGATGACGAGCCCTCTGTGGCTAGGGAGGGTCTTCTCCTTCCAGATGATGGGCCCTCTGTGGCTGGGGAGGATCTCCTCCTCCAGATGATGGGCCCTCTGTGGCTGGGGAGGATCTCCTCCTCCAGATGATGAACCCTCTGTGGTTGGGGAGGATCTCCTCCTCCAGATGATGAGCCCTCTGTGGCTGGGGAGGATCGCCTCCTTCCATATAATGTGCTCTCTGTGGCTGGAGAAGGTCGTCTCCTCCAGATGATGCACACTCTGTGGCTGGGGAGGATCTCCTCCTCCAGATGACGAGCCCTCTGTGGCTAGGGAGGGTCTTCTCCTTCCAGATGATGGGCCCTCTGTGGCTGGGGAGGATCTCCTCCAGATGACGAGCCCTCTGTGGCTAGGGAGGGTCTTCTCCTTCCAGATGATGAGCCCTCTGTGGCTGGGGAAGGTCTCCTCCTCCAGATGATGGGCCCTCTGTGGCTGGGGAGGGTGTTCTCCTTCCAGATGATGGGCCCTCTGTGGCTGGGGAGGATCTCCTCCTCCAGATGATGAACCCTCTGTGGCTGGGGAGGATCTCCTCCTCCAGATCATGGGTCCGCTGTGGCTGGGTATGGTCGCCTCCTTCCAGATGATGGGCCCTCTGTGACTGGGGAGGGTCTTCTCCTTCCAGATGATGCGCCCTCTGTGGCTGGGGAGGATCTCCTCCTCCAGATGATGAGCCTTCTGTGGCTGGGGAGGAACTCCTCCTCCAGATGATGGGCCCTCTGTGGCTGGGGAGGATCTCCTCCTCCAGATGATGCGCCCTCTGTGGCTGGGGTGGGTCGCCTCCTTCCAGATGATGCGCCCTCTGTGGCTGGGGTGGGTCGCCTCCTTACAGTTGATGGGCCCTCTGTGGCTGGGGAGGGTCGCCTGCTTCCAGATGATGCGCCCTCTGTGGCTGGGGAGGGTCGCCTCTTTCCAGATGATGGGCCCTCGGTGGCTGGGGAGGGTCTCCTCCTTCCAGATGATGGGCCCTCTGTGGCTGGGGAGGATCTCCTCTTTCAGATGATGCACCCTCAGTGGCTGGGGAGGATCTCCTCCTCCAGATGATGGGCCCAATGTGGCTGGGGAGGGTCTCCTCCTTCCAGATGATGCGCCCTCTGTGGCTGGGGAGGATCTCTTCCTCCAGATGATGAGCCCTCTGTGGCTGGGGAGGATCGCCTCCTTCCATATAATGTGCCCTCTGTGCCTGGAGACGGTCGTCTCCTCCTGATGATGCACACTCTGTGGCTGCGGAGGA